>NC_081182.1:1399423-1753202 GCF_029867415.1 Vicia villosa | reverse complement strand
TTCCTATTATTTTCAATTAAAAAATCATTTAAATTATTGGCTTAAATGCAGTTTTGACCCCCCTATTTTCATGATTTTGAACTTTTGAACCCCCTTTTACAAAACTCAGGCTTTTAGTCCCCAAACTTACTTACTTTTGGCAATTTTTGAGCCCCCCACCAGAATTGCATATGTGGCGTGTTTTAGTGATGACATGGAAGGGTGACATTTGTGCCACGTAATATAGATCATTTATGTTATTATTTTTAATTGAAAATTATTTTTCTGAAAATTCATTATTTCAAATTATTTGCTGAAAACGTAAGATAAACAAACACTCAAACCCTAAATTCATCTATTGTCTCTGAAAACCCACCCACTTCATCTCCTATCTCTCGAACCCTACTTCACACATATCACTTGAATCCTCTGAACGCTCAAACGCTCATATCCTTCAAAACCTAAGGCAGTGGTAAAGATGACACAAAGCTCAAACGCAGGGACCGATAACCACAGTGGCGACATTCCACCCATTCCTCTTTCATCGAAGAACAAAGAAGATGTCAGATTTTGTTTGAGTTTAGTCACGATTCCCATTTATTTTCCCCTAATTTAATCTTCTGCTATTGTCTGTTTGTTATAGAATTAGACTGATTGTGAGCATTGTCCTTCAGACCAGTTCAGAGTCAAACCATTAAGCTGAGAATTCATCATATGGGAGAGTTAGTAGATCATCCTGTTAAATGGTATGTTAATGGATTAGTGTCTGAAATGGATTGGCTGTGGGATACAGATTACATGTCATATATGCAGTTTGAAAAATTGATAAGAAAAGAGGGATATAGGAATATCAAATGCATGTGGTATTGGAACCCTAAGTATAGTTTTAGTCGTGGTCTGAGACCCCTTAACTGTGATGGTGATGTTCTTAAGTTAATTGAGGACTTAAAAGGATTTGACTTGGTGGATGTTTATGTTGAGCATACAGTAGAAGTGTTAGATGATGAAGACATAATATATCATTATGATGAGGATGGTGGCCCAAATTGTGCTGAGGATGAGGTTGATAGTGATGTTGAAGTTGTAAAGGATGATGATATGCCTAAGAATGTAGATGCAAGTGACAATGAAATGGATGTGAATGAGCTGACAGAGGAGATGTGGATACTGAACATGTTGAGACTAAACATGTTGATGTTGGAATAGAAGATGATGAAGAAGATGAAGACTATGTGGCTGATACTGAGTTAGGTAGTTTATCTGATGATGACTTAGAATGCAGTGATGATTATGTGGAACAAACTGAGGATTTGGATTGGACATCAGTAATGCAATTTGATGAGGATCATGATAAGGCTAGAAAAAGTGATGAGGATGATGATTCTGATGTGCTGCATACACCTAATGATAGTGGTAATGATAAGGAACATGAGAAGTTTCCTTCTTATAAAAGAGGTGAGTCATCAAAGTTTGAGCTTGGTATGGTCTTCAGTAACAAAGAAATGGTGAAGGATGTTGTAAAAGATTATGGTATGGAGAACTACAAAAATGTTGTCATAAAGAAGAATGAGGCAAAGAGAATGGTGATTAAATGTATGGAAGGATGCAATTTTCACATGAGAGTTAGTAAGAGGGTGGGGAATCAGTATTGGCAAGTGGTTAGTTTAATAGATGAACATAATTGTGCTAGAACTCCTTATAATAGACAAGCAAAGACTAACTGGTTGGCTAAGAAGTTTGGCCATATTCTGAGGAACAACCCTGACATGAAGCCAGCAGGATTGATTGCCCAAGCTCTTGATAGATGGGGAGTAAAGTTATCACATGACCAGGCTTATAGGGCTAAAAGGAGGGCCATGGATATGTTGCAAGGGGCTGGTATGGAACAATTTCAACATTTGAGGAGGTGTGCCCAAGAATTGTTGAAATCCAACCCTAACAGTACTGTTGTGATTAGATGTGCAGACTCAAATGAAGGCCCTGTCTTTGAAAGAATCTATGTATGTCTAGAGGCTTGCAAGTATGGCTTTGCAAAATTCTGCAGGCCATTAATAGGGTTGGATGCTTGTTTTTTGAAAGGTGATTTTGGAGGGCAGTTGATGGCAGCAGTTGGGAGAGATGGAAATAATAAGACTATGCCTATTGCATATGCTGTGGTGGAGGATGAGACAAGAGATTCTTGGGATTGGTTCATCAAACTTCTATTGGAATACTTGGAAGCTATAAACCAAAGAGCCTATGCTTTTATCTCAGACCAACAAAAGGTACATTCAAACTTGTAATTATTTATCATTTTTTGAATCTTGATGTGTACATGTATATGTTGAGATTACTTATCATTCAAACTTGTTTTCATTATATGGCAGGGATTAATACCAGCAATTCAAAGTGTGAGTGCTCATGTTGAGCAACGCATATGTGTGAAGCATCTATATGGGAATTGGAAGAAGAAGAATCCTGGTCTTGAATTCAAAGAGGTTATGTGGAGTGCAGCAAGAGCTACAATTGTACCATCATGGGAAAGGGCAATGTTAAATATGAAAGGCATGAAAGAAATTGCATGGAAGGAGATGGTGGATGTCCCTGCAACTTATTGGAGTCGGTCTCACTTCAAAACCTATTCCAAATGTGACCTCCAGGTAAACAACATGTGTGAAGCTTTTAATAGGGCTATTCTAGAATATAGGGATAAGCCAATAATCACTCTATTAGAAGGGATTAAGCATTACCTTACTAAGAGGATAGCTAAGATGAAAGAGCTAATGAATACCTACAGTGGTGATATATGTCCTAGAATACAAATGGTGCTGTTGAAATAGTATTGTAGTACTTTGTTTATCGTTTCCACAGGGATTGAAGTGATATCACCGCCGTTCTATAGTCTATTTTGTCGTGAGTTAAAGTTATCATGGGGTTTGGTTTTGATTCTGGTAACGTAGTTCCTTGATCTCATGCCAAAAAGTGTTAAACTTGGTATGTGGTTTTAAAAGATGGTAAAAGAATGTCAAGATTAGATTTTTGATAATTTGCTTCTAAGATATTTTCTTGATCAAATATGTGACCTCATGAATGATACATATAATTACAATCCTCTCAATATGTTTCATGTCTAAACCATATTGTGAAATTTGCCATTTTGATCCTTAAATGATCTCTCAACCTAACTATCAAAATGACAACACTCAAAGCTTAATATAGGCAAATATCAACTCACAAAGCTATTTCTAAACTTTACTTGTTGATAGATAAAAAACCTAGGTCAAGACTTGAAAACATTTTCTCAAATAGAATACAAATCTCATAGATAATTAAACACAAGGTTTTTCACCATATATATATCATCACTTGTTCACATACAAAAGATCAAAAGAAATACCAACTAAAAGCAAATCATCTACCTCTAATCTTGACACCAAGAAGGTTTAGCCTCCCATTTCCATGGTGACTTGAGCAATAAGAAAACTATCAAGCTTTATGAACATCAAGATGGAAGTTTCCAAGATTAATGGGTAAAAACTTGAATTTGACTAACAATGGAAGTTTTAGGGTTTTTTCTTACTCCAAAATATATATTTTTGTTCAAGAGAGAGAAATAAAAGATGGAATGGTTCTCAAAATATCTAACAAACACTATAAAGCAATGCACATCAGCCCAGATTCGCCCGGCGGAAGAACAGCTTCGCCGGGCGAAACCCACTAAACAGGCCACGTGACCTTTAAAAGTACACAAAAGAAACCAAAAAAAAAATATCTTCTTCCGCCCGGCGAGCCAGATGCTCCGCCGGGCGCTCCAGAGCAGAAAGATGGCCAAAAATTGAGCTGCTTCGCCCCTGGCTCGCCTACCACTCGCCAGACGGAGCTTCGCCTCCAAGCTACTCGCCGGGCAAAAACAAGAGGAACACTGACACCTTCAGAGTTGCCAAAATCCTCGATTCTTCGACTTTTTTCCCGATTTTTTTGAACATTTGCTATCACCAATAACTGAAACACTAGAAAATAGATCAAAATACCAAATATTTACATATGACAAAAATCACTTATTTACATAAGCTATTCTTCTAAAAAACATGTAAAAAGGGGTAAAAAGTGCCTTAAAAAACATACGAATAGAAACAACAAAAGACACTCAACAAAATCTCCCCAACTTGCATCTTTGAATGTCCTCAATCAAAGGAAAATTTTCAAAATTAAACCAAAACAATTCAAAGCACAAAATCAACCGAACAAAACTTGAATGGTTCAAACTCGACAAGTGCACGCCCAAGGCAACTTCATAACTTAGATAGATACATAGCACTATAACGAATTAAACCCTAAACACAAACTTCAAAATGCAAATCTTTGCCAAAACATGCTCATGTATGAATCACCTAAATTTCTCACAAACGTGGATTATACATAATATAACAAATGGACAAAACACTCTCGCTAATAACTATATTAACATCCAGAACTATTCATACGTTTATCTCGACATTTCGCAAAGAAAACCATGGAACAAAGATCACAAAGGACTTTTATCGGTTGTAGCTTGGCTTAGGATAAAAAGGAAAGGATAATATATAAGGCCATTGAAACGAAAATTGGTAAGAAACAAGAAAAACAATTCTCAATCAGATAAATTCATTCTCGCTCAATTCACAACTTCTCACAATTCACTTCCTTTTCTTACAATGCATCTTCTCTTTATTTATTTATTATATTTTTTTTCTTTTCTTTTCTTTTCTCATTTTTTTTCCATATATATATATATATATATATATATATATATATATATATATATATATATATATATATATATATATATATATATATATATATATATATATATATATATATATATATATATATATATATATATATATATATATACATATATTCTTATAATCATTTATTTAAAAGATGCATTGTCCACCACACTTTCTTTCCTGCACAACTTCACAAATAGGAACCACTCTCCCCAACTTCACACTTTTCTATCTCAAGAGACGAGAATTGCTTTTCAAAATACGATAAAGGTTCAAGGGAAAGTGTTTACACAAGAAAAAATATGAGAATGAATCATCATTGACTAAATTTGCTAGATCAACCAACACAACTACTAAGTGGTAATCTTAATAATTTGTTGGCATGCAATGGATTCATTAACACAAACTTTCGGCTCAAAAAGGGTTACAAATGCGCACACACTAATTCGGTTAACATGAAGCCTTTTTGGAATGGTGGTTTTTCTCAATAATACAAACAATGCCTTGATCCTTTCTAAGCTCCATAATTTCAATTGAACACAAGATTAGGCATGAATCGAACGAGCTAAACATAATTACTAGACATCACAATATTTCGGTGAACAATGGAAGCTACTCACATTTATGGTTAAGTCCTAATGATTCACACATGAACATATATTTACTAGATGATGCATATCACGAATTTGCATAAAGCGTTAATTTAATTAACGTGCTATCATTCTACAAAGCGATTAAAGTAATACCTTATTTGCACACTTTTGAGAATTTTATCATCACCATCCAAACTTTTAAGTTGACATATTGCGGAACCAAAATCTTAAACAATCAAACTAAGAAGCATCAGATTAAACTAATATGTACAAAGCTAAAAAATTTAAACAAACTAAAATATATAAAAAGAAATCCAACTAAACTTAACATAATCCAACAAAACATGGCCAAGCGCCAACATCCAAAAGTTATAAAATACTTAAAACATAAAAAAAAAAACTAAGACAAAAACAAAGACAAAATAACTAATAAACTCCTAATCAAGGATGTCATCACCAATCTCATCACCATCTCCATCAGCATCTCCATCAGCATCATCCACCCCCTCAGAAAAGAAAGGTCTGCCCTCAGGCCAATTTGCATAAGCGGAATAATCCTCGCGAGAAGGAAAAGGAGGGATCTCACCAGAAGGTGCAGAATGATGCAGATACAACTGCCTCATAGAGTCCATAAGGAACTCACTGGACCTCCTTCCAGCCTCAAGCGCATCCCAAGTATAATTAAAAGATGATCTCAACCTCGGATCCCAATCTTCATAATCCAGAGTCTCACCATGCTCACCTGCAGCAGAGGACTCACCAACTTCCTTCTTCTTTTTCTTGGCAGCCAACTTAGCATTACAGTAGTGGTTGATGTAGATATCATCAACCACATCTCTTTTCCTTTCGTTCACCACACTTGGAAAACGAACACCCTGCTTTTGACACAAAGAAGTAATCAAACAAGGAAAAATGATAGGTGCGCTAGAATGTACCCCAGGACGACGAGTGTTCTCGATGAAGATTTTCATCTCATTAGCAATGATTTTAGCAACGTCGACCGTCTTGTTTTCCAAGATGTGATAAACAAGCAAAGCCACATCAAGAGGTGCCGAATACTTATGAAACCTAGGCCTTATGTTAAACACAATCAGAAGAAGCACCGCCTGAGCCAAAGGAGTCATATCAATCCTGTTGTAACGAATCGGCTCCTGAACATTGTTCAATTCCACCTGCTTTCCCGGTTTAAGAATCACACGAGAAATTACTTCCTGGTTTTGATGAGTTCTTTGTGCCATAGAAAACTCATCAGTCTGGATATTTGGATCAAATGGATTCCAAGGATGGCCCAGTAGCTCACTGATCGCATTACGCGAAAAATCGATCTCTTTACCACGAACAAAAGACTTGTAAGAACAAAACTCACCCTCCGGTTGAAGTGCATTAGCATAAAACTCACGGACAATCTCATAGTTTATGCAATCAACCGGAGTGAGCAACCTTCCCCACTTCTTTGCATTGAAAATGTTTGCAATCTCCTTGTAGCTTCCCTCAGTGTCAATCATAAACTTCCTCTCCGCCAAAATCTTTTTTTTCCAGCATTGGCATGCGGTCCTGGTGGATTGCACTACTAAAACGCGATGCATCAAAAGCTCTTAGCGGAGGATTTGAACTACCAGCCGCGGTTGCATCCTTTTGAGACTTGGATCGCTTCCTTTGCTTGTTAAACATCTGCACAAAAAGAAGGAACCACACAAAACAAGCCACCAAAATCATTAGCTACAAAACATACCACAGATTGTTGGAACCAAAGAAAAATTGCAGGTCTGGTGTGACTCGCCCGGCGAGCCAGAATGCTCCGTCGGGCGAATCGAGCGAAACAGGGCAACAACATCTGCAGTTTAAGCAGCATCTCCCAACACCAATCTTCCTTAACTCTATGGAACTTCTAATCCCCCTTAGACAACTCTATTTCATCCTATTTCAACTAAAGGTTTTCAAAACCCTAACTAATTTCATTACTCTAGTCTAATAGGCATGAACACAAAAGAGAAAAAGAGAACAAAGAGAGAAGAATTTACCTTAGCTTAACAATTGAGGAAGAGAAGAGCAAGAGAAGAGGAATGAGAGCAAGGCAAGGAGAGATAACGGCTAGGGCGCACAAGGAAAGGGGGAAACGAAAACTCTGCAAGAATGAGGGCAAGAGTGGGCCTCACACATTAAGCCCCTTTCTCTGCAGCCCAAGCACGTGACAAACAGTCACAGAAAATCAGCCTTCGCCCGGCGAGACAAAATGCTCCGCCGGGCGCTCCACACCAGATCCAGAAATTTTTTTTTAAAAAGATTACAGGTCTTCCTCCCCTCTTACACAGCATTCTAATAAGATTATGAAGCTCAAGTAACAACTAAAAAAAACAGTAAATACTTACAATGTCGGGGTGCCTCCCGACTAGCGCTTTGTTTAACGTCGGTCAGCTCGGCGGCTATAAGTGATCAAGGATCACTAAGAGCAAGCACACTTGTTTCTCTATTGAACTCGCACCCACGGTACACTTTCAATCTTTGCCCGTTAACAGTCCATGTTTCTTTGGATTTCGGGTCTTCTACCACAATTGCTCCAAAATGCTTCACCTCCTTGACCAAAAACGATCCAAACCATTTTGACTTCAACTTTCCCGGAAAAAGTCTCAAACGTGAATTGAAGAGAAGCACCATTTGACCAACTTGGAAATCTTTTTGCCGAATTTTGCTATCATGATAAAATTTGACTTTTTCCTTATAAATTTTGTTAGAATTGTAAGCATTAAGTCTCAATTCATCTAACTCATGAATTTGAACTTTCCTTTTTTCACCGGCCAAGATAGGATCAAAATTTAAAAGCTTTAACGCCCAAAAAGCTTTGTGCTCCATCTCAACAGGTAAATGGCAAGTTTTACCATAAACCATTTGAAATGGAGTTAAACCAATCGGAGCCTTATAGGCAGTACGATACGCCCACAACGCGTCGTCAAGCTTTTGAGACCAATCCTTTCGCGAACTTGACACAGTTTTCTCAAGGATCCTTTTAATCTCACGGTTTGAAACCTCAGCTTGGCCATTGGTTTGCGGATGGTATGGAGTAGCCACCTTGTGCCTTACTCCATATTGCTTCAACACTTTTTCAAGTGGAGCATTGCAAAAATGTGATCCGCCATCACTCACCAACACCCTTGGCGTACCGAAACGCGAAAAAATGTTCTTTTTCAAAAATTTGATTACGGTTTTACCGTCAGCTTTTGGTGAAGCAATCGCTTCCACCCACTTAGACACATAGTCCACAGCGACCAAAATGTATTCATTGGCAAATGAGGATGGAAATGGACCGACGAAATCAATTCCCCAACAATCAAACACTTCCACCTCTAGGAAGCTTTGTAGGGGCATTTCATCTCGACGGCCAATCCCACCACTTGTAACACCCGTATAATTTTAATATTAATTTAATTGGATTATTGAATTAATAATTAGAATTTTTGGGGATTTTGTGAAAATAATGGTTTATGGCATTTGGGCCATATGAGTAATTAGTAAAAGAGGGAGGGTAATTTTATAATCCTTTTTACTAAATTATTATATTATTTTTCATAAACATTTGGAACTGGGAAGGAAGAAAGAACGTGAAAGAGCAAAGGGTTGAGAACACGAGGAACTGAAGGAGATCTGTAGAGGGAGAGACCAAAGATCAAGAATTCTTATCTGAGGTAAGGGGGGACTCTCCATTTAATCTCTATTATCGTGTTATGAGTAGTAATGTGGATTAGGAATATTGTTTGGTCGATTGATTCTAATTTCTGAAATATTCATCTGTGTTCATCATTTGGGGTTGAACTGTAATCCCTAATAACTGATAGATTAGGATATGATGAATAGAATTGGTTAGAGAATCATATGCTATTGTTTGTGGATGAATTCGTACACTGTTAGATGCATTTTTCTGGTTTTTGGACTCAATTTCGTAGACTGGTATGAGTGGGAATGAATGGGTTTTTGGACTGTGTCGAATTCTGCAGGTTACTGGGCATTTCTGACATTTCGCGTATGAAACGGTGCCATACGCGTATGGCATGAGGCTGATACGCGTATGGGGGACACTCCCAAGGGGCTATACGCGTATGATACGCAGTTGCCCTGTCCCAAGAACCACGTACTGGTGTGTTGCGTACGAGAGCGTATGAGGATGCTCATACGCGTATGGGAATAATTAAAGAGGAAAATTATTCTGGTGATACGCGTATGGCAAGGCTGATACGCGTATGGAATTTTGGAAAGAGGAACACAGCTCTGGTGATACGCGTATGGAGAACTGATACGCGTATGTGATGGTTTACAGGCTATTTTGAATTCTGGTGAAACGCGTATGATACGCGTATGAGGCAAGGTGATACGCGTATGGACGCGTATGGATTATATGATACGCGTATGGCGTGCTGTGTGTGAAATTTCTGTTTTGTGATTTTCTGGAAAGTTCGATGATGTGTAACTTTCGGTTGGTATGCCTGTTTGTGTACTGTTTCGTACTGTGTAAACCTTGTGATGTGATTCTATGGTTTACCGATGATTGACTATGTTGAATGATGTGATATATATATATATATATATATATATGATCATGCTTGTTATTGATGATGATGGTGATGAAATGAGTATAGTTGATGCTACTCATAGATTGGTAATGATGAAAGTATGTTATATATATGTTACATGCATTCATAAACATGAGTTGAATCCTATATGATGAGAGGATTCATCGAGGGGCAGAATTCCCATTGTGTGGAATTGGTGCTGGCAGGACCGTTTCTGAATTGATGATAGATCGGTCGGTGGATGATTCCACTGGTGATGATTGGTACCACATGCATAGTGTCAGTTTCATACATGTGCATGATCTGCTATAACATGATTATATATGTTATGTGTTGATTGTTTGTTTGTCTGTGGATATATGATTGGTGATTGTCTGAATATGAAACGATTGGGTGAATGATATAACTATGACATGTTATTATTTGTGATGTGATAACATTGGTTAACTGTGATGAGACTCACCCTTACTTGTTGTCATTTTTCAGATTGAGGCTAGCGGCGTGACTTGGTGAGGATTAGCTCATAAGTCTGTTTTTGGTTATAGTGTCGGTGTCATGCTCTGGTAGATGTAACACTGGGAACACGTTTGTGTATGAGTTTAGTTATAACTCTATTTGGTTGTTGATTGAGTCAGATACATTATGATGAATGTTGACTCTGTGTGCTTTAATTCCGCTGTGTAAAACATGATTTTATCTGTTGAGTTATAATTTCAGTTGTTTTCAGTGAATGCATGACAGGTACCGACGTGTGTTTATTTATTTTATGAATTGTGATACCCCTTGCATGCCTACTCTGATTTATTAATTATTAATTACCGCGGGTTATTAGAGGGGTGTTACAATAGTGGTATCAGAGCATAGTCGGTCGTTGTGACCAGAGTCTTGTGTCAGTCCTTTTATGTATGCGACTAATACGGGTTATTGTCGATACTTTTGTTCTGACTGGATTATTTGTGATTAAGCAGAACAATGGCTGGAAGAGGAAGAAACGACGATGCTCTCGCAGAGGCTCTGGGTATGATTGCTGGTGTGCTTGGAGGAGGGACTGTAGGAGCAGGGATTGGTGCTGATAGGCAACTAGGGAATTTTCAGAGGAACAATCCTCCAATGTTCAAAGGCACGCATGATCCAGAGGGTGCTCAGAAATGGCTCAAGGAGGTCGAGAGGATTTTCCGAGTCATTGACTGCGCTGAGAACCTTAAGGTGAGGTTTGGCACTCACATGTTATCTGAGGAAGCTGATGACTGGTGGTTGTCAACTAAAGCTGAGTTGGATGCTGGTGGTACAGCAATTACCTGGGCTGTATTCAGGAGGGAATTTCTGAGGAGGTATTTTCCTGAGGATGTCAGGGGAAGAAAGGAAGTTGAATTTCTGGCACTGGTTCAAGGCAATATGTCAGTACCGGAGTATGCTGCCAAGTTTGTGGAACTGGCAAGGTACTATGTGCACTACAATGATGATGAAGCCAGTGAGTTCTCGAAATGTGTCAAATTTGAGAATGGTCTTCGTGATGAGATCAAGCAGGGTATCAGGTACCAGAGGATCCGGAGGTTTGTTGACCTGGTAGATTGTAGCAGGATTTTTGAGGAAGATAGCATCAAGTTGAAGTCATCTCACTCTCGCGAGTTAGTTGACAGAAAGGGTAAGAGGCCTATGGATAGAGGTAAGCCATATGGTAGAGGTAAACCTGTTGATTGGAAGAAACCCAGTGGGGGAGACTCCAGTGCTCGTATCAGGTGTCACAATTGTGGTGAGATGGGACATCGTAGGAATGAATGCAAGGTTGATCAGAGGAAGTGTTACAAGTGTGACCAAGTGGGTCATATTGCTGCTGACTGCAAGAAAAGGATTGTGACTTATTTCAACTGTGGAGAAGAAGGTCACATCAGTCCTAATTGTCCTAAGCCGAAGAAGAACCAATCAGGAGGAAAGGTTTTTGCTTTGACCGGGTCAGAGACTACTCCAGAGGACAGGTTGATTAAAGGTACGTGTTTCATTCATGGCACACCTTTAGTTGCAATTATTGATACTGGAGCAACTCATTCTTTTATTTCTTTGGATTGTGCTATGAGGTTGAATCTAGAGATATCTGATATAAATGGAAGTATGGTTATTGACACTCCTGCGTCGGGTTCAGTAACTACTTCGTCTGCATGCTTGAATTGTCCGGTTGACATTTTTGGTAGAGAATTCGGGATGGACTTAGTGTGCCTTCCGTTGAAAGAACTTGATGTGATCCTGGGAATGAACTGGTTGGAGTTCAACCGTGTTCATATCAACTGTTTTACAAAGACGGTAATCTTTCCTGAAGAGATTAGTAATGATAATCTGGAGATGACAGCTAGACAGGTGAATGAGGCTATCGGAGATGGTGCAACAGTGTTCATGTTGTTTGCATTGATGAATGTGAAAGAGAAAGTGGCGAGTGGAGAATTGCCTGTGGTGTGTGAGTTTCCAGAAGTTTTTCCAGAAGATGTGAATGAATTACCACCGGAAAGAGAAGTAGAGTTTTCGATTGAATTGGTTCCGGGAACTAGTCCAGTGTCGATGGCATCGTACCGTATGTCGCCGTCTGAATTAGCTGAACTGAAGAAGCAGTTAGAGGAATTGCTTGAGAAGAAATTTATTCGTCCTAGTGTTTCTCCGTGGGGTGCGCCGGTGTTACTAGTAAAGAAGAAAGAGGGTTCAATGAGGCTGTGTGTAGATTACAGACAATTGAACAAGGTTACTATCAAGAATCGGTATCCATTGCCGAGGATTGATGATCTGATGGATCAGTTGGTTGGAGCATGTGTATTTAGTAAGATTGATCTGAGGTCTGGGTATCATCAGATACGTGTGAAAGATGACGATATTCAGAAGACTGCTTTTAGAACGAGGTATGGACATTATGAGTATTCTGTAATGCCGTTTGGGGTTACTAATGCACCTGGTGTTTTTATGGAATATATGAACAGGATCTTTCATCCTTATCTCGATAAGTTCGTGGTGGTATTTATAGATGATATTCTGATATATTCTAAAAATGAGGAAGAACATGCAGAGCATCTCAGAACTGTGTTAGAATTGTTGAAAGAGAAGCAACTTTTTGCCAAACTGTCGAAGTGTGAATTTTGGTTAGAGAAAGTCAGTTTTCTTGGGCATGTGATTTCTAAGAATGGTATTGCTGTGGATCCTACAAAAATTGAAGTTGTGTCTCAGTGGGAAGCTCCGAAGTCAGTATCAGAGATTCGTAGTTTTCTTGGTCTTGCAGGTTATTACAGAAAGTTCATTGAGGGGTTTTCAAAGTTAGCATTGCCGTTAACTAAACTGACCAGGAAGGGACAAGCCTTTATTTGGGATGCCAAATGTGAAGAAGGATTCCAAGATCTTAAGAGGAGATTGACTAGTGCTCCTATCTTGATTTTGCCAAGTCCGACAAAATCATTTGTGGTTTATTGTGACGCATCACTGATGGGTTTAGGTGGTGTATTGATGCAGAATCAACAAGTGGTCGCTTATGCGTCGAGACAACTCAAAGTGCATGAAAGGAATTATCCGACTCATGATTTGGAGTTGGCAGCTGTGGTGTTTGTTTTGAAGTTGTGGCGACACTATTTGTATGGTTCGAGATTTGAGGTGTTCAGTGATCATAAGAGCTTGAAGTATCTCTTTGATCAGAAAGAGCTGAATATGAGACAGAGAAGGTGGTTAGAATTTCTGAAGGATTACGATTTTGGTTTGAATTACCATCCGGGTAAGGCAAACGTTGTGGCTGATGCATTGAGTAGGAAGACTTTGCATATGTCTATGTTAATGATGATGGAATTGGATTTGATTGAACAATTCAGAGACTTGAGTTTAGTGTGTGATGGTACTCCTACTAGTGTTAAATTGGGTATGCTGAAGCTGACTAGTGGTATTCTTGAAGAAATCAGAGAAGGTCAGAAAGCTGATGTTGGATTGATTGATAAGTTGACTTTGGTTAATCAAGGCAAGACTGGTGAATTCAGAGTCGACGAGAATGGTATACTAAGGTTTGGTGATAGAGTTTGTGTTCCTGATGTTGATGAACTCCGAAAGCGTATTTTGGAAGAAGGACACCGTAGTGGGTTGAGTATTCATCCTGGTGCTACTAAGATGTATCATGATTTGAAAAAGTTGTTTTGGTGGCCTGGAATGAAGAAGGAGATTGCTGAATTTGTGTATTCTTGTTTGACTTGCCAGAAGTCAAAGATTGAGCATCAGAAACCATCTGGGTTTATGCAACCGATGTTTATTCCGGAGTGGAAATGGGATAGCATATCAATGGATTTTGTTTCGGGTTTACCGAGAACTATCAGAAATTGTGAAGCTATCTGGGTTGTGGTAGACAGGTTGACGAAGTCTGCACATTTTATACCGGTGAGAATGGATTATCCGATGGATAAGCTAGCTCAGTTGTATATTGAGAAGATAGTTAGTCTTCATGGTATTCCTTCGAGTATTGTGTCGGACCGAGATCCGAGGTTTACATCTAAATTCTGGGAAGGTTTGCAGAAAGCTTTGGGTACTAAGTTGAGGTTGAGTTCTGCTTATCATCCGCAGACTGATGGACAGACTGAGAGGACGATTCAGTCGTTAGAGGATTTGTTACGTGCTTGTGTGTTGGAAAAAGGAGGTACTTGGGATAGTTATCTGCCTTTGATTGAGTTTACCTACAACAACAGTTATCATTCGAGTATTGGTATGGCTCCGTTTGAGGCTTTGTATGGTAGGAGATGTAGGACGCCGTTGTGTTGGTACGAATCTGGTGAGAGTGCTGTGATTGGTCCAGAAATTGTACAACAGACTACAGAGAAGATTAGAATGATTCAAGAGAAGATGAAAGCTTCTCAGAGTCGACAAAAGAGTTATCATGACAAAAGGAGGAAAACACTTTAGTTTCAAGAGGGAGATCATGTGTTTATGAGAGTTACTCCTATGACAGGGATTGGTCGGGCATTGAAGTCGAAGAAGTTGACTCCGCGTTTTATTGGACCATTCCAAATTTCTGAAAGAGTGGGAGAAGTGGCTTATCGTATCGCTTTACCGCCGATGCTTGCGAATTTGCATGATGTATTTCATGTATCTCAGTTGAGGAAATACATTTCAGATCCGTCCCATGTGATCCAAGTAGATGATGTATAGGTGAAAGATAACTTGATGGTTGAGACTTTACCTGTGAGGATTGAGGATCGAAGGCTGAAGCAATTGCGTGGCAAGGAAATAGCTTTGGTCAGAGTAGCTTGGGGAGGACCAGCTGAGGGAAATGTTACCTGGGAGCTTGAGAGTCAGATGAAGGACTCTTATCCAGAACTTTTTCCTGAGGTATGTTTTCGAGGAAGAAAACTCTTTTAGTGGGGGAGAGTTGTAACACCCGTATAATTTTAATATTAATTTAATTGATTATTGAATTAATAATTAGAATTTTTGGGGATTTTGTGAAAATAATGGTTTATGGCATTTGGGCCATATGAGTAATTAGTAAAAGAGGGAGGGTAATTTTATAATCCTTTTTACTAAATTATTATATTATTTTTCATAAACATTTGGAACTGGGAAGGAAGAAAGAACGTGAAAGAGCAAAGGGTTGAGAACACGAGGAACTGAAGGAGATCTGTAGAGGGAGAGACCAAAGATCAAGAATTCTTATCTGAGGTAAGGGGGGACTCTCCATTTAATCTCTATTATCGTGTTATGAGTAGTAATGTGGATTAGGAATATTGTTTGGTCGATTGATTCTAATTTCTGAAATATTCATCTGTGTTCATCATTTGGGGTTGAACTGTAATCCCTAATAACTGATAGATTAGGATATGATGAATAGAATTGGTTAGAGAATCATATGCTATTGTTTGTGGATGAATTCGTACACTGTTAGATGCATTTTTCTGGTTTTTGGACTCAATTTCGTAGACTGGTATGAGTGGGAACGAATGGGTTTTTGGACTGTGTCGAATTCTGCAGGTTACTGGGCATTTCTGACATTTCGCGTATGAAACGGTGCCATACGCGTATGGCATGAGGCTGATACGCGTATGGGGGACACTCCCAAGGGGCTATACGCGTATGATACGCAGTTGCCCTGTCCCAAGAACCACGTACTGGTGTGTTGCGTACGAGAGCGTATGAGGATGCTCATACGCGTATGGGAATAATTAAAGAGGAAAATTATTCTGGTGATACGCGTATGGCAAGGCTGATACGCGTATGGAATTTTGGAAAGAGGAACACAGCTCTGGTGATACGCGTATGGAGAACTGATACGCGTATGTGATGGTTTACAGGCTATTTTGAATTCTGGTGAAACGCGTATGATACGCGTATGAGGCAAGGTGATACGCGTATGGACGCGTATGGATTATATGATACGCGTATGGCGTGCTGTGTGTGAAATTTCTGTTTTGTGATTTTCTGGAAAGTTCGATGATGTGTAACTTTCGGTTGGTATGCCTGTTTGTGTACTGTTTCGTACTGTGTAAACCTTGTGATGTGATTCTATGGTTTACCGATGATTGACTATGTTGAATGATGTGATATATATATATATATGATCATGCTTGTTATTGATGATGATGGTGATGAAATGAGTATAGTTGATGCTACTCATAGATTGGTAATGATGAAAGTATGTTATATATATGTTACATGCATTCATAAACATGAGTTGAATCCTATATGATGAGAGGATTCATCGAGGGGCAGAATTCCCATTGTGTGGAATTGGTGCTGGCAGGACCGTTTCTGAATTGATGATAGATCGGTCGGTGGATGATTCCACTGGTGATGATTGGTACCACATGCATAGTGTCAGTTTCATACATGTGCATGATCTGCTATAACATGATTATATATGTTATGTGTTGATTGTTTGTTTGTCTGTGGATATATGATTGGTGATTGTCTGAATATGAAACGATTGGGTGAATGATATAACTATGACATGTTATTATTTGTGATGTGATAACATTGGTTAACTGTGATGAGACTCACCCTTACTTGTTGTCATTTTTCAGATTGAGGATAGCGGCGTGACTTGGTGAGGATTAGCTCATAAGTCTGTTTTTGGTTATAGTGTCGGTGTCATGCTCTGGTAGATGTAACACTGGGAACACGTTTGTGTATGAGTTTAGTTATAACTCTATTTGGTTGTTGATTGAGTCAGATACATTATGATGAATGTTGACTCTGTGTGCTTTAATTCCGCTGTGTAAAACATGATTTTATCTGTTGAGTTATAATTTCAGTTGTTTTCAGTGAATGCATGACAGGTACCGACGTGTGTTTATTTATTTTATGAATTGTGATACCCCTTGCATGCCTACTCTGATTTATTAATTATTAATTACCGCGGGTTATTAGAGGGGTGTTACACCACTCCTCTGACAACTGTCACAACTCGACACATAATGATAGGCATCTTTAAACAAAGTAGGCCACCAAAAACCCGCCCGAAGGGCTTTAGTTGCCGTACGTAATCCATTGTAGTGACCACCATATGGTGAATTGTGACAATGCCACAAAATACTTTGAGATTCCTCACTAGTAACACACCTCCTTAAGAGATTGTCACTACTTAATTTGAAAAGATAAGGCTTATCCCAAACGTAAAAATTAGCATCGGATAAAAACTTTCGTTTTTGGTTCCAAGTAAGATCCTCCGGTATCCACCCGGTAGCTTTATGGTTAGCCATGTCAGCAAACCAGGGTCTAACTTCTTGGACCATAAATAGTTTCTCATCCGGAAATTCCTCTTTGACCTCACTTTCAAATTGGGTTACCTCGGTATTCACCAACCGAGATAAATGGTCAGCTACCACATTTTCAGACCCTTTTTTGTCTCTTACTTCAAGATCAAACTCTTGAAGCAAGAGAATCCACCTAATCAGCCTTTGTTTTGAGTCCGGCTTAGTGAGCAAGTATTTGATAGCTGCATGGTCAGTATAACACACAATTTTGGAACCAATCAAGTAAGAACGAAATTTCTCTAATGCAAACACAATAGCAAGCAACTCTTTTTCGGTAGTTGCGTAATTAACTTGCGCTTCATTTAAAACTTTGCTTGCATAGTGAATAGCATGAAAAAATTTGTTCTTTCTTTGTCCTAACACGGCACCCACCGCATAATCACTCGCATCACACATGAGTTCAAAATCAAGCGACAATTAGGAGCGACGATTATGGGTGCGGTGACCAACTTTTCTTTAAGTTCTAGGA
This sequence comes from Vicia villosa, assembly GCF_029867415.1. NCBI lineage: Eukaryota > Viridiplantae > Streptophyta > Magnoliopsida > Fabales > Fabaceae > Vicia > Vicia villosa. The sequence continues at coordinate 1,735,100 of NC_081182.1, read as the reverse complement.
AAGCATTTAAACAAGATTCATCGAAAAGAAATTCCGTACCTTTGTTGAGTAGATTACTCAATGGCTTTGCAACTTTGGAAAAATCTTTGATAAATCTTCGATAAAACCCGGCATGTCCTAGAAAACTTCGGATACCCTTTGTCGCGGGCGAAAAATCGTTTTTGTGTTCCTCTTTTTTGTGGATGAGACACCTGATGCCTTCTTTGGGCTCGAGTGCTCAAAAAAAATTATTTTTCTTTGTACCGACCAAACTTTTTATTATTTCCAAAGGAGGAAAAGGAAAAAAGCTGCAATAACCTAAAAGTGGGGGAGAGATTCCGGGTAAGAGGGTTGGTTATACGAAGGGAAGGTATTAGCACCCAACGTATCTATAGTACTCTATAGGTTTCTTTGTTATGTTTTATTCCATTCTTGTTTTGGTGGAGGTTCTTTGTGAGAAGGAGGTGGGACCTAAGGTGTTTGTTTGATTATGCTCGCAAAGATCATCGCGATCCTCTGCATACATATCCCCTAAAGGGAATCAGAGCATCTGTAGCTCGGGGTCTACGGGTGCTAAGGTTTGAATGGTTTCTTTTTGTTTTGTTTTGTTTTGCTCGCCAAGGATCGACCTTGTGCCTACGTATTCTCAAAGGGATGTTGAGAAAGTCAGAGCAATCGTAGTTCCCACTTATGCTAGTGGAAGCAAAGGAAAATAGACAAATGTCGTCTAAATGCTAGATGTATCTAATCTATATCATCACATACATCTGTTTGTTTTTGTTTGAAAATCTTTTCATTATAAGCCCGGGGCCATGCCACTTAAGGTGCTTAGAATGATAAAGATGTTTTTGTTTGTTTAACCAGCCTTGTGGCAAAAGTTTTAACGAAGTCAGCCTTGTGACAAAAACTTTGATTAATCAGCCAGCCTTGTGGCAAAAGTTTCAATGAAGTCAGCCTTGTGACAAAAACTTTGATTAATCATCCAGTACGGTGGTAAAACAGTTTGATTGATTAGCCAGCCTTGTGGCAAAAAGGTTTGATTTTGATTGATTGATTGTTTGTGATGATATATAAGAGATACTCCTAGCATAGAGATGAAAAATGTCTAATCTCCTAGGGTATTTGTTTTGGATATTGGGGATGCTTATAAGAAGCCCGTGGGTCCTTGTACGAAGCCCAAGAGGAGGCTATCCGAGGGTCCTTGCATTGTAAGCCCAAGAGGAGGCTATGGGAGGGACAATCCAGGGTCCTTGCATTGTAAGCCCAAGAGGAGGCTATGGGAGGGTCACTCGTTTGTACAAAGCCCAAGGGGAGGCATGGTATAGTTGGTCTGAGCTCTTAGAGCGATTTCACCGGGAAACCATACTCTATGTCCTAACCTAAGCTAGTGGAGATTCTTTGCACAAAGCCCAATAGGAGGCTATGGGGAACCTAGTGTTGTACTAAGTTGAATAAGCATATATAACACAAACACACATATGAACAAGTACGAACAAACATGAACAAGTACATGAACAAATATGAACAGTTATACATATATGACAAAGTGTGTGTATATAATGGAGTTTATGAAGGAAATATACCTGTAAGCATGATCCATTTGTATACACAGGGCTCGGGACTCACACTCGGGGAAAGGTCCACTTGAGTTTATTCAAAGCTATGTAAACAGGTATTTACAAAAGGGCTTGGGACTTATACCTACATGGAGGCCCGTGGTATATTTTTTGGAAGATTTAAAGAAAACCTTCATTTTTGGTTTGTTATTCAAGGTTAAAAATCAGATTGATCGAGATATGTACAAAAAGGCGTACGATGAAATACCTAATTTCATGTACTGGAATGGGTATGTACAAAGGGCTTGGGACTTATACCTACGTGGAGGCCCGTGTTTTATTTACAAAACATGGTTGATCGTTTTATTTACAGACACGTTGTTTGAAAAAACGGTTTGAAGATTTGTTTTGAAAGAGTTTTCTGTACAAAGAAAAACTGTATAAAGAAAAGGAAAGGGACTTATACTCTCTAATATTCGAGAGGCCCATGGTTTATTTTCATAAAACATGGTGGATGGTTTAAAAAAGAGTTGAAAGATTTGTTTGTTAAAAAAAACTGTTTGGAAGTTTATTTGGAAAAAAGTTTTCTGTTAAAACAAAAAACTGTACAAAGAAAGACGAAAGGGACTTATACTCTCTAATATTCGAGAGGCCCCACATCGTTTTGAAAATCAATTGATCAATTAAAAAGATTTAATCAATAGTTTCCTTTGAAAATCAAAAAGAAATGGTTTACCGTTTTTGAAACGAAACGTGATCGCTCGTTTTTAAAACGATTTGAATTTTGAAAGAAATCAATTTAATCAAGATAAACAAGAAGATTGTCTTCAAATAACATTTAGATGATTAGGGTTTGCTTCAAAAAATATTTACAAGTGATTAAATTTGAAAATCAAATGAAAAATAATATTTAAAAGTATTAAAATTACTTAAAAACAAGTCATTTTAAAACCAATTAAAAATGTATCAAATAAATATTTTTTGATGATTTTTTTTAACATTGTCAAAATATGTATATTAAATAAAGAGTGTAAAAAAAATGAAGTGAAAATAATGAATTTTGATTGGTTAAATGAATGGTTAAAGTTTGTTAAAAAATGAAAGAAAATAGGTTGCAAAAAATTGGTTTTGTCTCCAATAGGGCTTGAACCCACGCACCCTTGCTCACTAACCAAAACAACAACCAACTGAGCTGCGCGTGCAGCTTGTTTATGATACGCGTTCAACACATTATATTTTAAAACAATTATTTGAATTCTTTGAACGAAAATCTGGCGCCAAGAACACACCCTAACTGAAATTCAAAAATCTTCAAAACTGTGTTGTTTTGATTGATCAAAGGGTCTATCTCACTCGGTTTTGGACGAGGATCATGATGATGACCTTCAATCTCATTTATTTTTGCTCTAAGGTTATTAATTTTCTGATGAACACGAAGAACCCTAATTCCCTAATTCAATCTGAAATCGTGTTTGTGCAAGATAATTGGCAATTGATTGAGGGTTATTGATCAGTGATAGTGCAGAAACAAGATGGCATGTTCATTTTTCATTTATGATGCATGTATGATGGAGTTTGAAGTTCATGAGCACTTACCTCGAAAACGGCCAAGCTGGGAATTGAAATTGTGCCTGGAGGTGTTACAGATGCTTTGTATCAATCTGGATAGCTTCAATGGACCTTATGTGATGTGTTTGAATGCCTGGAATGAACTGGAAACCTCTTGATCCCCTTGTGGTACCCGAACTGCAGTTTAGCTCAAGTGAGGATCAAGCTAGTTGATTTTGATGTTTCAGATCATGTATGATGGTTGGAACAGTTCATGTGAAGTATATGGAGTGTGTTTAGATGATTAACTTGGACAGATATGGCCTGGTATGAGAATTGATATGTTAAGGCTCATTTTATGCAAATATGGTGGTTGAAGAGTGATTCTGAGATTTAGGGTGATTTGGGGTGTATGGATGGATCAAACACATCCCATATGATGTTTGTGGTTTGTGGGAAGCATCACTTTGGTCAGAACTTGCAAGAGATGGAGGTTGAGTTTTCTACCTCACTTTGAAACACATGACTTGTAATTCAAGAAAGAAGAGAGAAAACCTATAATTGTGAGGTTTTGGTGTGAATTGAAGAGTGGAAATGACCTCTATTTATAGGCCAAGAGTTCTGAACTCAGACCTTTGCAAGTTGCTTCAAAGTTTGATGATTTGGCTTAAGGGATAGAAAGGAATCTTTTACATTAATGCAAAATGGTTAAAGTGACCAAACCATGGTTAAAACTCTAAGCTTCTTATCTCTTTCCATTCTGATCTCAAATCAGAAAAATATCATTCAATCATTGCTTCTATGCATCATTACTTGGATCATTTGGCAAATTGGTTCATAACTTTGCAAAAATGGCTTGAAATTTCAAGTGAAAAGTTCACTAATGTCAAAATTCAAAACCATAGCTACACTCCATATTTTTTCATGCTCTTGGACATTTTGGAAAGCTCATGTTACACACTTCAAAACCCTAGTTGAAAGTTTCTTCAAGATCCTTAAGGAAGTGGGTGAAAAAGATCCATGAACTTTGAGAAAAATGAAGTTTTAAGTGGATTTTTCAAAAAGTACCAACTTTGAAGCACCATATCTCTTAAATGGTTGATCTTATGGAAAAAATTTATATGTGTCAAAGTTGTTTATTGGATCAAAATCTACAACTTTCATGTTGGAAGTTTTTTTCAGTTTGTAGGTGAAATTTTGAGAAATTCCCTTTCAAAGTTTGGAAAAAACCATGAAAAACACTTAGAAAAATTTTCTAAGTATGAAAGTCAAACTTTGACTTTTTGATTCTTGATTGATTTTCTTGATTTTTCTTGATCAAATGACTTCATATATCATATATTGATGATTCAAAACTTCAAAAGTCATGGTTGACCAAAATTCCCCAAAAGTCAATGGTGATCTTGTACAGTTGACTTTTTCAAACGAATCGCGTTTCTGGAGATTTCAAATGAAACAGGCTATCCTCATCAAATGAATGGTATGAATGGATCACATTGAAGCATTAGAGGATATTGAGCCATGGTTTGAGTTGTGGCACCATGTCCTGATTAAAAAGTCAGTTGTTCAGTGAATTAGGTCAAAAAACCCTAATTGTCGACCTAATGAAATTGATGACTGTAGGTCTTGAATTGAGATGCAATTTCCATGGGATATTGTCATAGGGATTATTTGAGGATGATTGAAACCTTTGATTGACTTCCTGAGGATTTTTAGGGTTTCCCAAAGGTGATCCCTGATTTCAGTCCCTGATAGTTCAAAACCCTGATCTGAGGATTTGTCTGATCAATCTTTGTATAGGAGATGTTCTGAGCCAATGGATTAGGTCAAAATGATTCAATTGGAGCCTTGAGGTCATGTCCCAAGTCATTAGGTCAAATTCTGAGCAAAAGTCAGGAGTATGCTGTCTTCAGTCAAAACCCTAATTCAGTCGATTCAAAGCTGTTGAGTTTGTTGAAGTGAATCTCTGAGGACCAAATGTTGATTGTTGATGAAGATGGTTCTTTTGAGATGAAGGGAAAACAAAACCCTAGTTGATTGTTACTTGTACTGATGAGTGATTTCCTGATTAAATCCTGCTGAGTCACAAGTAACAAACACAAGCTATGCAGTTTGTTAGAGATGCAAATGATGCATATGCAAATGATATGAGGTGGTATCTTAGGTCAAAAATTGGGGTATGACACCCTTCACATTCAATGGAGGAGGCAACTTCTCTATAACTTCAATTTTTGCTTTATCCACCTCAAGGCCTCTTGAAGAAACCTTGTGGCCGAGTACAATTCCTTCGGTAACCATGAAGTTGCACTTCTCCCAATTGAGGACTAAATTTGACTCCACACAACGACTTAGCACGGTATCAAGATTTTTCAAACATAGATCAAATGAAGCCCCAAAAACCGAGAAGTCATCCATAAACACTTCGATGCACTTCTCAATTAAGTCAGAAAAGATCGCTTGCATACACCGTTGAAATGTTGCCGGTGCATTACACAACCCGAAAGGCATTCGCCGATAAGCAAAATTACCGAAAGGGCATGTGAAAGCGGTCTTCTCATGATCCTCGGGATTGACTACAATTTGATTGTATCCCGAATACCCGTCTAAGAAACAATAAAATTGTTGACCGGATAATCTCTCGAGCATTTGATCCATAAATGGTAAGGGAAAATGATCTTTCCTCGTAGCTTTATTTAGCCTACGATAATCGATACACATCCTCCATCCAGTCACGGTTCGAGTAGGAATTAGCTCATTCTTCTCATTTCGAATCACCGTCATTCCACCCTTCTTAGGCACCACATGGACGGGACTCACCCAAGCACTATCCGAGATCGGATAAATCATCCCTGCTTCTAACATTTTCACTACTTCCTTTCTTACTACCTCTTTCATCACCGGATTCAAACGTCTTTGTGGTTGAGCCACCGGTTTAAAGTCATCCTCCATCAAAATCTTATGCATACAAAAGGAGGGACTAATGCCTTTGAGATCGGAAAGTGTCCATCCCATTGCTTCTTGGTTTCTTTCTAGGACCACAAGTAATTTTTCTTCTTCAACCTTAGAAAGGGCGTTGCTAATTATAACCGGCTTGTTTGCATTCTTCTCAAGAAACACATACTTCAAGTGAGAAGGTAACACTTTTAATTCCACCATTCGTTCTTCAACTTCAAGCTCATCTTTCAACTCATCAATTTGAGCTTCCAAAGGATTTATCTCATCACATGCCTCAAGATTTCTCAAGCAATCTTCAATTTCCTTTTCTTGATCTTTTGTAAGCACTTCAAGAGCTTCCATCAAAGTTTTCTCAAGAGGATTAGCCAAGTGCATTTCATTCTCCACTTTCATAATCGCTTTTTCTGTGGCATCGATTCTAAAACAATCATCGTCGTCACTAGGATGCTTGATGGCTTCAAAGAGATTAAGACATAATTCCTCGTCTTGGTATCGCAATTTCATTAAGCCATCATCAATGTCTATCATCATTCGGGCCGTCTTCATAAAAGGCCTTCCTAAGATCAAAGGTATATCAGGATCTTCTTCCATGTCTATGACGACAAAATCAACAGGAAACCAAAATTTATCAACCTTGACAAGCAAGTCTTCCGCAACTCCATGAGGATGAGCTGTGGACTTATCTGCTAATGATAGTGTCATTCTAGTCGGCTTCAAGTCATTAATTCCTAACCTTCTCACCATAGACAATGGGATCAAATTAATGCTAGAGCCAGTATCCACCAATCCTTTGCCTATTTGAACATTTCCAATAGACACCGGTAAGGTTACCCGCCCAGGATCATTTGATTTAATCGGTGTAGTGCGTTGAATTAACGCATTACAACAAGAGCTCACAGTGACTACCTCCGGATCCAAGAATCTTCTTTTCTTAGTGATGATGTCTTTGATAAACTTAGAGTACATCGGCATTTGCTCTAATGCTTCGGAAAAAGGAACATTGATTTGAAACTTGCTAAAGATGTCCAAGAACCGAGCATAATGCTTTGCATCTTCTTTCTTTGACGGACCGGGAGGGTAAGGTAATTTCTTCACTTGTATAGAATCATCCACTTTCTTCTTCCCCTTCTCACTCACACTCAATTTTTTCTCTCTCTTTTTCTACTACTCTCTCAAGAGTTTCTTTTTCCTCTAATTCTTTCTCTTTCTCATTTTCAATTAAATCACCCTCAACATTTTTTTCTACTTCAATCACCCTATCTTTTTCACTTTCAACAATTTCTTCCTCAACTATCTCTCTCACACCCATATCAATATTTCTACCACTACGAGTTAGAATTGACTTACAGTGCTCACGAGGATTTTCTTGTGTAGTAGCCGGAAAAGGACCTTTATTTTGATCGGCAAGTTGCTTTGACAATTGCCTGACTTGAGTTTCAAGGTTTTTTATGGCGGCATCCGTACTCTTTTGGCTTGCAATTTGCAATTGCATGAATTGGCTAAGAGTGTCCTCGATTGAAAGCTTTGTTTGTTGAGGTTGTTGATTGTAACCACCTTGATAAGGATTTTGACGATTCGATGGACCCGCATCCGGCCTCCATCCTTGATAACCTTGATTACCTCTTTGTTGGTAACCTTGGTTATTGTTGTAAGGTTGTTGTTGTCTCCCACCATAGCCTTGATTCGGATTTGCAACATAGTTCACCTCTTCACCCGGTGGAGGACAAAAACCAGTTTGATGGTCACCCCTACACAATTCACAACACATCACCTGTTGATTTTTAGAAGGGATCCCATGTATCTCTTTGATTTGTTGAGGGAGTTTTGACATTTGTTGAGTGAGCAATTCTACTTGTTGTGTCAATAGCTTGTTTTGAGCAAGTATTGCATCACTAGTATTCAATTCAAGAACTCCTGGTTTTCTTTGCGATGCACTACGGTTGTGTTGCCCTTGATGATCATTCAAAGCCATCCTATCAATGATAGCAATTGCTTCAGCAACTGTTTTTGACATCAACGAACCACCCGCGGTAGCATCTAAAAGAGATTTTGGTTGAGGTTGGAGTCCATTCCTAAAGATATGGATTTGAGACAATTCATCAAACCCATGACCTTTGCATTTTCTAACCATGGACTTGAACCTCTCCCATGCTTCATTGAGAGATTCATTCGAACCTTGAGAGAACACCGCAATAGAAGTTTTCGCTTCCATGAACCTATTGTGAGGAAAGAACCGATCCAAGAACTTCTCTTCTAACTCGTTCCAATTTGTCATGACATTATTTGGTTGATCAAGGTACCATTCCTTAGCTTTTCCAATTAAGGAATGAGGAAAGAGTCTCCTGAACACCTGTTCTTCTTCGGCTTCCGGAGCACCAATGGTTCCGGCGATCTCATAGAACTTTGTTAGATGAGTAAAAGGATCCTCGTGATCTGCTCCTGTGAAAGGATTCTGATAAAGTAATTGAAGTAACCCCGTTTTCATCTCGGAGTTTCTTCCATTGGCTTGATCACGAGCAAATTGTGCATTGAGTCGAGGGCTATTAACACAAGGCCCTCGAGCTGGAACATTAGGATCCGCAGCCATTTCTTCCTCAACCAAGTTTTCAACCGGAGTTGAAGAAGAAGATGCTTCTTGTTGCTGTCTTCTTTCCCTAGCTAGTTGTCTCCTCCTACGAGTTTTGCTATTCTCTCTACGAGCAGTCCTCTCAATCTCAGGATCAAAAAGGAGTTGATCTACAGGTATACGTCCTCGCATAAACTGTAATCTGAAAAACTAACCAAGAAAATTAACAAACACAAGGAAAATAAATTTAGAAACAAGATATTAATTATAAGACTCAAAACAAAACAAACTATTGCAATGCTTGCAATATCTAAACAACAATCCCCGGCAACGGCGCCATTTTGTTGAAATAGTATTGTAGTACTTTGTTTATCGTTTCCATAGGGATTGAAGTGATATCACCGCCGTTCTATAGTCTATTTTGTCGTGAGTTAAAGTTATCATGGGGTTTGGTTTTGATTCTGGTAACGTAGTTCCTTGATCTCATGCCAAAAATTGTTAAACTTGGTATGTGGTTTTAAAAGATGGTAAAAGAATGTCAAGATTAGATTTTTGATAATTTGCTTCTAAGATATTTTCTTGATCAAATATGTGACCTCATGAATGATACATATAATTACAATCCTCTCAATATGTTTCATGTCTAAACCATATTGTGAAATTTGCCATTTTGATCCTTAAATGATCTCTCAACCTAACTATCAAAATGACAACACTCAAAGCTTAATATAAGCAAATATCAACTCACAAAGCTATTTCTAAACTTTACTTGTTGATAGATAAAAAACCTAGGTCAAGACTTGAAAACATTTTCTCAAATAGAATACAAATCTCATAGATAATTAAACACAAGGTTTTTCACCATATATATATATCATCACTTGTTCACATACAAAAGATCAAAAGAAATACAAACTAAAAGAAAATCATCTACCTCTAATCTTGACACCAAGAAGGTTTAGCCACCCATTTCCATGGTGACTTGAGCAATAAGCAAACTATCAAGCTTTATGAACATCAAGATGGAAGTTTCCAAGATTGATGGGTAAAAACTTGAATTTGACTAACAATGGAAGTTTTAGGGTTTTTTCTTACTCCAAAATATATATTTTTGTTCAAGAGAGAGAAATAAAAGATGGAATCGTTCTCAAAATATCTAACAAACACTATAAAGCAATGCACATCAGCCCAGATTTGCCCGGCGGAAGAACAGCTTCGCCGGGCGAAACCCACTAAACAGGCCACGTGACCTTTAAAAGTACACAAAAGAAACCAAAAAAAATATCTTCTTCCGCCCGGCGAGCCAGATGCTCCGCCGGGCGCTCCAGAGCAGAAAGATGGCCCAAAATTGAGCTGCTTCGCCCCTGGCTCGCCTACCACTCGCCGGGCGGAGCTTCGCCTCCAAGCTACTCGCCGGGCGAAAACAAGAGGAACACTGACACCTTCAGAGTTGCCAAAATCCTTGATTCTTCGACTTTTTTCCTGATTTTTCTGAACATTTGCTATCACCAATAACTGAAACGCTAGAAAATAGATCAAAATACCAAATATTTACATATGACAAAAATCACTTATTTACATAAGCTATTCTTCTAAAAAACATGGAAAAAGGGGTAAAAAGTGCCTTAAAAAACATACGAATAGAAACAACAAAAGACACTCAACAGGTGCTAGAAAAAAACAAGAGGAATGCAGCACATTGGACTCCTACATGGCATGGTGATGATGACATGGTCATATATGGTGTCACTAATGAAATTGACACATATGTTGTTAACCTCAAGCAAGAGACTTGTGCATGTAGGAAATGGGATTTAGCTGGCATCCCTTGTAGCCATTCTATCACCTGTATTTGGCAAAACAAGAAAAAACCTGAAGAATATGTATTTGAATATTACAGGTAAACCATTCTATCACATGTATTTAAGTTAGTAAATGTGTATCTTAATCTATGTGTTAATCTATATGTGTTTGACTGTTACAGGAAGGACACTTTCAAGAACATCTACTCACACATCATTTACCCCACTAATGGTCCACAACTGTGGCCTTTGGATAACCAGTCCACCATGAATCCACCAATTATGAGAAGGGCCATAGGTCGTCCCAAGAAAATGAGGAACAAAGTTAATGATGAACCAAGACTAAAGCATGTACTGCCTAGGAAACTTGCAACAGTAACTTGTCATAAATGTGGAGGAATGGGACATAACAAGAGAAGCTGCAAAGGCAGGACAACTGCTGATAGAGCCATCCCAAAAGGGGGAAACAAGAAGAAGATTGCTGGTGGACAGAAGAAGAAAACAAAGCCAAATGAAGAGGAGATTGGAAACTCATCCCAAGCACCAATGGCTACACAACCATCTCAGCAGTAGTGCCTAGAATTCTGGATAACTTGTATTTTGGATAACTTGTATTTTGGATAATTAGTATTTTGGATAAGTTGTATTATGGTGTAACCTAGTATTTTGGATAACCTAGTTCTGTCATGAATTTGCTCAAAGTATTTTGGATAAGTTGTATTATGGTGTAACCTAGTATTATGGTTAACTAGTATTATGCAAATTAAATGAAGTTGCAATTCTGTCATGAAGTTGTATATCTTTCAATGGTATATGTTATGGACATATTTTGTTCAATGCTATTATGGTTAACTAGTATATCTTTCACTTCTTGTCAAAATTACAGGTCCAATTATGTACAGATTTTGTTCAAAGTTACAGGTCCAAATATGTACAGATTTTGTTCAAAATTACAGGTCCAATAATTACAGATTCTGTTCAAAAGTACAGATTACATGAAGAAGATTTTGTTCCTGTAATTATGTACATATTTTGTTCAAAGTATGTTCAATAGTCATTTGTATTGCTTTGATATCCAAATATGTACATATTCCTGTCAAAATTACAGGTCCTTATTTGTTGCAATTATGTTCAAAATATGGTATTTGTTACAGGTCCTTATTTGAACAGATTTTGTTTGATATCCAACTAAGTGTTTGTTATGCCAATCGTGAGCTACAAATTCAAGGACCTGTGATTTGGTATGGACAAATTTGGTATGGACAGATAACATTGATAAACAGATAACATTGATATTGACTTAACAGATAACATATAACATTCAAATTGCATTACAGATGGTATTGACCACCAATTTGGTATTGACTTATCAGATAACATCTAACAATCAAACTTGCAGAGATATTACAATATTCTTCCTCATACAGATTACAACATCCTAATACTAATGCTACCAACACTGCACACAAGAATAATAACAATCAAAATCTTCAAATTCTTGATCTTCATTTTCAAATCCTTAATCTGCTTATTCATCTCATCTTCTACTTTCTTCCCTTCTTCAATAGTCACCTTTGCACTATTCAGTCTCTGATTTAGTGTAGAAATCATATCCTTTGCTCTTGCTCCCATCTCTTCATCATACCAAACAAAATGGTTGCATCGTTTGGATCCTTGGATCTACAGATGAGAGTATACGATATGAGTTTTCAATGTTTAGAAGAAAAAAAGGGAAAAGCTGATGGAGTTTGGTATAAACTAACCTTGTACATCCCACACCCATAAAAACAGCGTCTGTTAAGTGTCAAAATGTAGTTATTTTGTGTTTGTAAATAGTGGCACTTATCTATACTTTTTGTTAATACCGTTCGAATAATACCCTGTTTTGTGTATAAATACGTATACTTTGTGAATAGATGTATCTTCATATACTTTTATACTTTTTGATAGTTTTCTATTCATTTTGTAGGTATTGAGGCGTATTTGGAGCATGAGCAATAACGTGGCGAAGACACGGCTTCAAACGCGCGATTTTGAGCGGCGGAATCAATTCATTCGGCGAATAAAGCTCAAAACCAAATAATAATAAATCACCAATTTGGTTGATATGTTGTCATTGTTAGATAGAGCATGAAATAAGCTTTCCAACGCTTCAAACCGAGCGTAAATCGGAGTTACGGTTCTCAAGATATGGCCAAAATAAGATTTCAATTTTCTGTTGAGCGGGCTAAGCGCGGATTTGCGCGCTAAGCGCGGTCTGGGCGGTTTGGAAAGTCATTAAATAGGGAAAAATCACATTTTTTAGGGTTATGCTTTGGGGTATTTGCTCCCAAAGTCATCACAACCATTTTTGAGTAGGGAGAGCTTGAAAACAACAATGGAGCATGCATCTTGATGATCAGAGGTCGAATTTCTCATCGATTGGTGTTGACAAACCAAGAAATGTTTGGTTCCTCTTCTTCTCTTCTCTTTGTATTTCTCTTTTGGTGAGTTTGTATGTAAATACTCTAAACCCATGGATGTTTGTTACTCTTTTTACTAGTTGTATAAAGTTTGCTTTACAAATCTTAATCGGTGTTTCCTTAATCTTTTTGCTTAAATGTTTTGGATTTGTGTTGTTGTAGAAATAGACATCACAAATCTTGATTAGGGGGATATCTGTTAGCTTTTGATTCTAGACATAGGATTGGGGTTAACATCCACATAATATCTGAGTTTAATGTCTCTGTGTTGTTCGATCGGTTGAGACATCGTCGAAAGAGCAATATAGTTGAATTCCCGTCGGTGTTGCAGACATGGACACTGATGTGAGGGATATGTGGTTATTCTGATGAATACTGTAGATTGAGTACGGCGGAGTGATAAATTTAAGTTTGTGAGGAGTAGTTTAGATTCAAACCAGATAAGCTATTCTCTATCAAGAATGAATTTATTTTATGTTCATATGTTATGTTTTCCTTGTTTACTTAAAACCCATTTTAACCCGAACTCAAGAACTAAGAATCCGTCGAACGGCAGTTCAGTAGCACTAATCTCTGTGGACACGATAAATTCCTGGATAAATATTTCCAAAACTTTTGTTGCTTGCCGCTTTACCGCTTCAACAAAATGGCGCCGTTGCCGGGGATTGGTGTTTTTATTGAATTCGCATTGCGATAGTTTCTTTGTTTTTGAGTTTTGTGAATATCGTATATTTTGTGCATATTCTCATACTTATATATTTTCTTATATTGATTGTCGCTACCGCGAAAATTAACAGAGTCGCCACTAACATATTTATCCTGAAAAGGAAGGGAATGTCAGCAAACCACAAAACAAAACAACGGTCTCACGACCAGAGAAAAAGGGTAAGGGAGTCGGTTACGCGAGGGGAAGGTGCTAGCACCCCTCGCGCCCATCGTACTCGATGGTATCCACGCCTGTGTCTAAAACTATGGGTGTGTAACAAATCTATGCTAATCTGGACTAAAATGAATGCAGAATGTAGGGAAAAGAAAGAGTTATGCTCGCACGGGCCCTACCCCGCTGCCTACGTATCTGTTTTGCAGAATCAGAGCTACCGTAGCTCGGCTAACTAATTTTGTTTGTTTTGTATTTTTTAGGTGAACAAGTTACATTCACACTCCGCTGCTCGACCTTTGGAGGCTTACGCTTGGGAATGGAGCGGAAATAACAAGCTCTTAAGAAAAGAAAATCAAAGAGTGTGGTTTGTGTTTTAAAGAATGCATGAGGAAGACCTAAGCTAAGGGGGAAAGCTTGCTACCTAATGTTATCATACGAAGGGTATCAGTCTAAACTAAACTAAACAACCTACGGGGGAAAAAGGGAAGCACACAATGAGCACACAAACGAGCATCCGCTCGTAAAGCAAACAAAACCAACGGTACTGACCGAGTGGTAGAAAAGCGGTCCCGCCATAGCCAAGGGGAGCAGCTCAACCCAAGTCAACCAAGCATTAGACCTCGCGAAAATGATCGGGCCATAGACAAGAGGGCGGACCCCTCTCAGCAACCAAGCCGTCACGGATCGTAAAGAAAAACGGTGCATGCGTACACCGAGCATCAACGTCGAGCGACGCGAGCTATAAGAAAGGCGGGGGTCCGGCTGCATGAACCCTTTTCCTGACATACTCGATAACAAGATCTTGTGCAGGTTCAGAAGCAAGCGACGCGAAGCGTGCGCATAATGAACAGACTCGATGAGACTAGGCGGGGGTTGATTACGAACCCTTGACCGCATGCCTTCCATGAGGACTTAACGGAGTGCCATATAGGACTTATTACACCGTGACTCCCTGCCGCAAAGCACAAATATAAACACACCAACAAAAACAGAGCCTCTTTCGAGGACTTGGCCAGATGCATGTCTAGATCCTACTTCTCATGTTATAGGATGATGCGAGAAAGCGGTAAAAGGGACAAGGAGATACCGAGCGGATAGCAAATCCGCAGTGAGCTAGCAACGCAAGCAAAGAAGAAACTTCACGTAATCTAACATCCAGCAAAGCCGGGAGTCCAGCATAAGCGTCAAAGCGATGCAGTGTGAAAATAAATCACAACCGCTATGCGGTGCGTATACAACCACACAAGCAACCTGTAAGAAATACAATCCAGACAATACAAGAATACATCTTAATGGATGAGAGATCAGGAATAAGTTCGTGCCCCACAAATAAAGTGGAACACGATGCAAATCAATCGCACCGGAAGCGAATTCGTGTCCCACAAGTAAAGTGGAACACAAAGTAAGTCGAATCGCAATCGAAGGCTCTCTCGAAGTACCTCGCACATCTCAACAACCAAATCAGTAATAACAAGGAAGCATGCACCGACCATAGAAAATAAGAGAAATTAAATTCTAATTAAATCCTAAACAAAAGTCTAACAAGATTAAATTGTTTTTATGACATTTTTATCTAAAAAATAGAACAAAACTATATAACAAAGCATTTAAAATCTAACAAGAGAACATGTTTTTATTATCTTTTTATCATGCTAAAACAAAATATAGAAAACAAAATCTAACCCTAACTAGAAAAGATTAAATGTTTTTGTTCATTTTTGTAATGTCAAAAAACTAACAAAGATCAAGATTTTTCATACATTTTGTTATACTAAAAATAATAGAAAAAAAACTAGTTAAAAAAACTAAATCTAATAAGAATTTAAATGAAACAGAGGGGTTTAATACTGAAATCAGGGTGCAGTCAAGAACAGGGCGCAAGCCCAAGGGAGTATGGCCCAAACAGTTTATTTTGTACAGAATTTTGTAGCCAAAAACGTGTTATGCTGGGCTTATGGGGTGTATGGCAGTGATTTCGTGAGAGAGGCCCAAGGAAGTTTTTTTCATATTTTCTAAGTCCAAGTTTGATCCAAATTCAGATTATTATTAATTCAATTAATCACAATTAAGTCCAATTAATCTCCCCTAATGACAAGTTAATTCTACTTAATACAGTAATCAAGAGAGTTAAACCAAATTAAAATGGGAAGAGATTAGGGTTACATGAAGAGTGGCTATTAGCCTTCTGAAACTCAATTTCCTCTCCCTTACGGCCGCGGCGGCGCGACGCATCTCTCTTCTCCGATCAGAGCTTCCGTTCGCCGCCCTTAGCAACCAATCACATCATCTCACCGTCCTCTCATTCGTTCTCACCTCTCATATCTCATCTCTCTCACGGTCTCAGCATATTTCTCGCTCGATATCTCTATCGGACGACGACGGAGAAATTGTACCAAAGAACCTTCACCAAATTGGTCAAATATACATGCTTCCTCTACTAATTGTAATGGATTCAATCATAGTCCTCTTCACGTCTCTGAATCTCCTTCTCCTATTCTTTTGATTTGCAATTTCGAACACGTTACGACGCGGCTGTTGTTTTTGCGATGCAGAGGAGATTGAAGAGAAGCGATGAAGTTTGTTGAAGACGATGATTGATGAAGGTTTTGTTGATTATGCAGGTGAATCTGAAGAAGAGTATTGAATTTTCAGATTAAAGAGTGAAGATGAATCGATGAAGATCAGCGAAGATTGAAGGTTGTCATGTCCTGGTGATTCGGTGATGATATGAGATGAAGAACGAGGATGAACGTGATATGATTCTGATTGAAGATGATAGTTGCTGCGTGATGATAATGATGAAAAGTGATGCTTCGATTTGATGGAGATGATGAAATTGATGCGCGAAGTTGTTGGAGATTGAGGAATTTCGGTGAATCCGTTGAAGGTGAGTTCTCCGATTCTCTTTTTGTTTCTGTTACATCTTCTTTTGGATTTTCTGTTATCTTTTCCTGTGAATTTTCGTGTGATGAGAAGCAGGTTGAGATGAGTGAAGATTGGCGAGAGATTGAAGTGTCGAGAGTGTTGAAGGTTGGTGAATCAAGGTTCTGAGATGATGAAGATTGATTGATGATGAAGAACCGTTCAGAGAAAGATCATTGGTGGTGAATTGAATGGTTCTATCGTGAATTCAGAGAGAGAGAGATAAGTTTGTTACGATTCAGTTTTCTATTTTTTCTGTTATGCGATTTTTTCTCCTCTGATGTGAAGCTTTTGATTATGCTCAGACCTTATGGTTATAGTGTGAACCATTCCTTTTGCTGATTCCAGTCCCCTTTCGTTTATGCAGGACGCTTGATATAAATTCAGGTGGATTGAATCGGTGGATGCCATCATTTGAAGTGCAGAGCCGTATTGGTTTTGTTGACTTGATCATTGGGATTTTTGGTGTATTTTTGTGTACTTATTGTAATGGACTTGGACTCTTTTGTAACTTGTGTGAAGGATTTGCATTATGTAATGAATATGGATTTATGGTACTGAATGACAAGCAAAATTTATGTTCTTGAAACTTGAATGCTTGATATATGCCTCTTTGTATTAGTAATTTGAATTTTAAGAAATCCCACACCAATTCTTAAGAACTTGGATCCGATTGATCAATCTTGACCACAAATTTGAATTTATGGAATAAATTGAATCAACAAAACATCTTGCATTCTTAATGGCCTTTAGCTTCGATCATCAAAATCCAATTCACCTCACATTACAATCCAAACAAATGAGAGAATACACATGCCTACCCAATGAACGTACAATTTTGTCTTATATGCCATGACTTGCACTTGTACTTTAAATCACAACAACAAATGATACATTGAAGAATCCTTGAGGAAAAAAAGAATTTGAGGCGTAGAGAAAACCTCAATATATAAGTCAACTAATCCTCAATCGAACCTCCACAAATTCAAGCACTCAAATGAGAAATCTTATATTATTTTCTTGATTTTCGAACGACGAAATAAACGTCTTCCATAACTTATAGCACAGAGAAAGAGGGCAAATTTTGGGGTGCAACAGCTGCCCCTATTCAAACTTCTTGAACCTGACGAGTGAGAAACGAAAGTTTCGAACCGTCGAGGTGGAAGGAGATTGAATACCAGAATGAACTCGAAAATTTGCACTCTTGATCAATAGAAGATTCCATCTTGCAATAAGAAGGAATGTACCACCCCGCAAGCAGGGAGAAAAAAACTTCAATTGATCTGGACAAATAAATATGCTCCAACTTGTGATAAGAAGGAACGGGCACCCACAGGCAGGGGAAACACTTCAATTGATCTGGGCATCAAGAGAAGGAACATCTCGACTGATCTGAATATCAGACGTAGCAGATGTCTCCGAACTTGCATCGGGATAGATGTCTTAGTTCGATCTGGGAATCGAAGGAGATACATCGGTTGAATCGGACATCAACGGGTAATAGGTATCTCTGATCTGGGAATCATGATCTGGGAATCTGGGCAGACATCTCTTCTGATGCAATTAAATCATCAGGTAGATATTCCAACTAATCTGGGAATTAGCGGCTAGCTCCTTCGTAAGACCACGGGGATCCGGAGGCGGTTCCTTCAACTGAACTGGTAATCAGGATAGGAACAATATCTCTTCCGAACTGTGTACGCCGGGGAAAGAATGCCTTTAAACTGATCTGGACATGATGCCAGAAAATAAGTAGGACAATCTTCATCTGATTGAAAAAGTCAATCAGGCAGATATCTCCATCTGATCTGATGATATCAGTGGCTTGCTCCTTCGTAAGATCTTGGGAGATCCGGAGGCGGTTCCTTCAACTGAGCTGGATATCAGGATAGGAACAAATATCTCTTCCGAACTGTGTACGCCGGGTAAAGAAAACGTCCTCAACTGATAGTAAGGTATCAGGACTGGGCAAACGAGTTTCTTCTTCTGAACGAACTAAATCGTCAGGGAGTAGATATTTCCAACTGATCTGATGTATCAGAGGGCTTGCTCCTTCGGAAGATCTATAGAGATCCGGAGGCGGTTCCTTCAACTGAGCTGGATATCAGGATAGGAACAAATATCTTCCACCGATCTGGGGGCATCGGGAATAGGAATGTCTTTGAACTGATCTGAGCTATGCCAGAAAATAAGTAGAACAATCCTCTTCTGATTCAAAACATCAGGATAAGCGTCCGTAATGACTAGGCGAATATTGCTCTCTAGGGAGCATTTAGAATATCTTGATGACTTTCCTGCAGAAAGAAACAGATATGATATGATTTATGCATGATACATGTATGAATGTGTATGGAATAACGTTTCCGAGAAGGAAGACGCTACACGCTTAGAGAATGCAATGCGAATGATGCATGATTCGGACGTTGCTTAGGGAGACAACGGAAGAGCACTGAATTGCTGAAGCAGTCCTGGAGAGAGTATAGAACTCTGCGGGGAGGACAAGATGAGTGACTAGAAGTCACAAACTACGAGCTGGCAAAGACGGATCAGAAATCTGCTGGAGACGATCAAATCTAGATGCGAGCTCTAACTGGGGAATAAATCCTGCTTGGGGATACCCAGACAACTTCACTGGAGAAGCAAATTCTCGACACTCTGGGGATATGGAGATGTGAGCAAGTCATGAAGACAACTCTGATGGGGAGTGACAAACTTGCTGGTGCATGAAGCATTCCGCTGGGGAAATCCTTGAAGGACGCAAATTCCACTGAGGATGCACATGAATCTCTGCTGAGGAAAGAATTCAGTGGGGAAGATGAATACTTCTGCTTAACGATCCACTAGGGAGATGAAAGATCCGCTGGGGATAAGGAACTTGGCATAAGAACCTCTTGTTAAGACAACTCCACTGGGGAATAAGATGACTCTCCTGGGGACAACAGGTCAATCTGTTGGGGAGAGAAATACTCTACTGGGGAAAATGAGGCATTCGGGCAAAGAACCTCATTAAGAGCTTGCTAGGGGAATCAGACACCATTCAATCATGATTCAACTGGGGAGAAGACATTCCACCTGGGAATGAGACTTCTGAAGCACAGAGAATGCATTAAGATGTGCTTTACTGAGGATATGAGAATCTTGGAACAAAGAAAACCTCATCTAGATATACTCAGCTGGGGAATGAGAATCTCTCATTAGGAAGCACTCGGCTGGGGAGTAAGGATCCCTCGTGATTAAGTCCGCCGATATGCTGATATGAAGCGCTTGCAAACATGTACCTGCGAGACAAACAAATGAAAACGTCCCAGGATATAGCATGACGTCCACGGGATTCCTCACATGGCAGAGGAAACTGATGTTCACCCACAATGGGCAAATGCAAGAGCAAACAAATTGTCCCACATCTGAGCTTGAAACTTTCCAAACAAGCAACGGATTCAAGGAGTTGGCAGGCAAGCAGTGATTAGAACACCAAACAAGCATCGGCCGGAGCATCAAACATGCATTGGTTCTCCAAGAGAATGCCACCAGGAAGTGGGCTTAACGGGTCAAGCAAATGTTGACTTCAAAGAGACCAAACAGAGACTGGCTTTCATAGTGTTCTGCATATTCGTGTTGATTGTAAAGATGCCAACAAGTAATGGACTTTCAGCTTCTGACTGCTGAGGATGACGACCCTGACGGTTCTCAAGTTCATAAGTTGTTTAGCTCACACCCGAACTTTAAACTGGACACCTCCTGATGAGGAAAGAATGCCACTGTATATTGCTTTGCCCCAGCCTGTAGGGACTTTAAAGAAATTTGTCTCGTAAAGACCTTCAGATATCTGTTCATATCAAACTGACTTGCCCCAGTATCAAGAATCTTGGCACCATGCCCTTGCCTGACTTGTATTGTAGATAGGTTTGACTGTGCTTGAGTGAATGCCCCTGATTATTAAGCATTTTGAGAGATTCTTCGAATCTTGACCTGATTGCCTCAGATTGATTGAAAACTTACTCGATAGAGTAATCAAACGCTTTTATGCCCCTGAGGGTGATTAGACTTTAAAATATTGCTGCCTCTTCTCAACAGAGTTTTGAAGACAACTTGTCCTTTGGGAGGAATAAACTTTTCATCTGAAGTTCATGATGGAAACTTTCTTGATGTTAAGCACTTGTTCATATGCAAAGAATGTTTATTATGAGAAATGTAATTCTAATGCAAAGAGTATGTTTGTCTTGAAGTTTAAAGAAACTTTTTGAAAGGATGTCGTAACATCAAGTTTTTTTATGAAAGAAAGAAAAGATGGTGTGATACCAACTCAAGCGTTTAGCGGACCTCCTAGGAGTCAGCTTACCGTATTCTCATGTATAGTCTGCTTTCAAATTAACCCATGCTTCAGTTAGGACTTTTAAGGGTTGTAACGTGGTCAGGTTCACGGTTTTTTTAGAAAAAAAAGATTTTTAGGCTCAAATTATTTGGTGCCCACCCCCTTCGTGATGTTCTCCAGTCCTAAGTTCAGTTAACTCGGTGCGAGCATTCATCCTTCAAGAGGAACTTGAGATGGTTGAGGAGTCAATGAGGTCTTCTGGACACGGCAGTCACTTTACCTTTCGTTTCTGGTGTCTGATCACACGACTTTGTTCTTTTGATGAGGATTCTTATTTTGTAATCCTTGTTTTTCACTTTTGCTTTTCTTTTTATTTCCCTAACTTTTGCCTGGACAAATTCTTTTGAATTTTGATTTGGATGTCCAGCGGGATGCCCTAATTTTTGCCTAAGTCACATGTTTTCAAGTTGTTGACTTAGCGGGCTTTCTTCTTTTTTCTTTATTCTTTTTTTTTGAACAAGTCGTGTGATCCTGAATTTCTGATTTGTTGGAAATGCATGGTAACTGCCTGAGTCATTGATTGATGAAGAATTACCATTGCGGTATCATCATATTTCGACCTCCTGATGTGAGGGATAAACCACAACGCCTTTGATATTGGTCTCGACCTCCTGATGTGAAGCATAATCATGATGTCTCAACTTCATGAGGTGAGGGATAACCGTTGTGGTTTTGACGTTTCGTCCTCCTTTTGAAAGATAGCCATTGTTGTATCCTTATATGTGTGCTCCTGATGAATTTAGAATGCTCGATCAGGTTAACTGAATACTACCCTGCCCCAGGGTTAAAATAAGGGTTTTTTCTGCATAGAAAAGAAACTCCTACTTCGAAGGCTCAGAAGGGTTAACGAAGGTCTATCTCCCTTATATCTCCAGTGTTTGGGAATTTGAAACAATGCCTGTACATCATCAACAGGGTTTTACTCAAAAGCATACCATTTGAGGTTCTTGGTATTATGTTCATCATTCTCCCTACGGAGTTATCATGCTTTATTGACAAGAGTTGGATATCACAAAAAGCATAGAAAAACATATAAGAGCAAAAGCGAATGGATTTTTACAAGACAAACATATTCAATGCATTATGATTATAGTTCAAAAACAAACAAGTTTTGCATGCAACAGTATTGAACAAAGCAGGAAAGCTTAAACATGAACATGCATGATGAATTAGGAATTGCCAATGTTGAGGAGATCCTCTCCGTATGGACTTGTTGCTTCAAAAGATCCGCTGAGTCGGAGGAGAACTTAAATTCTGGACTTCGGGTGCGAATGTGATAGCCTTTGAGTCAATCAGGTCTTGTACCTTGTCTCTGAATGACTGACAACCTTCGATCAGATAACCAAGTGCCTCCAGGGTGGAAAACGCACCAAGCATTACGTCAGAACACTTTAGATCACTTCTTGGAATAAGATTTTGGCGAGGCCATATGAAAGTTGTAAGTGCTCAACTTTTGGGATTTGAGTTGTGCCAGTGGTGCACAAACTCAAGATACAAGGCGTCTTGCTTATCCCTCGGTCGGGAGCCCCAAATAACAGCGAATGGAGTTTGTGAATGCTTTAGGGATTTGAGCTGCCAGTGATGCGAACTCAAGAACACGGAGTCTTGCTTATCCCTCGGTTGGGAGCCCCAAATAACAGCTATGGGAATTTGTGAATGCTTTAGGGATTTGAGCTGCCAAAGATGCGAACTCAAGAACACGGAGTCTTGCTTATCCCTCGGTCGGGAGCCCTAAATATAGATGCTGAAAGAGAAAACACCATCAGGAATGGAGGAAACTTGTGTTACCAAAGTCATTACTTGGAACACATAATAGATGTTTTGAAGGAAACCTCTCGAAGTACCAGATTGCAAGTGATTCTCATGAGTTACTCCTTGAAGAAGAACAAACAGTCTACTTGCAGCAGATGAAATGGGATGGACTAGTAGGAACCATTATGAGTAAACTCAAACATCTTTGTTTCAAGCAAGTTCTGGACTTTTTGTACCTCAACATCTTGCAAGGCTTGACATTATGATTAGGTTCCCCAGCATGGAACACACCTAGTATAGTCATCGGAATCAGGAGAGCTATTTGTGGTGAGAAACACCCAAAGCACGAATCTTAACCAACCGAAATTCCAATAAGCCGGGAAGTAACTCAGATACAAGGCATTACGATTCTCATCAACTTGTTTCTCTTACTCTTTCCGTCTTGGTTGACAAGTAAGGTTGCTGACTCGGAATATAAAGTAGAACCTTGAGAATGAGAGGTGTCTCTGCAGATCACTTTTGATTACTGTCTAGCAGAAGATTTTGGCGAAGTCACACGAAATTCGTCAGTGCTTTAGGGATTCGAGCAATGCAAATGGTGCAATGCTCAAGATAGACAATGTCTTGCTTATCCCTCGCGCGGGAGCCCCAAGCAATTTCAAAGACTTATAGATCTTAACATCACGACCAGGTGCCCCAGAATAGAACTCACACCTAATGTCATTGTCATCAAGCAAATAATCTGTAGATATCCACACAGTACGGAGCTTAACTAGTTGCAAATAAATCAAGCATGGAAGCAAATGAGCATAAGACAAGTCTTCAAAAAGAACCCCGACTGAGCTTTCCTCTTGGTCACCCCACAAAGTTGTTTCATGACTAATCTTTGAGCATACAATAAGAACAAGTCAAGTCTCTGAGTCTGGTGAGAATACCAAGTCTGAATAAGAAATCCTCAATCCTGAACACCTGTTATGCATGAAATGTATGAGATGCATGATATGCGTGCAATGCCATGTTCATTCAATTTCCAAGGAATTCTCATGTTTTGATTTTTTTAGCAAGAGATGAAAAAGCTCAACACGCGGCTTAAAGATATGATTCCTTGGAAATGAAAGGAACATGTATGTTAGTATGCTAGTTATTTTTTGTACATCATTTTTTTGGAAAAGTAAATATGCAATGATGCAAGGTGGTGGTAACCACAATACTGGATATATCTGATGATGCCGAGAAATCACACGGCACAAGTTCAAAGGTTCGGCATAGTTTCGGACCACCACACAAACCACAAGTCACCAACGGAGCAAGTTACCATCGGAACCAGAACATATAATCACCAACACACTGGAATAGAACATAGATTACCACTTGAACAAGAACCATAGTACCCCACGAACAGGAACCAATAGTACACTCGAACGAGAACAGCGGTAACCCACGAACGAGAGCAGCGGTAACCCACGAACGAGAACAGCGGTCACCAACAATGTACCTGTTAAGCAATGATTGATTCCCGCCCCACTCACAGGTAAATCTAGGCCAAGGTAGGTCAAAAAAAAGCCAACAGAGGATCGAATGTAGGCGCTATCATACGATATTGCCTCATTCCACCAAGCTCTGCCCGTGGATACGTGATCAGATCAATCAGGCATACGCCTTCTGTCCGTCACGGCCACTCTATTCCTAGTTCCTATGGTATCACTCATAGCCTGGGTATTGGGCCTTTTACCTCTTGAAACACCCACCCACAAATAGAAATCCAGACAGTCCAGAATATGATGCAGAAAAGTAAAAGCGCACATAGAATGCAATGCAAACAGATAAATATGCAAAGCGATAAAAACACCCAAAGATAAACACACAAGCGCTAGGATCGACTCGCTAGGTCCGGACCAGCAACAGGTCGAGACGTCCCCAGCAGAGTCGCCAGCTGTCGCTACCGCGAAAATTAACAGAGTCGCCACTAACATATTTATCCTGAAAAGGAAGGGAATGTCAGCAAACCACAAAACAAAACAACGGTCTCACGACCAGAGAAAAAGGGTAAGGGAGTCGGTTACGCGAGGGGAAGGTGCTAGCACCCCTCGCGCCCATCGTACTCGATGGTATCCACGCCTGTGTCTAAAACTATGGGTGTGTAACAAATCTATGCTAATCTGGACTAAAATGAATGCAGAATGTAGGGAAAAGAAAGAGTTATGCTCGCACGGGCCCTACCCCGCTGCCTACGTATCTGTTTTGCAGAATCAGAGCTACCGTAGCTCGGCTAACTAATTTTGTTTGTTTTGTATTTTTTAGGTGAACAAGTTACATTCACACTCCGCTGCTCGACCTTTGGAGGCTTACGCTTGGGAATGGAGCGGAAATAACAAGCTCTTAAGAAAAGAAAATCAAAGAGTGTGGTTTGTGTTTTAAAGAATGCATGAGGAAGACCTAAGCTAAGGGGGAAAGCTTGCTACCTAATGTTATCATACGAAGGGTATCAGTCTAAACTAAACTAAACAACCTACGGGGGAAAAAGGGAAGCACACAATGAGCACACAAACGAGCATCCGCTCGTAAAGCAAACAAAACCAACGGTACTGACCGAGTGGTAGAAAAGCGGTCCCGCCATAGCCAAGGGGAGCAGCTCAACCCAAGTCAACCAAGCATTAGACCTCGCGAAAATGATCGGGCCATAGACAAGAGGGCGGACCCCTCTCAGCAACCAAGCCGTCACGGATCGTAAAGAAAAACGGTGCATGCGTACACCGAGCATCAACGTCGAGCGACGCGAGCTATAAGAAAGGCGGGGGTCCGGCTGCATGAACCCTTTTCCTGACATACTCGATAACAAGATCTTGTGCAGGTTCAGAAGCAAGCGACGCGAAGCGTGCGCATAATGAACAGACTCGATGAGACTAGGCGGGGGTTGATTACGAACCCTTGACCGCATGCCTTCCATGAGGACTTAACGGAGTGCCATATAGGACTTATTACACCGTGACTCCCTGCCGCAAAGCACAAATATAAACACACCAACAAAAACAGAGCCTCTTTCGAGGACTTGGCCAGATGCATGTCTAGATCCTACTTCTCATGTTATAGGATGATGCGAGAAAGCGGTAAAAGGGACAAGGAGATACCGAGCGGATAGCAAATCCGCAGTGAGCTAGCAACGCAAGCAAAGAAGAAACTTCACGTAATCTAACATCCAGCAAAGCCGGGAGTCCAGCATAAGCGTCAAAGCGATGCAGTGTGAAAATAAATCACAACCGCTATGCGGTGCGTATACAACCACACAAGCAACCTGTAAGAAATACAATCCAGACAATACAAGAATACATCTTAATGGATGAGAGATCAGGAATAAGTTCGTGCCCCACAAATAAAGTGGAACACGATGCAAATCAATCGCACCGGAAGCGAATTCGTGTCCCACAAGTAAAGTGGAACACAAAGTAAGTCGAATCGCAATCGAAGGCTCTCTCGAAGTACCTCGCACATCTCAACAACCAAATCAGTAATAACAAGGAAGCATGCACCGACCATAGAAAATAAGAGAAATTAAATTCTAATTAAATCCTAAACAAAAGTCTAACAAGATTAAATTGTTTTTATGACATTTTTATCTAAAAAATAGAACAAAACTATATAACAAAGCATTTAAAATCTAACAAGAGAACATGTTTTTATTATCTTTTTATCATGCTAAAACAAAATATAGAAAACAAAATCTAACCCTAACTAGAAAAGATTAAATGTTTTTGTTCATTTTTGTAATGTCAAAAAACTAACAAAGATCAAGATTTTTCATACATTTTGTTATACTAAAAATAATAGAAAAAAAACTAGTTAAAAAAACTAAATCTAATAAGAATTTAAATGAAACAGAGGGGTTTAATACTGAAATCAGGGTGCAGTCAAGAACAGGGCGCAAGCCCAAGGGAGTATGGCCCAAACAGTTTATTTTGTACAGAATTTTGTAGCCAAAAACGTGTTATGCTGGGCTTATGGGGTGTATGGCAGTGATTTCGTGAGAGAGGCCCAAGGAAGTTTTTTTCATATTTTCTAAGTCCAAGTTTGATCCAAATTCAGATTATTATTAATTCAATTAATCACAATTAAGTCCAATTAATCTCCCCTAATGACAAGTTAATTCTACTTAATACAGTAATCAAGAGAGTTAAACCAAATTAAAATGGGAAGAGATTAGGGTTACATGAAGAGTGGCTATTAGCCTTCTGAAACTCAATTTCCTCTCCCTTACGGCCGCGGCGGCGCGACGCATCTCTCTTCTCCGATCAGAGCTTCCGTTCGCCGCCCTTAGCAACCAATCACATCATCTCACCGTCCTCTCATTCGTTCTCACCTCTCATATCTCATCTCTCTCACGGTCTCAGCATATTTCTCGCTCGATATCTCTATCGGACGACGACGGAGAAATTGTACCAAAGAACCTTCACCAAATTGGTCAAATATACATGCTTCCTCTACTAATTGTAATGGATTCAATCATAGTCCTCTTCACGTCTCTGAATCTCCTTCTCCTATTCTTTTGATTTGCAATTTCGAACACGTTACGACGCGGCTGTTGTTTTTGCGATGCAGAGGAGATTGAAGAGAAGCGATGAAGTTTGTTGAAGACGATGATTGATGAAGGTTTTGTTGATTATGCAGGTGAATCTGAAGAAGAGTATTGAATTTTCAGATTAAAGAGTGAAGATGAATCGATGAAGATCAGCGAAGATTGAAGGTTGTCATGTCCTGGTGATTCGGTGATGATATGAGATGAAGAACGAGGATGAACGTGATATGATTCTGATTGAAGATGATAGTTGCTGCGTGATGATAATGATGAAAAGTGATGCTTCGATTTGATGGAGATGATGAAATTGATGCGCGAAGTTGTTGGAGATTGAGGAATTTCGGTGAATCCGTTGAAGGTGAGTTCTCCGATTCTCTTTTTGTTTCTGTTACATCTTCTTTTGGATTTTCTGTTATCTTTTCCTGTGAATTTTCGTGTGATGAGAAGCAGGTTGAGATGAGTGAAGATTGGCGAGAGATTGAAGTGTCGAGAGTGTTGAAGGTTGGTGAATCAAGGTTCTGAGATGATGAAGATTGATTGATGATGAAGAACCGTTCAGAGAAAGATCATTGGTGGTGAATTGAATGGTTCTATCGTGAATTCAGAGAGAGAGAGATAAGTTTGTTACGATTCAGTTTTCTATTTTTTCTGTTATGCGATTTTTTCTCCTCTGATGTGAAGCTTTTGATTATGCTCAGACCTTATGGTTATAGTGTGAACCATTCCTTTTGCTGATTCCAGTCCCCTTTCGTTTATGCAGGACGCTTGATATAAATTCAGGTGGATTGAATCGGTGGATGCCATCATTTGAAGTGCAGAGCCGTATTGGTTTTGTTGACTTGATCATTGGGATTTTTGGTGTATTTTTGTGTACTTATTGTAATGGACTTGGACTCTTTTGTAACTTGTGTGAAGGATTTGCATTATGTAATGAATATGGATTTATGGTACTGAATGACAAGCAAAATTTATGTTCTTGAAACTTGAATGCTTGATATATGCCTCTTTGTATTAGTAATTTGAATTTTAAGAAATCCCACACCAATTCTTAAGAACTTGGATCCGATTGATCAATCTTGACCACAAATTTGAATTTATGGAATAAATTGAATCAACAAAACATCTTGCATTCTTAATGGCCTTTAGCTTCGATCATCAAAATCCAATTCACCTCACATTACAATCCAAACAAATGAGAGAATACACATGCCTACCCAATGAACGTACAATTTTGTCTTATATGCCATGACTTGCACTTGTACTTTAAATCACAACAACAAATGATACATTGAAGAATCCTTGAGGAAAAAAAGAATTTGAGGCGTAGAGAAAACCTCAATATATAAGTCAACTAATCCTCAATCGAACCTCCACAAATTCAAGCACTCAAATGAGAAATCTTATATTATTTTCTTGATTTTCGAACGACGAAATAAACGTCTTCCATAACTTATAGCACAGAGAAAGAGGGCAAATTTTGGGGTGCAACATTGATACAAGTTTATATTTTCATACTGATACATGTTTGTGTGTTTTATTTTGTTCCTCTATACTTTTGCTATTTAGCAAGGTGAAGTTGGCTAAACATATTGAACTCAGATAGTTCGTAAATTCTAAATCTTCACTTTTCAATTTGTTTAGCCAATTAAGGATTTTGTAAATATTGTGTTTTATGTATATTATGATTTTACACGTACTTGTATATACTTTTGCTTTTGATTCGTTTGTTAAGTGTTTGGGCAGGACGTTTTCTTTAGGTGGCGTTTGAGGCGAAAGCATTGGCGTACCGCGGGGAAGTTTCTTACCATTCGCAAAACAATAAAACGCGTCGAGCTAACGACGTAAAACGAGCGCTTTTCGGGAGGCACCCCAACGGTTTTATTTTACCGTTTTTCTGTAAATGATTTGTGTAGGTGATTAGTGGAGGTTGCTCTTGGTTTATGTTTTGCTGCACTGGTTTTTCATTTTCTCACTATAAGAGCGCTTTTCTAGAAAAAGTGCTCTTGTAGGCCCCCCTTTAAGAGCACTTTTCTGGAAAAAGCGCTCTGGTAGGCCCCCCTTTAAGTGCGCTTTTTCCAGAAAAGCGCTGTGATAGGCCCCCTTGTGAGAGGAAAAAATAAAAAAAAACGCAACATACTAAAGCGCTTTTGGAAAAGCGCTCTTATAGGGTGGGCTTTAAGAGCGCTTTTTCTGGAAAAAGCGCTCTGATAGCCCCCCTATAAGAGCGCTTTTCCAAAAGCGCTTTAGTATGTTGCTTTTTTTTCTTCTTTTTTTTGCTTTTTTATTAATCTTTGGCAGCGCTTGTCGCACGCTCGCGAAAATGTGAACAGAGTCGCCACCAATATATTTATCCCAAAGAGGGAAAGGAATATCAGAAAACCTGGAATAAGGAAAGGATAAGAAAAGGTCTTGCGACCAAAGATCGGGTAAGAAGTCGGTTACGCGAGGGGAAGGTATTAGCACCCCTCACGTCTGTGGTACTCCACAGGATCCACTTATGTTTGTTCTATTCTAAGGGTGTATAAATCTAAAGCTTAATTACTAAGGGAATGCATGCAAATGAAAGAAAAGGAACACGGGGAAAATAAGGTTATAAATAATTGTGCTCGTTCAAGCCCCGCGACTTGATGCCTACGTATCCTTTTCAGGAATCAGAGCGCCGTAGTTCGGCTATTTAGTTTTTGTTTGTTTTTGTGTTTTTTATGTTGAACAGTTACATTCGCACTCCGCTGCTCGACCTCTGGAGTCTTAAGCTGGGAATAGAGCGGAAATAACGTGTCCGATTAGGAGAAAGAATGCCCTGAAGGCAAGAGAAAGAATGCCTCGGAGGCAAGAGAGAAAATATTGGTTTGTATCTTTTTAGGGTAATTCCATGATGAACAAAACCCAATACAAGGTTCCGCACCACTTCGTTACTTTGTTTAGGTCTGAGCCTTTATTAAGTGTTTTAAATGTTTTTGGTTGAGTGTTTTTTAAGGGAATTTACTTCGCGATTCGAATCACATAAAAATGCATAATGATCGAGAAGCAGATTAGGGAATGAATCCCACTCACTTCTATCCCATTATGTAATGTTCAAGAAACAGATTAGGGAATGAATCCCACTCATTTCTATCCCATTAGTTAATGTTCGAGAAACAGATTAGGGAATGAATCCCACTCATTTCTCTCCCATTAAGTAGTGACAGAGAAACAGATTAGAGAATGAATCCCACTCATTTCTATGCCACTAAGTGATTGAGAAACAGATTAGGGAATGAATCCCACTCATTTCTCTATCACTTTCTTAATGTGATTCGCATCTTCCTTTATTAAATGTTTTAATGTTGAAAGAGAAAAAGAAGAAGAAAGCTAGCCTAAAATGAATAACTAGCTTAATGTTATGAAGGGAACTTCTAAGTCCTAATGTTGTCATGGTTTCTACCTAAAGTTAGGAGTAAATGAACGAAATTACAAGCACAAGCAAAGATCAACATTACAAGTAAAAATTACAAGTAAACAATGATACAAAATTAGTGCAAAAATGACTAAAAGAATGACTTGAAATATGGTACAAAACATGGAAGCAAATGATGCAAAATATAGTACCAAAAGTGAATTAAAGGACTATTATTTTTATTGATTTTAATGAGAGGAATTGATTCAAGTAAAAGACTAAAAGCAAATAGCCTAAAACTAATGTTTTTGTGATTATTTTCTATGTCAAGAATTGTATTAAAAGTCTAAAAACAAAAGGAAAAGTCAGCATTTTTATTACTAAAAGAAAATGATAAAAACTAACTAAAATTTCTTAATTAAGAAGGAGACAGAGGGGTGTAATATGAATTACATGGTGTGATTAGCAAACAGGGCGCAAGGCCCAACAGACTTGTTTTTGTTACAGATTTTTGATACAAGAAAAAGCACTTTATTGGGCCAAAGGGGGTGAACTTAGGAATGGCCCAATGGTTAATTGATGATGATGATCCATATGATTTTGTTATCAGATTTTAATTAATGACTAATACTAATCTTAATCAAATTACAAATAATCACAACTATATGTCAATTAGATCACTAGCCTAATGTTAATTAATTCCTAATTAAAAACAAAAGCCAATTAGAACGTAAGAGAGGTTAGGGTTCAATGTTACGCCCGTTCTCTTCTTCTTTTTTCCTTATGAATGAATTATGCTTATCCGAACTTGACTAATACTTTGAATAATGATGAACATTTTAAATTCCAAGTAACTTGCTCTTCCAAGAAATCCATGTATGTGAACCTTCCAACTTGAATTAATTATTTGATGACTCAAAATGCTTAAGGATCATAATTCACTTTAATTATTTTTGAGCCCAAATCTACTTCAATCTCACTCCACTTGCATCTTTAATGAACCTCTTGAATTGGTGAAAGATGGAACCAGAAAAATAAAGCTAGAGAATGATGCAGCATATCTTGTTCAGGTGATGACCACAAGCACATGAATAATTACTAAGAGCCACAGAGGAATCATTGTATCCAAGACTTTCGATCTCGTTTTCACCTTATCGATTAATGCATGATTTTACTGATAACCTAAGATGTAAATGAATGAGATATGTGAGCCAATTAAGAATAATTAAATGGGCAAATTTTGGGGTACAACAGCTGCCCCTATTTAATCATCTTAAACCTGAAAGAGAGATTGGCGTTAGCCTTTCGAGCATTCAAGGTAGAAGAAGATTAAATACCAAGTGAACCTAAAAATTTGCCTGATGAGATAGGATCCACTGGAGAAAAGAATGGTGTCAAATCCACTGAGGAAGATCATATCAACTCTAGGTTTGAACAAATTAACTCTGGGTTAGAAATGAAATAGACTTCAACTCTGGGTTGAAAAAAGAAAAAGTGGGTCAACTCTAGGTCAAAGAATAAAAGGAGGTCAGCTCGGGGTTGAAATAAGAGGTACATATCAATTCTGGATTGGGAACGGAAAGGGAAATCCGTATTATTGGGACAAGATATGGGCATAAACTCTGGGTTGAGAAAGAAAGCAGGGAAATCAACTCTGGGTTTAGAGGAGGTAATTCAACTCTGGGTTGAAAGGGGAAAGATGAACAATTAGGAATAACCGTCAACTCTGGGTTGAGTGGGAAAGATAAGAGGTGACCGTCAACTCTGGGTTGAGTGGGAAGTAATAAGGGATAATCGTCAACTCTGGGTTGAGTGGGAAAGAAAGAAATCAATTCTGGATTGAATGAAGGATAACCTTCAACTCTGGGTTGAGTGGGAAAGAAAGAAGATAACCGTCAACTCTGGGTTGAGTGGGAAAAGATAAAAAGATAACTGTCGACTCTGGGTCAAGAAAGTATAACCGTCAACTATGGGTTGAGTGGGAAAGACAAATCAATTCTGGATTGAATAAGAAATAACCGTCAACTCTGGATCGAGTGGGAAGGACGAAGGTGACCGTCAACTCTGGGTTGAGAGGGGAAAGACAAATGATGACCGTCAACTCTGGGTTGAGTGGGAAAATATAATCAACTCGGGGTTAAAATATGAAAGGAAAATCAACTCTGGGTTGAACACCAAAACATCAACTATGGGTTGAAAGAGGAAAACCGTCAACTCTGGGTTGAGTGGGAAGATATAATTAACTCGGGGTTAAAAGATGAAAGGGAAGTCAACTCTGGGTTGAACACAAAAACATCAACTCTGGGTTGAAGAAAGATGAACATGATTGACTTTGGGAAATGACACCACAATGGTAAATCTGAGTGATCCAGTGGGATATCAATTGAGCTTGTAGGGATCTCATCTGATGAGTAACCTGGCTTATGCTTCACACGCGAATGTTTTATTTGTTTGTGCACTTCTGGAGATGCAATGCTATGGATTCTATATGCAGTGTACTGATGGATCATTCAGGGTTTCTGCTTTGTTAGGTGGAGTTCAGAAACTCTGCTTGATAGTCAATGTAGGGTGGATGCCCTCGCTTTATTGATGATGGGATCATGCAGGAGAAATGATAATGAAAATGCAATGATATGCATGATGTATGTATGAATATGAATGGAATGATTGTTTCCATGATACTAGGAGTGAACGGAGGGTTCCTTGCAGGAAGGTTGTTGCTTGAAGGATAGAATTTGTGAAGGTGAGGTGTTTGGCTTGACTCCTCGACACCTATTTCGATATCTGACACTTGATTGAAGATGAAGAAATGACTTGCTACTAGCTTGCCCCAGCTTGTATGATCTCTTGAGATAGAACTTTGATAGTGCTTGAATCGTGGAGATTTGCAATGGTCTGCCCTAGTGTTGATCATGGAATGAATGCCCCAGATTGAAAGGAACTCTTCCATTTAATGGATTCTTTGGATATTTGCTCAGCGGATGACCAACCTTTGCCTTTGTAAGATTACTCGATGGAATTTCAATGTTGAACTTTCCTTGGTATCAAGTACTTACTTTCAGGTTTAGAGACAATTCTGTTTTGGAAAGATAATGAGAATGCAATGCACATGTTAATCTCAAAGTAAAAGTTTTTATTTGTCAAGATGTTCTACTGATACTAACACAAATGACACAGCAACATTAGGAGTCAGTTTTGACATGATTTCATAGTTTGTATGCTTTCAGAACGAACCCTACTTCAATTAGGACTTTCGAGGGTTGTAACGTGGCCGGGTTCACGGTTTAAGAAACAAAGGATAAAGGCTCAAGTTCTACTTAACCCACCCCTTCTTCGTGATGTTCTCCAGTCCTACGTTCAGCTAGTTCGACACGAGCATTCGCCTTTCAGGAAGGATTGTGATGGATAAGGATCTTTTATGGCTTTGATAGAGGTGCCAGTCACCCTTCGGTGCTTTCATTGATGATTATAACAACTTGTCCCTTGGAGGATTTTTCTTTTGCTTTGTCGTTTTTTTTTTTTTTTTTTTTTTTTTTTTTTGCTTTCCCTAATTTTTGCCTGGACAAAAAGTTTCTTTTGATTTTGGTTTTTGTTGTCCAGCGGGATATGCCCTAATTTTTGCCTAAGTCATTTGCTGTAAAGCTTTTCTTTTCTTTTTGACTTAGCGGGCTATTGTTTTTCCTCTTTTCTTTTTTTGATTATTCATGACTTTCTTTTCATTTTTTTTGTCTCGTTCGGGAACAAGTTGTATGACTTTGGTGATTGACTTGATGAAAAGGTTGTGACTGCCTTCTTCTTAGTGAATGGGAGACATCCATTGTGGATTGTGCTCTTCTTTTTTTTGTTGTGAGGGATATGATTGGTCCTCTGATAGAATACCTGAAAGTTGAGCGCTCGGTCGCACTAACTGACGACTACCCTGCCCCTAGTTAAGATCGAGGGTTTAGTATTTTTTGAAAAGAAACTACTACTCCATAGGCTCAAAGGGGTTTACGAAGGTTTCACTCCCTTATAACTCCGGTGTTTAGGAATTGAAACAATGCCTGTACATCCTCAGCAGGATCTTGTTCCAAAAGCATACAATTAGTGGTTCATGTGTTTTTGATTTTCATCATTCTCCTTTTTTAGTTGCTTAAGACAAATGAGTGAAGTATCAATGAACATAATGACAAAGATGAAATGATTTGAGAAAAACATGTATATTGCATTATTTTTATTTATTCGAACAGAATGAGTTTCTTACATTGAGAAGTACTTGATAACAACAAAAGTAATACAGTTGAAAATACTTTAAAGTAATCTAGACAATGGCAAGCTTGGCCTTATGCAAATGAAATGTTCTCTGACAAACACAAAGTCTTCAGGCTCTAGTGGTGGAAGGTGCCCCCTTTAGGGGGCATGGAGTTTTCTGATGGTAGCTTGATCTTATTTGTAATTCCCCATGATTCTTTGTCTGTGAGCTCTTGTCAAATATTGGTGTCGAGGAATTGTCTTGTCTGATCTGATGGAGAGGAAGAATGTAGGAGTCTTGGTAACCATGGATGCATATGCATGAATGCAAAAATGTTAATGATGATGCAAATGCAGTAGGAATCAGGATCAAGGATCAAGGCCTCTTGGATGACAGCTTCTCATGGACAATAAGATATGGTCGAACCCTCCAGATTCAGAGGTTCGACGTTGCTTCCTGAATAAATAGCTTGTGCATAAGTCAAAGATGGTCGAACCCTCCAGATTCAGAGGTTCGACATTGATTCTGATAGATAACCTTTGCATAAGTCACATAAGGTCAAACCTTCCAGATTCGGAGGTTCGACGTTGATTATGATAGATAGTCTGAATGGCATAGGGTAGGATGGAGGCATGTTTTCCTGCAAAACAAAATTTCCCAACCCCTCTCACAGGTATGGTCTAGTATAAGGTAGGTTAAAAGGTCTCCAGCGTTAACAGTTCTCCTGAAACACCATCATTGTTGCAAATACATGCCAACAATGGTATCCCATTTGAACCTCAACTGGTCGTGGGTCTCATGATCGCAATCAACAGAACCTGACATTCTGTTGGCGTCATGACTATCCACTCTATCCTAGGTAGCCTAAGTATCACTCTGGCCTGGGTATTGGGCCTTTTACCTCATAAAACATCCCCCCAACCTGCAAACAGAGAAAATATGTGGCCCCCACGGGGACCCATAATATAGTCCAGAATGCGAGAAAATAAACATGATATGCGAGCAATAAATAGTCATGATATGCAAGGCATAAAAAATAAAACAATAAAGCAGTAAAGCAATAAAGCAATAAATCAATAAATGAACACCCAAAGAAAAGAAAGCAAACACAAGCTAGGATTGACTAAGCTAGTCCCCAGCAGAGTCGCCAGCTGTCGCACGCTCGCGAAAATGTGAACAGAGTCGCCACCAATATATTTATCCCAAAGAGGGAAAGGAATATCAGAAAACCTGGAATAAGGAAAGGATAAGAAAAGGTCTTGCGACCAAAGATCGGGTAAGAAGTCGGTTACGCGAGGGGAAGGTATTAGCACCCCTCACGTCTGTGGTACTCCACAGGATCCACTTATGTTTGTTCTATTCTAAGGGTGTATAAATCTAAAGCTTAATTACTAAGGGAATGCATGCAAATGAAAGAAAAGGAACACGGGGAAAATAAGGTTATAAATAATTGTGCTCGTTCAAGCCCCGCGACTTGATGCCTACGTATCCTTTTCAGGAATCAGAGCGCCGTAGTTCGGCTATTTAGTTTTTGTTTGTTTTTGTGTTTTTTATGTTGAACAGTTACATTCGCACTCCGCTGCTCGACCTCTGGAGTCTTAAGCTGGGAATAGAGCGGAAATAACGTGTCCGATTAGGAGAAAGAATGCCCTGAAGGCAAGAGAAAGAATGCCTCGGAGGCAAGAGAGAAAATATTGGTTTGTATCTTTTTAGGGTAATTCCATGATGAACAAAACCCAATACAAGGTTCCGCACCACTTCGTTACTTTGTTTAGGTCTGAGCCTTTATTAAGTGTTTTAAATGTTTTTGGTTGAGTGTTTTTTAAGGGAATTTACTTCGCGATTCGAATCACATAAAAATGCATAATGATCGAGAAGCAGATTAGGGAATGAATCCCACTCACTTCTATCCCATTATGTAATGTTCAAGAAACAGATTAGGGAATGAATCCCACTCATTTCTATCCCATTAGTTAATGTTCGAGAAACAGATTAGGGAATGAATCCCACTCATTTCTCTCCCATTAAGTAGTGACAGAGAAACAGATTAGAGAATGAATCCCACTCATTTCTATGCCACTAAGTGATTGAGAAACAGATTAGGGAATGAATCCCACTCATTTCTCTATCACTTTCTTAATGTGATTCGCATCTTCCTTTATTAAATGTTTTAATGTTGAAAGAGAAAAAGAAGAAGAAAGCTAGCCTAAAATGAATAACTAGCTTAATGTTATGAAGGGAACTTCTAAGTCCTAATGTTGTCATGGTTTCTACCTAAAGTTAGGAGTAAATGAACGAAATTACAAGCACAAGCAAAGATCAACATTACAAGTAAAAATTACAAGTAAACAATGATACAAAATTAGTGCAAAAATGACTAAAAGAATGACTTGAAATATGGTACAAAACATGGAAGCAAATGATGCAAAATATAGTACCAAAAGTGAATTAAAGGACTATTATTTTTATTGATTTTAATGAGAGGAATTGATTCAAGTAAAAGACTAAAAGCAAATAGCCTAAAACTAATGTTTTTGTGATTATTTTCTATGTCAAGAATTGTATTAAAAGTCTAAAAACAAAAGGAAAAGTCAGCATTTTTATTACTAAAAGAAAATGATAAAAACTAACTAAAATTTCTTAATTAAGAAGGAGACAGAGGGGTATAATATGAATTACATGGTGTGATTAGCAAACAGGGCGCAAGGCCCAACAGACTTGTTTTTGTTACAGATTTTTGATACAAGAAAAAGCACTTTATTGGGCCAAAGGGGGTGAACTTAGGAATGGCCCAATGGTTAATTGATGATGATGATCCATATGATTTTGTTATCAGATTTTAATTAATGACTAATACTAATCTTAATCAAATTACAAATAATCACAACTATATGTCAATTAGATCACTAGCCTAATGTTAATTAATTCCTAATTAAAAACAAAAGCCAATTAGAACGTAAGAGAGGTTAGGGTTCAATGTTACGCCCGTTCTCTTCTTCTTTTTTCCTTATGAATGAATTATGCTTATCCGAACTTGACTAATACTTTGAATAATGATGAACATTTTAAATTCCAAGTAACTTGCTCTTCCA
Source organism: Vicia villosa (assembly GCF_029867415.1). Lineage (NCBI taxonomy): Eukaryota > Viridiplantae > Streptophyta > Magnoliopsida > Fabales > Fabaceae > Vicia > Vicia villosa. The sequence continues at coordinate 1,697,037 of NC_081182.1, read as the reverse complement.
AGAAATCCATGTATGTGAACCTTCCAACTTGAATTAATTATTTGATGACTCAAAATGCTTAAGGATCATAATTCACTTTAATTATTTTTGAGCCCAAATCTACTTCAATCTCACTCCACTTGCATCTTTAATGAACCTCTTGAATTGGTGAAAGATGGAACCAGAAAAATAAAGCTAGAGAATGATGCAGCATATCTTGTTCAGGTGATGACCACAAGCACATGAATAATTACTAAGAGCCACAGAGGAATCATTGTATCCAAGACTTTCGATCTTGTTTTCACCTTATCGATTAATGCATGATTTTACTGATAACCTAAGATGTAAATGAATGAGATATGTGAGCCAATTAAGAATAATTAAATGGGCAAATTTTGGGGTACAACAGCGCTTTTACAAAGAAGCGCTTTAGTAGGTGGGCCTTTAAGAGCGCTTTTCAAAAGCGCTTTCGTTGCTAAATGAGGTATTTTAATGTGCAGCCTGTAATTTAATCCTCCCAGTCGACCTGTAATATTTTCGACCTGTAATATGTTTTCAACCTGTAATATTTTCGACCTGTAATTTATTTTCGACGATATTATTTCAGCCATCAGAAAGACAATATATATATACTAATATAATACCATTATAATATCCAAAATTATATATATACATCATTACAACATCAATAATATTATAGTTCAAATCGACACAAATCCTACATGAAAAAGCGCTTAATATAAAATTGACACAAATCTTCTTTGATTTCTTCCAACTTAAGCTTCGGGTACGCAGTAGCACGGAATTCGTCAAGGTACTACAAAACAAAAACATAATATGAATGATATATTTAGTTAAATGTAATAAATTATATGAAATTATCTTAAGTTATAAATTCATACCGTGAGCGGAATCTCTAATTGATTCGCCTGAAGGATTTCTTTCATATACCTCAAAACAAAGTATCCGCAATCGTAACTGTTTCGCTGTTGCGGACACTACATAGAAAAACAAATAAGATTCTATAGTTGTCTTGTTTTATCAAGTAGCATAAATATATTATAAGCAACATTGTGAAAAATAATGTACCTGCACTTGGATCCAAGTAATGTTGTTAGATTTAGTTCGGGATACCTGTGCGTCCCGTTGACTTCGGAACACTTGTATTGATCTAATTAACAAATATATAAAAGCATATATTTAGATCAATCCCACAAATAAGTAAATATATAAATATACACGAATATATATTTAGAACGATCCCACTTACAAATCAACGATGTCCTTCATGGCCGGATAATTGGTCCATTCACCATTTACCGAATTCAGATAATACACGACTTCCCTTATAGGGTTGATAGCAAGCAGCAACCAGTGTGCTCTATAAATTAAAACAATAGGTTATATGAAAATTTTGCTATACACAAAATAAACAGAGATTAGATGAACAAAGAATGAGAAACTAACCCTACTGGTCGGGTATTATACGCCCAAAGATGCAGACTTTCTGTATTGCCGGTGGACATGAATCTATCTACTAAGCGCTGTCTAACTGATTCCGGTTCCGAAGCAATTGTCATTCCGCTGCAGTGGGCGGAAGACACGAAACGGAATCTGTTAGACAACGGAGTCCCGCGCAACACTCTGTCATACAACAACCTTAAATAAAAACATAATAAACATTAGATTATTTTCATTGAAATGTGTAAATAAATTATATTGTGGGACTAATTAAATAATATATCGGATGAGTGAATATTACCGGATGTATGAGTGCATGTTAGTGACGCCTAGTTGATCATGCTTAAAAATCTCCTCCAAGTCATCAATTGTAATAAGTGACTTGAATTCAATACCGAAGACACTTTCATCCATAACGATTTCACGTAAAGCACCATCCTTCAAATTGGACATATCAACCATTGTTGCGAGCGTCGACCGGTACCGAGGCACAAAAGCACCGCCTTTTTTTCCCGCTGGCTTCGGAGGACCAGTGGGTGGTACGGTACGAACTTGCTGCGTCACTTGTTGTGACTCCCGAGCGGATGCCTAAAAATCATATAAGTTAGGTAAAATATAAAATCATGCAGATTTAGATTCAGATTAATTATTAACACTTTAAATGTACCTCTTTTAGTGATGCAACAGACTCCTCCTCCTGTAAAATCCCTTTACCCTTAACCGTGGGTTTTATAGGAGCAGTCTAAAATTAAAATGTAAAAAAATAATTAATAAACGGTTTAGAATTGACATTCAAAAACTAAATGATTCATAATCGTTTTCAATATACCTCATCACTAATGGTAATGAGCTCCGAGGGCCATGCAACAAATGATCCTATTGCATCTCGCAGCAATGTCGTCTCTGAGACCATGTCAGGTACCGGTAGCATCGCATCATGATCTACTACAACATCCACCGATACTTTCAGGTGTCCATCCGGGAGCGGTCTATGGTGAAGTAAATCTCCCAAAGTGTTGTGCACTTTTCCCTTGCCAACTAGTCGATAATTCGGTTCCGATAAGTATAGTTGGCAAGATGAAATGCCCTAAACCAATAGTAAATATAAAGTCATTATCATTAATAAAATAGAACAATTTAAAAGGAAAAAAAATTATAATTACCTCGGGAAATTTCCTTTGATAGTTGATACTAGCCTTATCACTAGTTTCTTTCACCGATGAAGTGTTGCACTTTTCTCTCATATACACTTCTTTATCTCTTTGCAATTCAGAGACTTGTGCTTGCAATTCCGCCAACTTTTGCAACACTTCTTCATTTGAAGGATTTCTTCTCCTAGGACTCTTGTAAAAAGAGGTTGGAGTCACACCATGACCCTTACCCCTCACCCGACCGGGATACTCAGGAGCATCTAGTGCTCTACTAAGTACGCTCCCCTCACCGGTGGATGCCGATTGCGACAAGGTCTCCTGTAATTCATTTACATTAAAAAATCATTTATATATTAAAAAACATTTGATTTAATTAAAGACACAGTATTATACTTACACATTCAGTAAAAACTCTCTGAACTTCGGGATCGACAACTTGACTCTTGCCCACACGAGCTTCCCTCCACAACACATGTACAGGAAGTGAGGTTTCCTCACTTTTAGACTCCTCTAACTATGCATTGACACAAATGATAAAATCGTCAAATAAAACACATTTAGACAATTAATTAAAATGCATTTCTATTTACTTACAAGTTTATCCTCTAAGCGTGCATATCCCATACGCCCTTTTTTGTATGGATACGTGGGTTTGGATGCTCTCGCACTATTCGTGGAACTCCTTTTCCGAAAATCTTCATCTCTTTGATTTACAAACTCGGCCCAATCTTTTTCACCAATGAAGATCTCATACTTTTTTGGTCGTCCCGGTGCCTCTTCAAGAAAGTTTCCATCTTTATCCTTAAGATAGGTGTTTGTCAAAAAGGCTTTCCACCCTCTATATCTTTTGCCGGCCAAACTAAGTATGTAGCGTTTATGATCATCTGGTATCTCAAAAGTCCTCTGCAAAAAAACATACGCATAGTGTGTTAGTATAAGTAATTTAAACAATTTATCGTCAAGATAATAACAACAATTAACCATATATGATATATACCTGAAGCTCGTCCCAAATCGCTTTTTTTTTCGCATCCAACTCTTCGCTTTTCAGATTCCATTTAGCTGTGGAGACCGGAATATGCATACGAACAAGTGTACCAATATAGCTGGTCAACTTTGCAGAATTAGGACCAATTGCTTGTTTATCAGAATTCCAATCCAAACGGTATACTAATCCTTGGTCTCTATGTCGAACGATTCCCTTCATTATAGTGATGCCTCGTGCAACTTCTTTTGCTTCAGTATCAGGTGGAGCATTTGTATCCGTGGCATCTCTTTCTTGTGAGTTTTCTTGTGAGTTTTCAGGTGGAGCATCTCTATCCGGAGCCATTTAACCTGTATCAAACAAACTAAAGCACATTAGTACACTATTAATAAGCTAACAATCTATACAAGTAAAATGGAAGTCAAACCATGCATGTACAAGTGTATCGGAAACGAAATCGGTACAAATCAAAATAAGCGTCAAAAAAGAAAGTTGTCGGAATTGAACGAAATTTACATGGCTATGGTAAAACGTCCCCACGGACTCAAAAATAAAGTCGGTTTTCCAAAATTCAGACCCTAAGCCCGACTTTTGATTACGGGCAGAAGCAAAACCGATAAAAAAACAGTCCCGAAATGTAAAGATAAGTGCATGAGCAGCTCCGGAATCGTCAAAATAGTATAGTTACATGTAAAGACGTCGACAAACGGATACATGGTTCAAAAGTTATGTACAAAACGAGAATATGCACCAAAATTGAATACGTACTATACTATTGATTAAAACAATCGGTACAAATTGAATAAAACAAATTAGTCGGAATATGTATACTATTACCTTTATCACTAACGTCTCTTTCTTTTCTTGGTAGGATTGTGTTCTACGCGTCTCTTAACAACGCGGACGGTTGGATTGATCCAAATACCCTCATTATGATCATTTCTAGTACAAGATTCATTCTCATTTTGATCGTTTCTTGTACAAGATTCAATGCCAACACCAATATCACCTTGATCTTCAATGTTTTCATCAACTATTTTGTTAGATAAAAGCACTATAGACCATTTCGTACTTGTGGGATCATTGACATAGAACACTTGTTTAGCTTGAGAGGCTAGAATGAAAGGCTCATCTTTGTACCCTACCCTATTGAGATCCACTTGCAAAAATCCTGACTTATCCATTCGTATGCCACTATTATTTTCAACCCACTTGCAACCAAATACAGGAATCTGAAACTTCGCGTAATCAAACACCAAAATGCGCTCGATAACCCCAAAATATGACAAATTTGCAAATTTCGGATTTAAGTCATTCGCACTTGATATGTGCATTGCTTCAGCTACCAAGGTAACACCACTATTTTGCATAGTACTTTTATCATCCTGTTCTTTGGTATAAAATGTGTATCCATTAATAGCGTATGCGCTATAAGAAAGCACAATTACAGTTGGACCATAGGCTAAACATCTCAACCTTTCTGTTACTGAAGCAGGATCTGAACGATACTTTGAATAAATATGATCCCTAAACCACGGTATGAAACTTCGATTGTGCTCTCGTACTATCCAGTTCTCATTTCTATTTGGATTTAAATCTCGGAGAACAACCTTGTGCATTTCAACATACGGCTCAACCTCAATCTCATTGTGCAGAACATACAAGTGCGCTTGATCCCGTTCGACCATTGATACTGTCACAACTTTATTTCCAATTAGCCTCTTTCCTTCTTTTTTTTCGACAATATGAGATTTGGGGAGTCCAATTGATTGAACATTTGACAGATATTCAGTACAAAACTCAACCGCTTCTTCAACAACGTATCGTTCGGCAATACAACCCTCCGGTCGACTTCTGTTTTTCACGTACCCTTTTAATATTTTCATATAACGTTCAGCAGGGTACATCCATCTCATATAAGCTGGTCCGCACAATTGTGTCTCTTTCACAAGATGAACGACTAGATGAACCATTATGTCAAAAAACGAGGGAGGAAAATACATTTCAAGATCACATAAAGTAACAACTATCTCTTTTTGCAATGTTGGTAAGATCGCGGGATCGACCACCTTACTGCAAATTGACCTGAAGAAGAAACACAACTTAGTTATTGCGCTTCTTACTTTTTCTGGCAGAATAGAACGTATACCTATTGGTAAAAAATGTTCCATTATAACATGACAATCATGCGTCTTCAAACTCTTTAACTTGAGGTCTTTCATGGACACAAGTCTTCTAATATCTGAAGAGTAGCCTTCTGGAACTTTAACTTCACTGAGGAACTTACACAATGTTTTCTTCTCCTTTCTAGATAGAGTGTAAACAACAGGTGGCAGATATGTTCGTCTTCCTTTCGTCACGGGTCCCAATTCAGTTCTCATCCCCATGTTTACCATGTCCTTCCTTATGTTAAGGCCATCCTTAGACTTTCCTTGTATATTGAGTAACGTACCTATGACGCTGTCAAATACATTTTTTTCAATATGCATAACATCCAGGAAATGTCTTACGTACAACGACTTCCAATATGGAAGTTCAAAAAAAATGGACTTCTTCTTCCACCCACCCTTGACAAGTGAATGTGCAAAAGGCTTGCCAAACTGAGTGCTCACATCTTTCACCTTTTCAAAAATTTGATCACCTGACAAAAAAGGCGGGGCTGTACCATGTTCGGCCTTTCCGTTGAATGCTTTTCTCCACCCACGGTAGTGATGATTAGAATTTAAGAATCTACGATGGCCGAGAAAGACATTCTTCTGACAAAGCTCCAATCGTGTCGTATCGGTTTCATCTTCACAAATGGGACACGCCTTTTGACCTTTATTGCTGTACCCGGATAGATTTCCGTATGCTGGAAAATCATTAATTGTTCCAAACAACATCGCCCTCAAGTTGAAATTTTCCTTCCTATACCCATCGTAAACCTTCACACCGTTGTCCCACAAAAACTTTAAATCTTCGATTAACGGTGCCAAGTATACGTCTATGTCATTCCCTGGTTGTTTAGGCCCAGAAATTAGCATAGATAACATCATGTACTTACGCTTCATACATAGCCACGGAGGTAGGTTATAGATCATAAGAATCACAGGCCATGTGCTATGCGAGATACTTTGAATACCATGCGGGTTCATTCCATCAGTAGACAATGACAACCGAAGGTTTCTTGCTTCTTTTCCAAATTCAGGATAATCAGTATAAACTTTCATCCATTGTGGTGAGTCTGCCGGATGTCGCAACTTTCCATCAATAATTCTTTCATCTGCATGCCAAGTCAAGTGTCTTGAATCGGTCTCACTACGATACATGCGTCTAAATCTCGGAATTATAGGAAAATACCATAAGACTTTAGCAGGAGACAACTTTTTCTTATATCGAGGGGCACCACATTTAGGACACTCATTCAACGCTGCATACTCGTTTCGAAACAAAACGCAATCGTTTGGACATGCATGTATCTTATCATAGCTCATGCCAATAGAGGACAACATCTTTTTGGCTTCATACGTTCGATTAGGAAGAACATTATCCTCTGGTAGCATATCTTTCATAACGGCTAATAACTCTGTGAAACTTTTATCCGACCATCCATTGTCCGCCTTTAAGTTGTACAACTTTAACACCGCAGACAATCTTGTGAATTTTGAACAACCATCATACAACGGTTTCTCTGCATCGCTTACCAACCTCTCAAACATTTTGGGACAATCCGCAAGATCTTCTTCAAGCGCTTCTGCAATCTCTTCGACTCGATCGCAATCGTATGTGTCTGTGCAATCGTCGTTTGAAGCATACTTCCTATTACACCTCGACTCAGCATTCCCGTTACTTTTCTCACCATGCATTGTCCAACATGTATAACTTCTATCAATTCCAAACCGTAGTAAATGGGATCCCAACTGTTCCCCGTCAACCTTACCCCCATAACAGCAACCCAAGCAAGGACACGGCATTCGAAGCGGGTCTTCGGAGTGCTTAACCGCAAACTCAACGAATTCCCATACCCCTTTCTCGTACTGTTTCGATAATCGGTTTGAATTCATCCATGTCTTATCCATGTCTTAATTAAGCTAAACAAATGCTTCTTGGTTTCTCTATCAGGTACTAAGGAATTCTGTCAAGATAATAAATAGCTATCATCATAATAGAATACCTAATCAGAATACCTAATCAGAATACCCAAATTCTTAAAGAAGACATTACCTTATTTCAAGGTAATATAAGTCCACAAACCAAAAAATTGGTTGAGAGACACTAAATTGATATTAAATAGAACCATAAACAATAAACTATAAGCAGAAAATAAAAAACTATAAGCAAGAAGAAAGGGATAGTAACCTGAGTTAGACTTGATGTGGGAGATGGGTAGGTTTGAATCGGCGTTGTACAAGTAGAAACCAGAGACTTCAATATCTTTAATATCCCCTGAAAAATAATCATCACCCAAATGTTATAGCAATTCTAGATACATAGTACCGCAAGGTAAATCAAAGTTTAACAACTACTTAGAAACCGGAGGCTTCAAAGTAACTGTAAAATTAAACACACACACGATGTTGTTAAATACACCACTACTAACACAATATCAAAAAAACCCCAATCTAGATTGAACATATTAAAAGCAGTTTCTATATATTAAAGATGCTTGCTTGAAAATCACACACACTAAATACAGTGAAATTATTAGTAACTGAGACTACATTTGTGGCGCAGGACACAACAAAACACATACTGTCATCGCCATAGCAGCGCCATTAAAAAACTATCTTATTTAACTTGGTTAATGTCCTAAGCTAACAATGAAGAATACGAAGACGACGGAGAAGATGAAATAATGGTCATTGAAATTTGCCTAATTAGTGTGTGTAGTCTGATGGTTGATATTTGATTCTATGCACATTGGAAAAATCTATAACTATGATATATTTTGATTGTTATACTTGTATGCCTCCCTTTGATTCAATTTGAACATTTTGTTTTTGTATGACTCACTATGTTTCATGTGTGGATGGTTCTGTGTTTTTGAGTGCTAACTAGTATTATTGTATCATTCATTCTATATGTCAGCATCCTATTAACATGGACAAAAATTGAATCATTCATTCTAGTATTATTGTATCATTCAATATTCTATATGTCAGCATTCTATTCATTCTATATGTCAGTATTCTATAGACAAAATCTGTATGCTTTGAGTTAACATGGACAGAAAACCCATTCATTAAAACCCATTCTATAGACAAAATCTGCATTCTACAGAAAACCCATTCATTAAAACCTAACACAAAACCCTAAAACTACTACAGACCCTAAAACTACAACAGTGAATTTCGCTAACCTTCAAAAAGTGAAACTGCTCAGCGAGAACGACGGCGGCGGCGAGAAGATGTTGAGTGGTGGTCGGTGTTGTGGAGGTTGGCGGCGACGATAGACGTTGAGTGGTGGTCGGTTTTGTTAAGGATGAACGATGAAGAAGAGAACAGTGAGGGCAGTGAAGAACAGTGAGAACGATGAAATAATGAAAGACAAAACGCGTCTGTTTTAATTTGTTTTAAAAAATTTAATTTTAAAATGACCTACGTAAGCGCTTTTCAAAAGCGCTTTCATAGGTAACCCTATACCAGCGCTTTTTCGCTAAAAGCGCTTTCGTACCCTATACCTATACCAGCGCTTTTTGAAGCGCTTTCATATCTACCCCTATATCAGCGCTTTTACAAAGCGCTTTCGTAAGGTGGGCTATACCAGCGCTTTTGAAAAGCACTTTTGTAGACATACCCTATACCAGCGCTTTTTTAATGTTTTTTTAGCGTGTTTTTAATTTTGTTTTTAGTGAAGCCTATGCCAGCGCTTTTTCCAAAAGCGCTTTCGTAGGGGTGCTGCTAAAAGACAAATTTGGCATAGTGTCTGGTGTAGCACGCTTAGCGCGGCCTGGGAGTTTTGGCCAGTGAACTCTTTTTAATTGTTCACTTGGCTCGCCTTTTTTCCCACTTCCACCAAGGCCTTATAGTGTAGTAATTATTAGTAATATGTGTTAATTCTTTTGTTGTTGTTTAGACTCAAATTTTGGTCCGATTACTTGAAGTCGCGTTTGGTAATTCTCCAAATTTGATTGATTCAACATGCCAACTGTGCGGTAATGATTGTTCGAATTTGTACATAGTAAGGTACTCATTTATCGCTTTCTATAGCATAACATATTTAGGAGACTTTTCATTTGTACAATTTTCATATTATTCATTCTTTTTGCATAACTTGTTCATGACTTGAATCACATTAGTTTCCCCTTTTTACCATAAATGTGAGGTGGCTTTCCATTGTGTACATATGCTAGTGACCGACATTTCTTGTTTTAACTGGATATTATTATGTTTAATCTTTCGTTTGTGTTGATTTTGTGAATGCACGAAAGTGATCAAGGCACTTGTTTGATTTTGAGCACAACTACCATAGCCAAATGTCAATTCACCTTGTGAGTGTGAGACCATTCGTAACCCCTTTGTACCTTTTTGTCATTGTCCATTTTGTTTTTGAACTTGAGACATAGTTCACCTTTTTGATGGATTTTGATTGTCATTTTCTTGAACCCTCATCTATGATGTTTAGTTGTATTTTTACCTTGCCTTAGAAAGTAGGGAGTATTCAATGTATATTGTGGTTAGATTCAAGTTGGGGAGAGGATGTTTTCCTCTTTATGATGTGGTTGGTATGTGGATGTGAAAAGAAAAACAAAAAAATGTGAAAAAGAAAGAAGTGAAAAAGAAAGAAAAGAAAAAGAAAGAAAAAGTTGGAAAAAGAAAATAACAAAAAGAGTAGTAGAATAAGATTTGTGTTCATAAGTATTGTGTTTGGTGTGAAATTTGTGATAAAGAAGAAGTTGGATTGGAATTGTATTGCTTGAGACTTTGTGGAAGTAATTACTCCCTTAGGTTTAGGCAAGTTTTTGTTTCGTTTAGCTTTAGGAATTATCACTTGTTTGTTAACCGAGCCACATTACAACCTTTAAAGCCCTTGTGATTCGTGTCGTTGCGTTTTCGAAACTATTTTTAGATGAACGCATAATTTTGTCTATTGTTTGCAAGTTTGTCGGGTGTGTGTCAAAGTCCTCACCTTTCGGTGTTTTTCATCTACCGATGAATTTTTGCTAGGCGTGATTCGTGATTGAGCTTGTTTTGTTTTAGAATGTTTTGTATGAATTTTGTACTTAGGATCCGTTTCATTTTCATGTTGTCGTTGTAGGATTGTGGTAAGTATTTACTTTGTTGGTACATTTTTGTTTGAATCGTACAATTGTTTCATTTTTCCAAATCTTGTTGATTCTTGATTCTTTGATTTTTACTTTTGCGATTTGAGTGTTTGGCCTTGTTTGAGGACAAACAAATTCAAGTTTGGGAGAGTTGTTAAGTGTCAAAATGTAGTTATTTTGTGTTTGTAAATAGTGGCACTTATCAATACTTTTTGTTAATACCGTTCGAATAATACCCTGTTTTGTGTATAAATACGTATACTTTGTGAATAGATGTATCTTCATATACTTTTATACTTTTTGATAGTTTTCTATTCATTTTGTAGGTATTGAGGCGTATTTGGAGCATGAGCAATAACGTGGCGAAGACACGGCTTCAAACGCGCGATTTTGAGCGGCGGAATCAATTCATTCGGCGAATAAAGCTCAAAACCAAATAATAATAAATCACCAATTTGGTTGATATGTTGTCATTGTTAGATAGAGCATGAAATAAGCTTTCCAACGCTTCAAACCGAGCGTAAATCAAAGTTACGGTTCTCAAGATATGGCCAAAATAAGATTTCAATTTTCTGTTGAGCGGGCTAAGCGCGGATTTGCGCGCTAAGCGCGGTCTGGGCGGTTTGGAAAGTCATTAAATAGGGAAAAATCACATTTTTTAGGGTTATGCTTTGGGGTATTTGCTCCCAAAGTCATCACAACCATTTTTGAGTAGGGAGAGCTTGAAAACAACAATGGAGCATGCATCTTGATGATCAGAGGTCGAATTTCTCATCGATTGGTGTTGACAAACCAAGAAATGTTTGGTTCCTCTTCTTCTCTTCTCTTTGTATTTCTCTTTTGGTGAGTTTGTATGTAAATACTCTAAACCCATGGATGTTTGTTACTCTTTTTACTAGTTGTATAAAGTTTGCTTTACAAATCTTAATCGGTGTTTCCTTAATCTTTTTGCTTAAATGTTTTGGATTTGTGTTGTTGTAGAAATAGACATCACAAATCTTGATTAGGGGGATATCTGTTAGCTTTTGATTCTAGACATAGGATTGGGGTTAACATCCACATAATATTTGAGTTTAATGTCTCTGTGTTGTTCGATCGGTTGAGACATCGTCGAAAGAGCAATATAGTTGAATTCCCGTCGGTGTTGCAGACATGGACACTGATGTGAGGGATATGTGGTGATTCTGATGAGTATTGTAGATTGAGTGCGGCGGAGTGATAAATCTAAGTTTGTGAGGAGTAGTTTAGATTCAAACCAGATAAGCTATTCTCTATCAAGAATGAATTTATTTTATGTTCATATGTTATGTTTTCCTTGTTTACTTAAAACCCATTTTAACCTGAACTCAAGAACTAAGAATCCGTCGAACGGCAGTTCAGTAGCACTAATCTCTGTGGACACGATAAATTACCGGATAAATATTTCCAAAACTTTTGTTGCTTGCCGCTTTACCGCTTCAACAACGTCCTGGGTTAGCATCTGTCCATGAAGTCATCAAGGGTGCATCCAGACCACATCTGCATTCTCCATGGACGAAGGAAGCTTTGTTGCGATTAATTGCTACAGAACAACGGGACATGGTCGAACGAGAAGAAGAAGCTTTACTGCGATTACAAGCTATCTGAAGAAGAATGAATGAAGAAGAAGGGAAGAAGAAGAAGGGAAGAAGAAGAAGAAGAAGAAGAAGAAGAAGAAGAAGGGAAGAAGAAGAACTCGTTTCAATTTAGGGTTCAAAAAACACAAATTCCATTTAACAAATTTCATCATTTATTAAAGTGAAATAATATAAATAAAAATATTGGGTTGACTTATTTATTGACGTGGCAGCGTGGTCACCCTTACATGTCATCACTAAAACACGCCACATATGCAATTCTGGCGGGGGGCTCAAAAATTACCAAAAGTAAGTAAGTTTGGGGACTAAAAGGCTGGGTTTTGTAAAAGGGGGTTCAAAAGTTCAAAATCATGAAAATAGGGGGGTCAAAACTGCATTTAAGCCTAAATTATTTTTATTGTATATTATTTGTTATTAATGCATTTTATACTGTTCGACTGCTGGTGCCTTAGATCTTGACTTTTTTTAGCCATAAGCCTCATCAATATCAATGAACTTTGGGTGTTGATGAGGTTGAAGGAACTTTCATTAATTCAAATCTACCAGTAAATGATTAATTAAATCATTTTTGGTACTTTGTGTTTGTGATAAGTGTAGCAGAGAAAAATTGAGATCGAAACCATTGGTATGACTAGCTCGTATTTTAGTGAAAGACACCACCGCGATTTATTATTTCCGAAGGAAATGAGAAAAGAACAAAGTAAAACCCAAAGAAGTTTTTAAATCAAAACTAATAAAATAAACAAAGATTTTAGATTCGATGGTTGGTTATACAAAGGGAAAATATTAGCACCATATGTATCTATATTACTCTATAGAAACCTCTTTGAAAATATATATTAAAGTTTATTTGTTATTGTTTTTGTTTGTGAAATTAGAGTGGGATGGTGAGAAAAGAGTTTTATTATGCTCGGCAAGACATCCCATTTTGTGCTTATTGTGCAATAAGGAAGGCAAAGCATTTGTTGTTTCCCTCAAAAGGATAATAAAGAGCCAAATGACAAAATGTTTTTGGGATGCTAAGTTTTACAAATACAAAACAAGTTTTTGAAATGCTAAGCTTTAGAAATGCAGAGCAAGTTTTAAAAGAGATGTAAGCTTTAGAAATGCAAAGTAAGAGTTGAAAATGCTAAGTTTTAGAAATACAAAACATGTTTTAAAAATGTATAAACTTTAGTAATGCAAAGAAAGATTTAAAAGAGGAAGTGATAAGCTTCATAAATGCAAAGCAAGGGTTTTGGCGCTAAGTTTTACATATACGAAGCATAAAATAAATAGGAGGAAAAGATATGAGTACCTTGAAAATTTTGGTCAATACTATCTCATTCATTTGGATTTGGTGACACAAGCAATATCAATAAGGAATCAAATAATCATATCATATATCTCAAGCAAGTATTAGTGGTGATCATCTCAAGTAATATGTGTGACTGTGAGATATGACATGTGTATCATGAACACAACCAAAGTATATTAAGTATAGACAAAGGTATCAATATATTCACAAGTATATAAAAGTTATGAGTAAAAGAAAGAACATGCCTCAACAAAGTCAAGCATCAAGGTTATAATCATATCAAGTATGTATGAATATTGATGTGCATGAACATGTAAGCAAGTATATATAGACATAATATTCTCATGGATAAAATATGAACATATGGTTAATTATCAACAATGGATGTCAAATCTATTAAGACAAAGAAGTCTATACAAAGTATATACACATGATACGCGCGTGCATGTAGATCAAACAAGTATGTATACAAAAGATCTAACAATGTATGATCAATCAAACAAATATGGACAACCACCAAGCAGACAATTCACATCAATAAGTATACAAACATGGTGAAGTTAGGACAACCATTTGTAAGTTTAAGTTACAAAGAATATGGTAATATTATCATAATATAAGCAAGTATGAGTATCAAGATATTATCATGGCATTGAGGGACAAAGGAGTATCAATAAGACACTGCATCAAAAGCAAGGGAAAATACCTCAATCAGATTAGGGTTTTTAGTATTTAAACAAAGCTCATTTACTTAAAAGTATACTAAACCCTAGGTAGAAATCCAAATTAATCATGTCATCAACATCAACTAAAGCACAACCAAAGCATATTATAGTCACATAAACACAAATGATCACTTAACACTACAACAAATTTGTCCTTTAGCAGCGCATCTACGAAAGCGCTTTTGGGAAAAGCGCTGCTATAGGTTGCGCAAAAAACAAAAATAAAAAACAAGGGAAAAAAGCGCTGGCAAGGGGGGGAGGTACGAGAGCGTTTTCTAAAAAGCGCTGGTAAAGGGGGGGCTACGAGAGCGCTTTATAGAAAGCGCTGGTAAAGGGGGGGGGGGGTACCAGAGCGCTTTCTAAAAAGCGCTGGTAAAGGATGGATACGAGAGCGCTTTCCAAAAGCGCTGGTATAGGGAAAATTAGGTATATGGTACGAAAGCGCTTTTAGAGAAAAAGCGCCGGTATAGGTATACCTATGAAAGCGCTTTTGAAAAGCGCTTTAGTAGCTCATTTTAAAATTAAATTTTTTAAAACAAATTAAAACAAACGCGCGTTCTGTATTTCATTCTTCATTGTTTCTTCATTGTTTCTTCACTGTTTCACAAACCCAGTACCGTCGCCGCCAACCTCCACACAGCCGTCATCGTTCTTCTTGCCAACCGCCGCCGCCGTCGCCGTTCGTTCTTCTGCTTCGTTCACAGCTTCGTTCTTCAGCTTCGTTCTTCTGCTTCGTTTGCAGGTAAATCTTCTATCATCTTTCACTATTTTGTTGTTTCTTGAAACCCTAATTCTGGAAATGTGAGGTTGAAGATGAAAGTGAGGTAACAAGGATGAGAGTGTGAGGTTTCAAACCCGGCCCTGTTGTTGGGTTTTGGTGATGGTGACGCGATTTCAGAAGCAGATGATGATGATGATTTTACGGTGAGATCTTTCTGGTTTTTTGTTCGTTGAGTCTCTCTTCTTCCCTTTCAACAATTTCTGGGTTTTTTCTAGGTTTGATGCTTGATGAATATGATGAACAATGTTCTTTCTTTTTTTCTTCAAACGATTTCTGAAGGTTTTGTGTATTTGGATGATGATGATGTTTGAAATTTTTTTAGGGTTTTTGTGATGTTGGCTCAGCTTTTGCTTCTCATAATTTGTTGTTTTGGTATAATGGTTCATACTCAATTATTTTAGTGTTTGGCCTTTTTTGATATAAGGAATCTGAAAAGTGATCATTTATATATTATTTAGTAACTGAAGTTTGTTAATTTTTTATTTGCTCAGTCACGTAAAGTTCCTGAAACTCCAAAAGAGCTGATTGAATACTTACTTGACAATGAAGCTCAGGATTTTGAATTTGAGATTGCCAGAATGAGACCTCGGTTCGTATCGTAGTACTTTTCTGAGTGAATGTGATTTGTATTGTACTTGTATTCTGTTGTGATGGAGTGTTTTGTTATGCAGATTAAACGAGGAATTCTTTTCGGAATTAAAATCTGAGTTAGGGCAGATTCTATTTGCGGTTAACAAAACCCCGGTTGGTTGGATTCTATTTGCGGTTAACAAAACCCCGGTTTGAATATTCTCAATCAAATTAGTCATTGTAGATTTGTCATTATGAATGTCAAGGACTATTTTAAAATATCAATGTAGTTTCACATATTCTAGCACTTTCACATATTCATGCTCTATAGTTTTTTTTTCACAGTTGCAAGGCAAAGGTTCTGCACCTTTAGCTCCAACACTAATTACGTTTTTCTATTGTAGGTTGAGCTTCAAAGTTTACTTCTAAGTTTAATGTGAATGTTGTGTAAATAATCACGTTTTTCTATTGTAGGTTGAGCTTCAAACAGTGGATGGATTGGTAAAGGATAGAACACAATGTGCCCCTTCCGATTATGTTCCACAGAATATGATCAAGTAATGTACCCCGAAGTCGTCTTCTGTGGCAGGATCGTTCGGGGTACAGTTATTTGATTCATATTCTGTGACACAATACAACATAGCTCAGGTGACTACTGGTTCTCCACTAAAGCATCAATACAACATAGCTCCAGATAATACAGGAAGCGTACATTGGTTGCATAAGAACTCGGAAGTTGTTTCCCATTTAGTTGTTTTGGTTTAGAAACATGTGAATTGGTTTAGTTGTTTTGGTTTAGAAATATATATATATGTATTTTGATTTACATTAATGGTATATAATATAATACTTTTTTTGTATATAATCGATATCGATTATAATGGTATATATCGATTTGAAATGATAAATTATAGGTTCATGAAAAAATACTGCCAAAAAATAGTAAATTACAGGTTCTAAAATATTGCTGCCAAAAAGTGCAGGTTTAGAAATAATAAAAAGCATAAAAAAAAAAAACGCAACATACGAAAGCGCTTTTGAAAAAAGCGCTCTTATAGGGGTGCCTACCAGAGCGCTTTTTCCTGAAAAGCGCTCTTAAAGGGGGGCCTACAAGAGCGCTTTTTCCATAAAAGCGCTCTTATAGGGGGGGCCTACCAGAGCGCTTTTAAAAGCGCTTTCGTAGCCTATAGCAGCGCTGGCTTTGGCAGCGCTTTAAAGCGCTGTTAAAGGCCAATAAAAGCGCTTTTAAAGCCCTTGAACGGCGTAGTGTAAGTAAAGGGATCAATCAAAATGATACTACAAAAGACCTTTAAAAAATCATACAAAAATACTTTTTTTTGGAATTTTTTACATATTCACAAAATAGAGGGAATAAATAAGGAGAGTGCAAAAAATAATCTTAAAAAGATAAAATTTGCATATAGAAATAATTAAGAGAAATTGAGAAAAAAAATGAATGAAACAAGTGATACAAATAAGGTTCTATGCATGGCTGCCAAGGCTTGAACTCAGGCCCTTAGTGTCAATGGTTTAAAATAATACCACTAGGCCACTGCGTGTTAGCGATAATAATATCCCCTCAATCAATTGTATTTGAAAACAAGTCAGAAATACATGAAAATAAAAAAGCACAAAAAGTCTGGGGCGAGTGGGATTCGGACCCCGAGCCTATGGGTGACATGCGCGCTCTCTTAACCACTGGGATGGTGATACACCCGTTAATTTGAATGCAATCAATGAATTATATTTTAAATAAGCTTCTAAAAATAAAAAAATGGTGCTGATGAACTTCATCTTCAGCCTTGGGACAATTCAAATTTTTCAAAATTGAATTTCTTCATTTCTCAACCAAATGCAGTGATGTAAAAATCAAAGTCGCTAAGAATTTTACGTGTTCAAAAATATAGACATCATAAATTTATTTTAACTATAGCTCTTTAATTTCTAAAAAAAAAACCTCAAGAACCCTAAAACTTTAAAACAAAATTAAATGACAAACAATAAAAATCAATGGAAGATAGGTTAGGGGTTTTAATCTTCACATCAAAGCAAACATAATAGAATAAAGAATTGTTCAAAATGAAGTTCCTAACATTAAGTTCAAAGTCAAGAAGCCTTACCTTTGAAGTGAGTGATGGATATGGAGTTAGAGAACTTCTGGAAATGACTTGATGATTTTTACAGCTTCAGTGAGGTCCCAGGAACTTGCAATAATGCTCACTTTGAACTGAAAGTACGTCAATCTCTCTAACCACCTCGAGTTGCAACTTGAAGAAAATGAGATTATGAGATGTTTATGGAGGTGTTACATTTGGTGTTTAATGATTACAATTGCTTTTATATGGTTAAATTATATGGATCTGTGTAATTGCTCAATTATATGGATATTTGCAAGTAATAGGACCTGTAAAGTGAGATTTTGTGGTAAGGCTAGAGGATTGTTCATGAACTTGTCCAAAAAATGGACCTCTAATGCAATTTCATGGTGCCATCTTCCCAAATTCGTTTCTCATTGCTCGAGTATGATAATTTCATGCTCTTTGACTTTTTGGAAAGGTGAGATTACATACTTCAACTTTCATGTAGGTTGCTTGAAAAATTTCAACTTGTATCATGGAGATAATTGGTTACCAAATATGAAAAAGAAATTTGTTCTAACACTTAGAAAAATTTCTAAGTGTTGGAACATTTTGACAACCTTGAAATGCCAACTTGATCATTTCATAACATTCAATCCATGCATTTTTTGGAATCCATCTCCTTTGGAAAAATTGTATTATGGAAGATTATCTTCAATTTAAGCTTTTGTATTATAAAGATTATCTTCAATTCTTTATGTGCAGTCTTGTGTTCATCCGTCGCGTCTTCTGCAAACGGTTTTATCCCTTCTTCCACAAGATACTGGCAACAGAACACAACCTTCATCTGCGTGCACCAATTCTCATAGTTATCTCCTTTCAGAATTGGAAGGGTCGCTAGAAAGTGCCCATTCGGATGATTCATTGTCATTGTCATCGTCATTCTTCTTGCCTTGAATCGATTAACCGGGGCTCTAAATACCAAATGTTGGAAATCCACCAAAACCTATGATGACTTTCTACCAATCTCAATGAACAAGATTGATAACACCACACAATAACGATGAACAATATAAAAGAAAGAAAGACAATGATTTTCTGCAGAGTTTCTCTTTGCCCACAAATTGTAGAAAACTTTATCATTCAGTTGCAACTGCAAATTCTGTGAATACAACTCAATTGACTTGATTACAAAAATATGAGTTACTCTATCTATTTATATATTTAGGTTAGCGGGCTCTCTAAGCCAAAAACCAAAAACTATAAAAAAAAACCCAAAATACCTATTTTGGAACTAAAATCAAATCAAATCTATTTTAGACCTAAATCAAATCTATCTAATTTAGATCTAAATACCAAAATCAAATATATCTAATTTAGATCTAAATCAAATATGTGTTTAACAAATTATTTCCATATTTTTAATCACATCAAATCTTTTCGACACAAGAAATTACAATTTAACAACATGGTCGTGATTGGTTGGACAATGTATATATATTTTTCTCATAATTAATTAGTTGAATAAAAGAAGAATTAAGATTTCTCAATTAATTTAGATAAGAGATTAATCAATATATTTTATGTAAATTTTGTATATCATCGATAGATTAATAGGAAATATTTTAGACGCAATTAAATTAGAAGTCAAAAGTTATAAAAATTTATAATTATGGTTAAAATAATGAAGTAGGATGATTTAGCGACTAGATTGTGTTGTCCTTACAATTTTACGCGATAAAAGAGAAAGTACAAAATGAGTAAACAGAACCCTAACGCCTAACGGCTTTGTTTCGTTTCTCCGTTCTTACACACAGGACCCGTATCTATCTCTGCAATTCCATTCTTCATCTTCTCCTCAATTTCTCACTAGATATGCTTTTCAACCATTAACTTTATCTGCATGTCAATGGGTTCTATCATGGAAAGGGAACGAACTCGGAAACGACCTCGTCTCGAATGGGATGTAGCTCCTCAACCTTCATTTCCGCAGGTTAATTAACCTCTTTCAATTTCATAATTCTTCATTTTTTTCCCGTATTTTGGTTGATAATTCGATATTCTAGTCACAGAGAATTTGCACGGTGGTTGGTGATGAAGGAATCGAGAAAAAGCATGCATCGCCTCCGAGAAGAAACGAAGGTCGGGATGGACATTATGTTTTCAATCTCGGCGAAAATCTCACTCCTAGATGTAAACTTTATTCATTATGATTATAAATCTTTGTCAATTTGGTTTTCTTTTTTATTTTCAATTTTATGCTGCTGATGCGCTATTATGAAATTAGTTTTGTAAGATCTCGCGGTTTTGATTTTTATTTTTTGGTTTTTTATTGGCAGATAAAATTCTCGGCAAAATGGGTGAAGGTTAGCGGTCAAGTTGTCTCTGAATACAAGTTTAAATTTTTATTGTGACTCTGCTTGTGTCATTCAGCATGTTTCTAGTGCTGTAGGCACGTTTGGTCGAGTTTTGGAATGTTGGGATCGTCAAACAAGAGATTATGTAGCTATCAAGGTGATTAGAAGCATCCAGAAGTATCGCGACGCGGCAATGATCGAGGTTGATGTGCTGGAGCGTCTTGTGAAGAGTGATGTGGGATGCTCACGGTATACTAACCTGCTAAAATTTGGTTATTTGGTTGTTTGATTACTGTTTTTTTGCGATAAGAGATGACTAATATAAATATTTACTCAACCACGATTATTGTTTGCAGTTGTGTGCAGATGCAGAATTGGTTTGATTACCGGAATCACATATGCATTGTAAGTAGTCTTATTATATTCCTTTTATCAGAACGTTTTCCTGGGTTGAGTTGAGTACCGAATTCGATTAGGCGTAGAGGTTGATTTTGCATTATTTTGAACTTGGTTAGTTTTGTTCTCCATCAGCACATAGTTTTCCTGTTCTTTCGTGCTGCTTGTTTTTTAATTTCAAGAAGGACATGTGATTTATGCTTGATTATGTTTCAATTTAATTGATTTGATAAGTTCAACTACAATAGATTGTTATGCATACACATGTCCATGTGGGATTTATTCATAGATCTGGAAATTGAGTAGAAACATTCCTTTCAACGCATTTTAATGGTGTTATCAGGTCTTTGAGAAGCTTGGACCAAGCTTATTTGATTTTCTAAAGAGAAATAAATACTGCCCATTCCCTGTGGATCTTGTTCGTGAATTTGGACGACAGCTTTTGGAATCTGTAGCATGTCTGTGGATATTATTCTTGACCTCAACCGTTTATTCCTCATGTTTTATTCATATATCTCTTGGTTATATATCAACATCTTTTTCCTTAGTTTGCTTAGTTTGTCCCAGGATGCAGTGTATCTTTGTTGTGTCCGACTTACTTTATAATATGTTTCTCGTGCATTGTCATATTCAGATATGCATGAACTACGGCTAATCCACACCGACCTGAAGCCAGAAAATATACTTCTTATTTCTTCTGACTGTGTAAAGCTTCCTAGTTGTAAGGTACTTAGCGTTTTCAGATAAAAAAATAACTACAACCGTAGATTCGCTATAAAAATATATCTAATGAAAATTACTTGACTGGTACAGAGGGTTTTCTCAGATGAAACACAATTCAGGTGCTTGCCTAAGTCTAGTGCTATTAAGCTGATTGATTTTGGTAGTACTGCATCTGCAAATCAGAGCCATAGCTCCATTGTTTCTACAAGGCATTACAGAGCCCCTGAGGTTATCTTAGGTAACGAAACATGTTTTTGGTTGGTGAGAATGTGTTGCTTTACTTGTTTGTCCATTCCTCTGTCCAGAGTAAATGTGTATCACAGTTAACATGTGCTTGAAGATGAAAATAGTGACCGATAATGAGAAATATTTTGACCTTTGAAAAATATTTCCGGTAGCTGCATATCACATCTCTGATTAGAACTATTTCCCATTTTCTCTTATTATCTTGGATTTTTGGCGCTCACTTTATTGGTTGTTTTGAGCTCTTTGTAATGAAATGACTGATATTTTTCAAATTTAGATTGTATTCTCTTGAAGAATACCCAATTATTATTTTTTCTTATACACTTCAGTGTCCGTCTTGTTTCTTCTCTCATGTTGACATTATGAAAAAAATACTGAAATGCCAAATCTATTTCTTCTTGATGATTATGGGAAATTATTAATAGACTGTTTGGTTGATCATATAGTTTTTAGTTGTTAATGTATTTTCTCATGCATGTGGAATGCTATTCCAGGTCTAGGGTGGTCAACGCCGTGTGATTTGTGGAGTGTTGGATGTATTCTCTACGAATTATGCACGGTTGGTCTTCCATCTGTCAAGATGTAAGCATGGTTTGTATCTGGAACAGCCGGTCTTAGCATTCTAACTAACATACTTTTGTCAGGGAGAAGCATTGTTTCAGACACATGAAAATTTGGAGCACCTTGCAATGATGGAGAGAGTTTTGGGACCTCTACCAGAGCATATGGTTAAAAAGGCTAAGTAATGAATTTTCAGCACGTACTCTAAATTTCTCTTTCCAGTAAACTAATTGTTTTGCGATACATCTAATTGAGTGCACTAAATTTATCTAGTAATATCTTTTAACTAATATTTTCCTGACAATCAATATGTAGCAAGGGTGCAGAAAAATATTTCAAGCGTGGATCTCGACTAAGATGGCCTGAAGGAGCTGTTTCAAGGGAGAGCATTAATGCAGTGAAGAAGCTTGGTCATCTTAAGGTTTGTTCTGTTCCTTTCTTCCATATAAGTGATTTTTGGCTTGATCTTAATAAATCAATTACAGCATGTGTACATTGTAACTTGTAATGACCAGTTATTATTCTGTATGCAGGACATTATATCACGTCATGTAGAGTGCTCGAGGTTCTTGTTAATTGATTTATTACATGGCTTATTGACTTATGATCCGGCCAAACGTATTACTGCTCGCCAGGCCCTTGATCACCGCTTCTTTAGGTTTACAACTTAAGAAGTCGAATACCTTTTGTTGTGAAATGACTCCCATTTGAATTGTTATCAGTTGCACAGGCTAGCCCTGCCTTAAATGAATTTATTTTTCATTTATTGCTACTGGTTTAGTTGAGTTGAAACTTGAAAGTATATATTCTTATAATGATCAGTTTTATTCACAACAAAAACTGTATTTGCGATGGATGTGGTGTATGAGAACATTCTGCTGACAAATAGTTAATTGATAGAGGAATTATGTTGTGCTCAAGAAGGTGGAAAGTAAGAAAAGTATCAAGAACGTTATGCCAACAATTTAGAATGTATTCAAACGCTGATTACTTTGATCATTCAGATGACACTCTGGTAAGCAAGGATCTATCCTGGGACATTATCATTTGAAAGTTAATGTCCTAGCTATTTTTGCTCATTTTGAATTTGTGCATATGACTAGTTTGGATCGATGCCCTGTTTACAAGTTTTCTTTGAATAAAAATAAGGCTGTGATTCTTATTAAAAAGCCATAAACTTATATATGTTAACAGTTATGTTAGTTTCAATGTAATGTATTTACTAGTATATTAATCATTTTACTCTGATTTAAGAATGTGATTAAGAGCAAAATTGTCATTAGCAGCAATGTTTACCCAGAATAGAGGGACTTCTCTGATACTAAGAGGGGCTTCTCTTATACTTCGTGACTATTCCTATCCTCATCATATATCCTACTAGGACCTCCTTGAATTGACTTATTTGAGGTTAGCTGATGACATAGGTTTTGTGAAGTTGTTTCGGAGAAATTATAGAAAAAATTATGACATTTTTTAGAATTTTTTCCAACTTATTTTCTAGTTTTTTCAAGATAGTTTATAAATACAACCTATAATATATGCAAAAACAATTCTATTTTTGTTTTACTATAATATAGAAATAACTAATGCAAGTTTATATATAAACAATTCAATTTTATTGACCTTGTTGTGGTTGGAAAACCTTCGTCCTCAAAAGAGATATCTCTTAAGAGAGACATGAAGCTTTAGCATAGAGAATGTTTTGGTCCGAGGATGCTAGGTTAGATTTGTTACCATAAAACGATATTATCTCAGGAAGTAAGGAGCTTGTTGAACTCTGGTACCTTATAGATCCTAACACTCTCAAATTGTTCAAAGGTGTGAGGATAGGGAATTTAAAAAGGAAGATGGTAACTTCATGTATTTTCATGTTTATGTTACAAGTAGGTTGAGGAGAAATGCTATCTTGGCTTTATATGTTGGCAATGTTTGTGTGAAGAGTTAAAGAGGTGCATTAGGAGGCTGTGAGGTTTTTTACCAATCACTTCTTAGAACCCTATATTGACATGTATTTTGGATGGGATTACCTTTTGGAATATCACTTTTGAGGACCAAATTGGCTTGGTTTTTCCCTTTCTTGCTGTTAGAGATTGACTTGGTGGTTGCCCAGTCAGGGGAATAAAAGTTTGGTTTCATGTGTGTTTATTTTGCTTTCACTGAAGTTATCGATGCTTCTTAAGGTGAATGTGGGTGTCATGTTTAATCATTTATTTGCATTGACAACATTACCTCACTCTTTTTCTCTTCTTATTTTGTTACATTGATTCCTAAGGTGGAATCTCCTTCATGTTTAGGTGAGTTGTGACCTCTATTAGATTGCCTGCATAAGCTTGTTGTAAAAGTTTTGGCTTCAAAATTGACTTCGATTATGGATAAGATAATTTCTCGCAATCAGTCGGTCTTCCTAAAAGGTTGTCTTTTGGTGGATTGGACAATGATGGTAAATGAAATTGTTGATTTGGTAAGAAAATCTAAAAAGACTTGCCTTATTTTTAAAGTTGATTTCATAAAAGTTTATGACTTCGTTAGTTGGAGTTTCCTTTACTATATGTTGATGATATTTGCTTTTTGTTAAAAATGGCATTTTTGGATTCTTGTCTGTTTTCACAAAGAAATTGGTCCTAGTCAATAGTTGTCTCACTCAAGAGATCAATATTTAGAGAGGTTTCAAAAAGAGGGATCTTTAGTCTCGTTTATGTTGCTAGAAAACAATTTGGGTGGTATGTGTTCGTAGGGTTGTAGACCTTGGTCTTTTTTTCCATGTTTAAGGTGAAAACATCAGGCTTAATGGATTTCCATCTTTAATGCATATACTATGATTTTTTGGAGAAGCATATGTTGACAATATTTACGCCATTAAATATATTTCTAGGGTTTTTAGCTTGCTTTTGGGCTTTGAGTAATTTTTAAAAAAAACATCTTAATCAGGGCTAATGTTGCCTTAATGTTTTTGGTAAGGTTTTATTTTTTTGCAAACAAGGGTTTATCCTTTTCAAATATCTAGGGCTCCCGAATGATATTCCCCTCCAAGAGTCAACCTGGAAGCCTATGATTAATTTTATCTCTATAGGACTTTACTCTTGGGGCAACAAGTATGTCAACTTGAGTGGTCAATTGATCCTTTTAAATATCGTCCTCAATTCTATTTCCATTTTCTTCCTTTCTTTTTTCAAAATTCATGTCAAGGTTTGGAAGAGTTTGGTGAGACTTTAGGGGCGTTTCCTTTGGGGAAACAATGGAAATTTTAAATTCCCTAAGGTGTCTCGAGAGGGGGTGTGTAAGTCTATGAGTGATAGGGTTTTGGATATAAGAGATTTGTGTATGGTTAATTTGGTTCTTGTTAAGTGAAGATGAATGTTGTTTTATAGTGAAGGACAATGGTTTCAAATTCTTCTTGCTAAACATGGATTAGGTAGTTTGATCTACTGTCACGGGTAGATCGATTGGGTCGAATCCACCTCCCACGCGATGGAAAGGAATTTCCCTTCTTGGTTAAGACCTTGAAGATACTGTCGACTTGTTCATTAAGGGGTTTATAGAAGAATGTGATTAATGGGTTTTTCACCTTTATTGGGATGACCCTTGGCAAGACCATATTTTCTTAAGCATTCGCTTTCCAAGGCTACCCTGGTATTGACTCAGCGTATTGCTACCCTGGTATTGACTCGGCGTACGTGAAAGATTGGTCATTTGGGAAGCCCTATTAACAGGGTTTGAACTTGGAACTTAAGGTGAATGATGGATATGTTTGTTTGAGAACTAGAGCTTTTAGGAAATCTATTATCGTATTTAGAGAATTTAATTGCTTGTTAGATGAGAATATTTGATGTTGGTTTCCTCAATAAGAATAATATGTATTATGTTAAAAAGTGACTTATATCCCTTGTTACACATGTCTCTGCACGATGATGACGTGGTTCTATGAGATGTGCAGGTAACTATGACTATGATTTTGATGATGATAAAATAATAAAGCTAAAATAATCAAGAGCATAGCATAAATAAGGAAGAAATAAATTGAAGTTTATCAAAATGAAAAACCAAGAAAGTTTTGATGATGAGAGCAAAGATAGTCAATGCAAATATCAACATCAAAGGAACTGAATTCTATGAAAGTTTACTTGATCCTACGCCTTAGAGTAATTTTATCTATTTAGAATTAATAGTGTGTAATTAAGTTTGAGTAACTCTCAAGGTACTAAAATAATGCGTACATAGACACTCAAAATGATTTTACATACTTCTATTTAAAAGTCTTCTTTAAAATTATTTATGATATTTATTTAATCGATTAGGAAGTGTCCTTACTAGGGGTGGCAAAACGGGCCCGACCTGCGCAGAAAGCCTATTTTGCCTGCATTTTTTTGCGGGGCGGGGTAAGGTTTTAGGCCCGCTCTTTTTAATGTGTCTGCCCCGCCCGCACCGTTTTTTGCGGGCTTTTGCGGGTATGAACTTTTTCATATAATTTTACTATTTTTAAGCCTAAAAAGATCAATGCCCACAGACTTTTCCCGCCCCACCCTCACTTTTGTGCGGGGCGAGGCAAGGTTTTAGACCCGCTCTTTTTAATGTGTCTGCCCCGCCCGCACCGTTTTTTGCGGGCTTTTGCGGGTATGAACTTTTTCATATAATTTTACTATTTTTAAGCCTAAAAAAGATCAATGCCCACAGACTTTTCCCGCCCCACCCTCACTTTTGTGCGGGGCGAGACAAGGTTTTAGACCCGCTCTTTTTAATGTGTCTGCCCCGCCCGCACCGTTTTTTGCGGGTATGAACTTTTTCATATAATTTTACTATTTTTAAGCCTAAAAAGATCAATGCCCACAGACTTTTCCCGCCCCACCCTCACTTTTGTGCGGGGCGAGGCAAGATTTTAGACCCGCACTCTCAAATATGTTCGTCCCACTCCGTTTTTTCGCGGGTTTTGCGGGGCGGGGCTAAACAGGGTGGGCATGCCCGTTTGCCACCCTAGTCCTTACCAACAAGGAAAGTAAAAATTGATAAGAAATTGCATCTAATCAATTATGGAGTGTGTTCGCTCCCTAATCGATTAGAAACCTCTTAATTGATTATTCTTTAAAACTGATTGGTTTTCTTCCTAATTAAGTTAGGTCTAATCGGTTAGCGCCATAAGTTAATCAATTAGAGAGTGACATCGGTAAATAGAGTATTTTTTTCTCGGAAAAAATTCTTCTTCTATATAATAATCTCTGGGGTCTTTTCTAATTACGAAAATCTAATTTTAAACTCTTTTTCTCACTCAGTCTCTATATAAATTATTTTTATATATTTGTCATTATCTTACTCCTAAGAGAACAAAAAACATAAAATAAGAGTTGTGTAATTTATGATTTGTTAAGATCGTGTTGTAATTGCAAATCAAGAGTTCAATTCTCTTTTGATATTAGATATAAATGTTGCATAAGTAAAAGTTTGGTGTAATGAATTTGTTGGGTTGATCCAAAATTCAAGTTGTTAGTCTAACGGTCAATAGAAAATTCTCTGAGATTAGAGTAGAGCGCGTGATTTACAATGAAAACAATATAAATTTGGAGGTGCTCTTTCCTTCTAACTCTATTATTTTTTTACCCTTTAATCTACACTCTTTCAATTACATATTATAAGCCAATTATTTAAAAATAAAATTTGCGCAGTAGTATTTCATTTTTTCTAAATTGATCAGCTAAAATCAATCTTTTCAAAAATCTACGTATAACAATTCCCTCCGCTGTTGCGTTCAAAAATCAAAATGTTTGTGTCATACTGAAATATAGGGCCTATTTCCAATCAAAAAACGTATAATTCCTCACTCCCTTTCCATTATCCTGCAAATATAGCAAACCCTCATTCATAAATTAACCATCAATGGCAACGATTTTCATAAGACAACTCGAAAACCGTTACATAACCCCATTGAAAAACTGCTCCAACATAACCAATCTCAAGAAAATTCACGCTCACATCATCAAGCTCTCACTTTCACAAAGCAACTTTTTGGTCACAAAAATGATCGATTCATGCGACAACATTAGCCACATTGGTTACGCTACTTCACTCTTTCAACAACTCATTCACCCAAACATCTTCTCCTACAATGCCATCATCAGAACTCACGCCCACAATCGCCACCATTCTTTAGCAATTACTTTCTTCATACAAATGCTTGCACGTTCAAGTAAATCAGTTTTTCCAGACAAATTCACGTTCCCGTTTGTGATCAAGTCGTGTGCGGGGATTATGTGTGGAAGTCTTGGTATTCAAGTTCATGGGCTGGTTTTTAAATTTGGGGTTGATTCGGGTAATATAACGGGGAATGCGTTGATTGATATGTATACGAAATGTGGGGATTTGAATTTGATAAATGCGTGCAAGGTGTTTGAGGAAATGGGTCATAGAGATGTGATTTCTTGGAATAGTTTGATATTTGGGTATGTGAGATTGGGGCAGATGAAGAGTGCAAGGGAATTGTTTGATGAGATGCCTGTTAGGACAATTGTGTCTTGGACGACTATGGTAACTGGGTATGCTAGAGCAGGTTGTTATGCGGAGGCGTTGGGTGTTTTTCGGGAGATGCAAATGGTGGGGATTGACCCTGATGAGATTAGTATTATAGCTGTTTTGCCGGCTTGTGCGCACCTTGGAGCTCTTGAGGTTGGGAAATGGATTCATATGTATGCTGATAAAAACGGGTTTTTGCAGAAGAGTGAAATATGTAATGCATTGGTTGAAATGTATGCGAAGTGTGGTTGCATTGATGAAGCTTGGAGTTTGTTTGATCAGTTGGTTGAGAAGGATGTGATTTCTTGGAGTACAATGATTGGAGGGTTAGCTAATCATGGAAAAGGTTATGCGGCAATTCAACTCTTTGAAGAAATGCGGAAAGTGAGAGTTGCTCCTAATGAGATAACCTTTCTTGGTGTTTTGTTGGCTTGCTCTCATGCTGGCTTGTGGGACGAGGGGTTGAAATATTTTGATGTTATGAGGGAGGATTATGGAATGGAACCAGAAATTGAGCACTATGGGTGCCTTGTTGATCTTCTTGGACGCTCGGGACGCCTTGGTCAGGCTCTTGACACAATATTGAAGATGTCAATAAAGCCGGATTCAAGGATATGGAACTCTTTGTTAAGCTCATGTAGGATTCATCGCAATCTTGAGATTGCTATCATTGCAATGCAACAGCTCATGGAGCTCGAGCCAGAGGAATCCGGGAACTATGTTTTGCTTGCAAACATATATGCAGAGCTTGGCATGTGGGAGAATGTATCAAGTATTAGGAAACTCATAAGAAACAAGAGGATAAAAAAAACCCCGGGGAGTAGTTCGATTGAGGTTAGCAATGTGGTTCAAGAATTTGTATCAGCCGACGACTCGAAGCCATTTTCACAAGAGGTCTTTCGGATTCTAGAAGAGCTGGCTTTACACCAAACAAAAACCAGTGACTTGATGGAACTTGTCGAAGAAAATGCTGATACAAGTTCACTGTAAATTGTGACTGTGCTTGTGTCATTCAGCATTTTACCAGTGCTATAGGCAGCTTGGGTTGAGTTTGGGAATGTTGGGACTGTCAAACCAGATAATATATTGCTAACATGGTAATTAGAAGCCTAAAGGAATGTCACACTGCTGGAGGAGGTTGATGTGTTTCGACCTCTAGCATAGAATAATATGTGAAACTCACGGTACAGATGTTATACAGTAATATAATGCCTGCTAAAATTTGTTTGTGGTTTTATATATATTAAGGGATGACTAATATTTACCCATCACAATTATTTTATGTAGCTGTGTGCAGATCCAAAGTTGAGTTGATCACGAGAATCACATGCATTGTAAGTAGTCTTACGATATTTCTTTTACCAAAATAATTTCCTGTATTTATTATAGTCAAGAAGTTTGTTTTGATAATTTTTAATACCGAGCTGCATTACTGATTTACTGTGAAAGTAGATGTGATGATTGGATTTTTTATTTAAAAATTGGTTAGTTCTTTTTCTCAATTTTAGGTGTGCCTCGCTGTACGTTGTTTGTTCTGCTTTTTATCTTTTAATTCAGGAAGGAATGGTAATTAATAATAATTCCCACTTGTGTTGCAAGTAAATTGACTTGCCGTTTCCAGCTATAATAGATTTGTACGTGTACATATGCCCATGTGGTATCTATTCATAGATCTGGGAACTAAGCAGAAAAGTTCCTTTCAACAGCTTTTGAGAAGCTTGGATCAACAGCTTTTGGAATCTGTAGAATATAGCACGTCTCTGGACTATTTTATTCTTCTACAAGGCTACAACTTTAGCTTGTTTAGTTTGTCCCAGGTTGCAGTATATCCTCATTGTGTCATCTTACTTGTTTATCATGCTTCTTCATATTCAGATATGCACGAATTATACCTGATTCACATTGACCTGAAGCCATAAAGTACTGTTTATTTCAAGAATAATGACATTTGTGGATTCATTATAATATATTTCCGTAAAATTGTGTGATTTGATACAGAGGATTTCATCAGATAAAACAAAATTAAGGTGCTTTCACAAGTCTAGTGCGAGCTGATTGATTTTGGTAGTACTGCATTTGCAAATCAGAACCACAGTTCATTGTTTCTCCAAGCCATAACAGAGCCCCTTATTATTGGGTAACTAAAATATGGATCATTGTCTAGCCGTTTCATTCCATTTGAATATCTAAATTTATGAAGTAACAACTTTTAAATATGTTTAGTTACGATGCATAGTAGGACTGCAGATTTTTTTTCTTCAAGTGGGGATCATGAAAAAGATGGCCTGAAGGAGCTGTTTCAAGGGAAAGCCTAAACGCTATGCAGAAGAATCTTGGTCATCTTTAGGTTTGTTTAGTTTTTCCGTTTCAGTTGTTGTTGGACTTAGTCTTAATAAATCAATTAATATGTGTGTATCTTAACTTGTAATGATCATTTTTTTATGCAGGACATTATGTCATGTTACATAGAGTTCCTTATTGATTAGATTGTTTTCATGGTTATGATCCAGCCAAACATATTACTGCTTGGCAAGCTCTTGATCGTCCTTTCTTTAGGATTCCAACTTAAGAAGTCAAATGTCTTCGTTATTACAGTTTACTGGTTTGTTTGACTATTTTGTTTGTAATTTTGGGTTCAAAGCGGGATTGCTACATTTTCGCGAGAATGTGTGGACCATTACGTCAATAAATAAAAACTTAAGTCAAATGTCTTTTGTTATGAATAACTCGTTTTAATGATGATCAAGTTAAACAGGCTACGACTTTGCTTTGCTCATTCTTTTCGTTCTGATATAATGTTTTGATCATTCTTTGTTTTGTTTAACTAACTGTGTTTGCATTGGATGTATGAGAACTCCATTCAATATCACAGTTATTTTTAAAAAGAAATTGATTTCAACATTACATACTAGAGCCTAGCCCTATTCTGGAACTTTAAAAGTAACAAATTTAACTTCGCTGAATATTTTTGATAGCTGACGAGATGTCATTTTATCTATTTTATTTTTAATACTTGTGTTAATTTTATTTGTTAATAATTTTTTTTTTAAAAGTTAATGGTTGGAATTCGGAGAAGATACAATGTTAATTAGAGTCATTTTAACTCTTTTTGACATTTTATTATTTTTAGAAATTCAAGATAATTTTCAATTTAAGAAAAAAAAAATTCATTGAGTAACCCAAATTTACCAATAGGCTATCTACCAACAAATAGAGGGGAGCTGCAAAATTTCGTAGCATTCGAGCAACCCCTGGTCATTATCCCACCCTCAAAAGTACTAGCATCAACCTGCAAAGAGTATGCACGTCCCTGTTGCTCTTTTCTTCTTGCGGAGCTTCACCAGAAACTACACCCCCAATAGTATGCCATTTATTGAACTCCAAAACACTTGCAAGAGCTTCCTCCGCAACCCGACCAGTGAAGATTCCTTAAACCGGTACAACCTTAAATTCCTGGCCAACCAAAGCTTGTAGACCAGGGTGCATAACAGTTGAGTACTAACTAAGTCTCCACATGAAAAGATACTCAATAGCCAATCATTAAAGTCCAGCTCAACAGGGATTCTATAGCTCAACATGAAAGAGAATAGAGTTTGCTTAGCAAACTCACAGTCCAGCAGTCCAGAAGAAGATGGTTATCCACAGGGAAATTAATGTTACAATCGTTATCCACAAACTTTTCAATTGAAATTAAATTTGAAACAAATCTAAAGGATACAAACACATCACGATAGGAGGAATTCATGTCTTTGACAACAGTAACAGAAATAATAATACTATCTGAAATCTGAATGTTTTAGCTGCCATTGTATTTTGGGAATATTGTGCAATGCAATTGGAGGATTTAGTACCAACATGTCAAAGTTGAGAGGCAATATTGAAATTACTTTTGATGCATAAGGCATAAAAGGTAGACAGTACCTTTTTTATGCATGTTTTCTAGAGTCAGGCACTAGCAACAACACTATTGGAGGCATGGTGGCAAAGATTTGACCCAAGAGGTAGTGACATGAAAGGCCTCCACCAATTTTTTTGCATGTAAGGTTGTACATCCTACGATGATATGGCCATATCGCTTATAGTAATTCTAGTGCAGTTGCGAGCAATATGGTCAAACTTGAATCAAAAGTCTGCTTTGACAAAATATTAGGCTATGTCAAGTTCCAACTGAAATCTTTTGGTATTTCATTGTTTTGGTTGTAAATGTGCCTCACATAAATCCCACCTATCTTTAACACTAGAATGTCAAGATGAATACGTCGAATAATAAGAATCAGAAATCGTGTTGGTTGAACACAAGATTGGTGATCAAAATACTATGAATTGCGAGACAAAGTGGTACAATACTGATGTACAAAGAACAAAGAGTGACACCCACTATTGTTACATTAGTGGCGCATATTGTTAAGTTTTTCTTAACCAAGACCAGAGTACACTGCTGGAGTGGAAAAGAAGACCAGAGTACATTAGTGGCTCTTGATACTAGGGCTGTTCATAAAAAACCAAGAACTGAACCGAACTGCCGAACCGAACCGAACTGAGATTAAAATAACCATACCATTATGTTTGGTTACTGAACCAAACCATTATGCACAAACAGTTTTAAAACCGAACCGTAACTGAAACTGAACCGAACTGAAACTAAACCCGAACTGAACTAAAACTGAAAATGAAAAATACTTAAAACAAGTTAAATTTTTTTTATAAAAAAAATAGCTTAACGGTTCGGTTCTTTGATAAACGGTTCGGTTTAGGAAAATTTGTCTTCTAACGGTTCGATACGGTTCGGAATTTTGAAACGGTATACCAAACCAATAATTTTGGTTCAGTTCGGTTCTTAGTAAAATTAAAACGGTTCGGTTCAGTTCGAGTTTATTTTTACTTTGGTTCGGTTCGGTTCGGTTCAGTTTTTCTCACGAACTGTACCATGAACAGCCCTACTTGATACCAATTCAAAATAAATTCTGACTTAGATGTCTTCTCATTTTCTGTTCCTCCATAAAATAGTACATACTCAATAACTATACTTATATGACATAATCACTACTAATAATTACAAATACATTCTGATTTGAATTCTAATTATATACAGCTTTTTAAATTACATAAAATACAATAGAAAACTAACCCTTATTGATAATGCAAGTCATAGGAAAGAGTGTACTGATGATAAAAAAAAAAAAGCCAAGCAAGGAGAAAAGGATAAACAATAAATGACTAACCAGGGAACTTCATAGTGTTCACTATGCAAAAGTGAATAATCATATTGAAGACAAATATTAATGAACCAAAACTGTTGCTATGACAAATCGAAAAAATGTTTTACATCCTGAACTACACTCTGCAAGATAATTCCATTTTCAATCGAATAGGTTCTACTCAACATGAAATTAAAATTAGTACATATATAACAAATGAATAATGCAAAGACCATATGATTATGATTCTTCTGTAGTAATCATTCTTTGCATTCCCAGTACCTTAGATTAAGCAACCAGCGTCTACGATATCTGATCAGG
The DNA here is from genome assembly GCF_029867415.1 of Vicia villosa. Classification (NCBI taxonomy): domain Eukaryota; kingdom Viridiplantae; phylum Streptophyta; class Magnoliopsida; order Fabales; family Fabaceae; genus Vicia; species Vicia villosa. The sequence continues at coordinate 1,662,851 of NC_081182.1, read as the reverse complement.
TCGCGCAATGCGTCTGAAAACAGCTTGGAAAGTTTGTCCATCATTTCTAGCAACCTTTTGGCCTTCTTCAGTAGCAGAGGTTAAAAGCTTAACAGCTGGATCTGCTTCAAGTTCTTTCTCAGTCAACGGTTCAAACAGAGGGTGATTCTCCAAACACGATTTCATCCATTCCCCAAGCTCTTCCACATCTGTTATCGTGTATATAATTCCACCAACCTCAAGAACATAAGCATACTCATCTAGTAAGAACGGGCTAATAACCCGACGACGATGGTTCTTCTCTTTAAAATGAGGATCGGGAAACAGGAAAAACATCTTCGAGAGTTGTGCTTTCTCAAAGTGATTCGGAATGTACTTCATGGAGTTAGTCCGCACCACAGAAATATTTTGGTATTGACCCGGGTTTGCAACCCTTAAAGATAAAATCCGTTCCTTGACATACTCACTCACTTTATCTCGAAGTTCCATTCCAATCATCAATGTTTCCGGGAACAAAGTCGAGAGACTAATGAGCAGTCCTCCAAAACCACAGCCAATATCAGCAAACTTGATCTTTTTGGAACTATCAGCTTGAGGATAATGGAGAGAATAGTCAACATGAGCGGGTGTTAACGGCACAGGGAAATGAGAGTCGCTTAACGGGTTGCTATGAGCTCGAGCTCTATAGAAGCGCTTTCGGGGCAATCCGGTTGATTTGCTGAAAGTTGGATTTGTCCTAGTATCAGACATGTCTGTTTATTCAAACTGTAGCATAGTTGAATCAAGAATCTTGAGAACAAATACACAGTGATGATTGATAAAGGACGATATTTTCTATTACAACAAATACAGAATTATAAATACTACATAAACTTTGAAAGCATAAAAATCAGCAAAAAAAAAAACAGGAGAATAGACCAAAAGAATTATGACGAACATGTGGTGTGCATGGCCACAGAACACAACGAAGACAACGTTATATACTCGATTGGTACTATAATGCTATGTCGATGACAAGGTACAAAGATTGTAACGAAATGGTTATAGAGAATGATAAAAATAATAGATCGAAATGAGAAAAAGAAAAGTGAGTTACCTTATGATAGGAATAACAGAAGGGTTTTGAATTCTTGAAAGGTTAAATTGAACGAAGAGAGTTTGCGGAGATTCGGGAGGCAGTAGTTGTAACGGCGACGACAGAGTGAGGGCAGTGAAGTCGAATACAGCAGAACAGAATTGAACAATGTGTTTGGGCCTCAATATTATCCGGCCGGAAATTTTACTTTCTACACCTACATTTATTCTCATACTCCTACATTTTATTAAAAATTTCAATTTTGTCTTTGTGTATTTTTAACTAATTTATTATTTTAATTTTTTAAATTTTATTTTACATACCAAAAGATTTTATAAAAGAATTCAGATAGTACTTTTTTTTTTTTTTTTACATTTTTCAAGTTTTATTTTATGTTCGGGAAAACTTTACAAAAGAATTCGAGTAGTCATTTTAACTTTTATTTTACATACCGGAATATTTTGCAAAAGAGTTCCGGTAATCAATTTTTTATTTTGTTTACCGAAAAACTTTACAAAAGAATTCTAGTAGTCTGTTTTAACTTTTATTTTGCATACCAAAAGACTTTGTCAAAAAGTTTTGTAATGAAAAATAATTTTGCAAGAAAAGTGAAAATTCTGACAATTAACTATTTTTTTAATACCGGGACATTTTCAAAAAGTGTTCCGATATGAAAATTTCTTTACCCGAACACTTTCAAAAAGTGTTCCGATTAACATGCGTAGGGGTGCAATTTTCTGATTTTTTTTATAAATAGTAAAATTGAAATGATAAAATGGTTAGAAATATTAAAAGGTAAAATTGATATTATTTTTAGAAAATTATAGGGGTATAATGCTAATTGTAGAGGTACAAAGTAAAATTTCCCTAAAATATTATTTAACCAGCGTAAATGAATTGATTATTGCGTTTTGGAATTACTTTTCCTACCCTAAAGATTGCTCCCACACCTTAGTGAAAAATCAAAACTATTTTAAAAATACGAATATATATTTTGGACACCTCTTTCACACACAATTCATTCGCAAGCGCGTTAGATTCTAAGTCTATATAAAAAATTAATACGAAAATGCATCTATGTATAATTTATGGAAATGCACCTCTAACAGGTCATCAAAATCTTCTCATTTCTCATTTCCAATATACATAATCAAATTTTCAAACCCTTTCAAACTCTCAAACTTTCTCAACTCACTTCTAAGTTTCTACTCTCAACATCCAATCAATCAAAGTATTCTACATCAACCTCAAATTTGGAAGTTTTTAATTTCTCTATATGTTTGATTTTTTTAAATATGCATTTTTAGAAATTAAGCATTAGATTGTGTAATATGTAGTTTAGATAGGTTATTTAACTGAGCAATATGTTGATGGCTAGTTTAGATGAGCAATGTGTTTTGAGAAAGTTGGATTTCCATGCATTTCTGTCATTTTTTTTCGTTTTTTCTGAGTTGCGGGTCAATACATAAATGCATTTTTGTATTTGTTCAAATTTTGGTTTTCTAGAAATCCGGATGTGCATTTCCAAATTTTGTCTATCTGCATTGTTTGGCTTGATTTTCATTGTGTTTCATCCGAGTTTGATTTTTTCTACAATGTAATGCTTGTGTGATTTAATTATAGGCAACATGGATGATAATCAAGATCGAATGAGCACGACCCTCGTAACTACCAGTTAATTCTAGTTTGTTAGATGCAGAGATATCAACTTCTAGGATTCATGCATCTCCATTTTCGGCTACCTCGAGGACGTTGGTGTCACCTCCTAATGCCCCAAAAACCCCCCATCGATCTAGGTTGATGCACCTGTTGACGATGCACCTGTTCCTGATTAGCTTGGAGGACCCCACGTAGGACTATCGGTGTTACCTCTATATCATGACCATGCTCCCAAACATGTGCGAAACAGAGAGGTAAAACTCATCTGTATTTATTCTTGGAAACGCATTTATTATAATATTCAAAGTTTCTGACAATACTTTTTCTGTAGTATCGTGATTTCCTCAGGAATAATGGTTTGTCGGTGTAATGCATCTATCTGGATTGCGAGACTTATGCAAGACCGATTATACTACTATTAACCATGGTATAATGTCAATGTTCATTAAGAGATGTCATTCTGAGATGTCATGTTTTCATCTTTCATATGATGAGATGTGCATCAAACTAGGCGTGTTAATTTAAGCGATGATATCGTGAATGCTTTTAAGTTGGAGAATGTTTCATCGCACTCATTCGTCTATTTGAACTTCTCTTTCTTCTTCAAAGTGGCAAAGAAATGGAACACCTTGTCACCTGCATAAGAAAGGAAATGAATGGGCTAGGTCGGTTAGGCGCCTTGTTAGTTATTGAACTTCTTTAATATATGATGTGCTTCTCATGTTAATGATGGCTTGACATTTTTATGGATTCGCTTTTATCCATTTTTTAGTTAACATAAATCCCGAGAAATTTCCTGCATGTATACCAAAAGACCATTTTGCGGGTTTAGGCATGAGTGATATCTCATTTATTCCAAAATATCTTCTAGATCTGCATAATGGTTTTCCTCAGTGATTTCTTCACGGTCATATCATCAATATAGAATTCCAAGTTCATCCTTATTTGTTTTGAGAATACAACATCTATGAGCCTTTGGTAGGTGGTTTATGTGTTTTCAATCCAAAAGTCATGACATTGTATTAGTTGTCATGATTAACCATGAATGTTGCCTTGAGCGCATCCACGAGATGCGTCTTAATCTGATTGTAAATAGAACAGACGTCCATAAAAATTAAGGTATACTTAACCTCTGTTATAAAGCTGACATTTCTTACTAGGGGTGTAATCAGTTCAATCTGAACCATTTTTTTGTCAAAAAATGTTTGAACCGATAATATCTTCATCGCTTTTGTTTGGTTTGATTTTAGAATTTTTAAAAATGGAACCAAAACAAACTAATCGATTTGATTTGATTCGGTTGATCGATTTACATCACTCTTTTTTTAAATATTGTATAAACTTGTGTAATCTTCGCTTTCATGTTTTTCAATATATTTTCTACTATTTTTTTTTAAATAATTTTCATCTATTTTATAAAATAGGTTTTTTTTAAACAACTTACAAGATGTACTTAATTCATACAAAGCAGTAACAAAGAAAAGACAACAATAACAACAAAAGATTTTCAAACATAGAAATTACGATGCTTCACATCTCAAATACACATCAAAACTATTTTATAACAAGACTATAAGAAATTTCGTTGAAGAAGAAGAGGCAAAAATATTTAAAAAAAGATGAAAACTAACCAAGAGAACTTGAAACACTAAAGAAGGATAACTATAGCCATTAATTCAGTTCATGTGGTTTTACGGTTCCTAAAAACTAAAATTGAGAACCGAAACAAACCATCTTGTTTTTCTTTTTGAACTTAACCAGAAAAATACGTTTTTTTATTTGGACTGTTGGTTTAATCAGTTTTTTCTGTTTCATATACACCCATATTCCTTAGATTTTGAACCTCTTCATCAACAAATTCTCTATTCGCCATGCCCAACTTGCACTTTCTCCAAGAGACTGGCTTTATTATGAAATCAATGGCGAGACAATGACAAACCACTGTGGTATCTATCATTGTCATGTCAGAGGGTACCAAATTGAACAAGTTTATGTTCCTTCTTAGTAGGGCGACCTACTCGTCTTCTTCACCATTAAACAGGGAGGCGTGTAACTTGGTGGCTTGATAGTCAAAAGGTCCAATATGGACCTCCTTTAGGTCCTTTGTGGAAGTAAGCATTTCTTTCTTCTTCTCCAATTTAAGATCCCTATTTTTAGCCTATATTTTCTACGCGCCTTGATTTGGGGCGTCGATTATGCGACATGCTCCTTTCTTATTTATGAGATATTCCTATAACATTTCTAGGCGATCTGTTGATCCCCCTAAACCACCCTAACTCACTCGCAGATTAACAGATACTTCATGCTCATTTGGTGGGTGGACGAGACCTCCCTCAACAGGTCAAGGTCGGGCCTCCCTAGGATAACATTGTAGGGTGATGAGGTGTCTACTACAATATAATTTTCCTAGACGGCCTTTGCGCTAGACTCCAAACAAAATGTCCTCTCGAGTGTTTTGTTGCCTTTCACTTGGTCTTGTTGGCCCGAAAGACCAACTGAAAAGCCTTGGAATGTTCAGATGTCACTTGAGTCAAGTTGGACCCTCTCAAAGGCGCTACAGAATAAGAACTCTTTTAAGCTACCAAGGTCAATCAACAACCGCTTTATGTTTCAATTATCATACTATATCGCAATGACCATAAGATCATTGTTATGAGGGAAGATGTTGATGGCGTCCTTATTAGTGAAGGTGATTTTGGATTATGTCTCCTTCTCCAAGCCTATTTCATGACCAGCAAGCCTATTGGCAGACTTCTAACAGGAAGAATTGAATTCTCCACCATTGCCAAAGCCTTCTGCAACGGTGTTGATGGTTATATTTGTGCTTTCTTTTTTCCTCCTCGTGGGAAGGTGGTGAAAGTAAATAATGAATGATACTAAGTGTTGTCCAAATTAGTTTTACCGGATCCTTTGGTAGATGCCAATTGTACTGGGGTCTAGTCACAACTCAAAAATAGTGGAAAAAAACCAATTTTAAAAAAAAAAATGGTTAAGTATATTTTTTGTCCTTATAAAATTATCAAAATTTGTTTTTGGTCCCTATTAAATAAATAGCATGTTTTGGTCGCTGCAAAATTATTATGCACGTAGTTTTAGTCCCTATTATTAAACCAATGTGTATTTTTGAATGATTATTTTGTAGACATGTTGAGAATGCTTTAAAAAATTCCTTGAAAAAAAAAACTCAAAATTTGATTTATAGGTCAAAATTTTCATTACTTTTATCATTATTTTTTAAAATTTAAAAAATTCATATTTAAATCTTCTCATTTTAAATTTTTTTAATATTTAGTAAATAAATATTTTATAGTATTCTAAACATGTATGAAAAAATTATTTAAAAATTTAAAAATTAAAGAATAATTAAACAGTTTTTAAAATTTTAGAAAATTTAAAACCTCATGCGTAAAAATTTTATAAGGACTAAAATATGTTTGTTTTTAGGAGATTAAATAAGAAATTTTGAAAAACTAAATCTTTCAGTCTATTTTTTTAAAATCTTTCACTCTATTTTTCTTTAATATTAAAAAAAATCTTAAAATTTTAAATAAAACAAGCGGACCAATAATACTATAGAAAATAATAACAGCATCCCTAAAAAAATAATTTAAAATAAATAAAAAGAGTACATCCACTTTAAGATGGAAGTAATAAGTATTTGATGGATTCCATTTTGTTTCTAATAAAAATTGTAGAAGTAAAAAAGTGTAAAATTTCACCACTTGCCATTACCTAGTTGCACTAATGCCATAACAAGAAAACTACTAGAACTTCGTTAGGAAATCTAGTTTTTGAAATGGATTTTGGTGTAATGTCATTATCCACGTTTCCTATTTTGTGCAGATCAAGATAGTCTTCTCATATGTTGGTGTTCCGTTTCTTGCACATTATCATAAGATCTGTTAGGTTGGAAAATATCAAACCCTTTTCCACCTGTACTTTTTTCTGGATACACTGTGTTATCATAGAGTCTGCCGGACACGTTTTGAGAATTTAAGTAACAAAGCACTATTGATAAAGACCGCAACAGACTCAATCGCTACACCGCAACCGCAACCGCAACTGCAATTTAAAATCATCTGTACCTAAAGTATGAACATATATAACATAACAAAAGTTCTAATTTAATTGATCATGACACAGCATACAGATTAAGTTTAGTCACTCCAGTCAAAACCAATTTGAATACTTCAGACAGCTATACCAGTAAAACTATACGTATCAATAGCACAATTATTTAGGTTTTATAAATTTGCAGCTTGAATGAAAAGATTGGTTGATATTTTCAAAACAGGTAAATATGATGGAGACTGTTATAAATTAGATTATATTATGAAGTGAATGTTAAGTAACCACTAACCAGTGATTATTTATGATATAAAAGATTATGAATAATGGAACATTTGCATGAGCTTTGAAACACAGTTAAAAGAGTTTGATAATTAAATGGTAAAGCCATGAATCTTTCCATAATCATAACTACCTAACTTTGAAAAAGCAGCAACAATCAAAGGATATACTGCAAATAATTCATCTTTGCCCAGACAAAATTAAATAACGTATGAAACAAGTAATGTAGTTTTTACATTCAAAGACAAGATTAGTTATAAATCTCAAAACATTTCCATGCTATTGTTTAATCATGGTGTGAAATCTCCCACCAGTTTTGTCTCTGTATCACACGTACAAAATCATGTGTCTATCTGATTTACTAAAAAAATTATAAATTTAATGTCAAGATGCCAGTTAACTAAAGATGCATTAAACTATAAGAATTTCAAAACCTTGAGCATTCAACTAACCCTTTAACTGAAAGTGAGTTGTATCATGGCTAGGAATGATAATGGGGTAATAGTCCTTCTCAACTCATTCTAATAAATAAATATGATCATCACATTGAACTTTCAATATTCATTTTATATGAGTTTGACGATGATTAATGAGAATTTCCAATTGCACTCATTTATCTTTTTAGAAATCTTTGGCGAAATTTTTTTTTTTGCACCCAAGATTTAGAGATGTATCTCCGAACGCATCAAATTTATAATTTTTGGTGTTTTAGAAGATGAATATCCGAAATAACTCAATATTTGTTAAAAAATTAAAATCAAACTGAATCAATACAATAAATTGTATTAATCAAAATATATACTTAAATATATACGATTATAATCAAGATATATTAATAATATCAACCTATTAAGTGTTTAAATCTACACATTATTTTCATATAAAATTAATTATAAAAAACTAATATAAATTAAAAAATTATAATGTTAATAGGATGATATTTTTAACATGATAATTTCATTAATTATAATACATAATATTTTTTTAAAAATAATTAATTTTATAATTTAAAAAAAGTTGTAACAAACAAATTATTACAAAATAAATTTTTTATTTAATCTCTTTATTCTTTATTTATAACAATTTGTATTTAAGTTATTCTTTATTAATAATAACTCACTTTAATTATATTATAACTATATTAATAAATAAATACCTTCTTAAAATAAAAAGAAATTTGAAATATTGGTTAATTCGGAGATGCATATCCGAATTAACCAATATCCTAAATTTCTCAATTTCTTTGAATTTTTCGGATATGCTTATCCGAAAAAACCTCTCATATTTTAAATCCAATAATTTAATAAAAAAAGGTTTGAAGAAGGTGTTTTCGGATATGCATATCCGAAACATCTTTAAAATGTGAAAAGTGTCTTCGGTTATGCATATCCGAAAAAATATTTTAGAGTTTTCTGAGAAATTTTTCACCTTATATAAATGTAATGAGAAATTCTCACGATCAATTTAAAACTTTAGGTCATTGGATCTTCACACTTATAAATCATTTAACATCAACTTGTTTATTCAATGTAGGACTTAGATTTGATATACCAACACTTATTCACTTCATATATTTAGAGATATCTTCGCATAATATGCAGTTTTTGAGATTTTCGGAGGTATTTGCAAATATCCAAAAATATCATATATTTTCAAAAAAAAATATTATGTCAAAAAAATTGTTATTCTTAAAATTTCTTTATACATTTTTAAAGACAAATAAAAATATTCAAACATTTTATTTTTGATTTAACAATTAAATTATCAACCAAAATAAAATACTTATATTCATTTTTTTCTCATAGGTTCTATAATTAAAAGAGAAAATTAAGTAAATTTGTTAAATAATATGTACTAATTGAGTTAAATGAGTGTAAATTATTGATTTAGTTTCAATCGCTAACGATATCAATTATTTATAGTTATGTATTATTGTAAATAGGTTGTTCTTATTTATAAATCAATGACTTTTAAAAAAACCATTGTCGTGTTTGATTCAAGACCGGAAAATACAAAACATAGGAAATTTTAGACTATGTGCATGTGTGGAACCTACCAAATAGGTTTTCATAGGTGGTTCCAAGTGTTTTGTGACTTTCACATATGATTTTTCTCGCAAGGTTTGGGTGAATTTTCTGAAGTAAAAATCTGAAGTCTTTATTGAGTTCAAGTTATGGAAGGTAGAGTTAGAGAATCAAAAAATCAAGTATTTACAGTCAGATAATAGAATGTATTATACTTGTTTGAAATTCAATAGGTTCTATGAAAAACAAGGTATTCAAAGACATTTCTCAGTTTGCAAGACACCGTAGCAAAATGGCAGAGAAAGGTCTTGCAAGACACCACAACAAAATGATAGAGTAAATGATTAGGTCTCTAAATGAAGAGGTCTTGTTAAATGTTGGACTATCAAATGGTTTCTAGGCATAGACGGTTTTTTTATCTACAGGTCCCTACGAGCTTAATTGAAGGGGAAGGTTGCCTAGAAGACATGGACAAATAATCCTATTGATCTTGACAATTTAAGGATTTTTGGGTGTCTTGCTTATGTGAATATAAACTTAATCCAAAGTCTAAGAAGTTTGTCTTTGTCAGTTACACAAAAGATGTGAATGAATTCAAGTTATGGGATATAATTAAAAAGGAGATGAGAAAAAGCATATATATTGTTTTTTTATGAGAAATTAATGTTGAAGCAATCAAATGCACATATGTATCAACATTTGAAAATAAACTTCCAGCAAACAAGTGATTTATGTGGATGTTGATCTGCCACCGGTGAATAATATGCAGGTAATTCCTAAACAAAAGGAGGAACCAAACTCTAATACTGAAATTGACCATGAATCTGGAGTTTCAAGTGTAGTACATGACTATATTCTTGTTCGAGATAGAGAGCACCGTTCAATCAAGCCACAAGAAAGATATGGGTATGAAGACTTTCACTCTTATATTAATTTCTCATTTCCCTCACCGTTTATCTTTCTCCTCTCGACAATCCAAACCCTTTCTCTTCTCAATTTTTCTAACCAATTTTATTAAACTCCCAACCCCAAAATTCAAAGATATAAATTTTTTATTTTATTTCGTTTAATAGTTTTACAGCTTTGTGTTTTCTCTTCATTTTTTGTTGTTGATAAAGCAATCAAAAAGTAGATCATAGTTAAGGTTGAAGAAGGTGTTCAACAATTTGATCTAAGAAATTTCTTCAATTAAAGTATGCTTTATTTTTTATTTTATATATATATATATATATATATATATATATATATATATATATATATATATATATATATATATATATATATATATATATATATATATATATATATACACGTGTGTGTGATCAAATTATATCCGAAGAGTTATACCACGAGTTACATTCGCTCAATAACTTCATTTTGAATATTTTTTTTTTTAAAATCAATCATTGGATTGAAACATACTATCATATAGATCATACATATACAATTTGAGATTAATCTATAATGATTTACTAATAGATTTAATAATTTAAAAATAAAAAACTATTAAACTTGGAAATAATTTAAATATAATTTTGAAAAATAGGAAGAAAAAAAAAGTATGTGTCGTGTATATCACACCACAAATTTGTGGTGTGTTTCTTCCGTAACAACCAATTGTCACAAGCATCTTTGCCTCATGTTTTTTTACGTCGTTAATTTTTTTTTTTTGTGACGTGATTTTTTTGCTAATTTTTTTTTTTTTTGTAGTGGATGATAACACTCATACATGACATGCATAGCTATTGCGTTATAAAATACATAAACAACTTTGATTTATGTATCTTGAACTGACTTCAATTACAAGCACATCCTAATCAACCTAACCTATGAAACTATCCTTATTGAGACTAGAGTTCGTTCAAAATACCATAAAGTATAATTTTAATCTTAGAAAAAATATGTCAACAGAAGGACCAATAATTAAAATTATTTTATAAAACGTGTACCATTCTTATCAAAGAATGTAATATCATAAACTTGATTTTGATTCAACTCTTAGGGGATGTTTGTTTCATGGATACATATGTTATTTTCGAAAATGTGACATTGAAATTCACGTATTTCCTTGTTTATTTCAAAATTTGATAAATTATATTGAGTTACTTTTTATTCTGAGGAACATGTTTTGTTCATTAATTTCTTCATTTTATTTCCATGCTAAAAGATGAGAATATTACATTTCCTTAAAAATATAAAATAATCAACCATAACTTTCCACTCTTATATTATTTTAACACATTTATTTTTTATTTTTTAATTTATAAATTTTAATTAAAATAAAATCTAAATATTTCTGAGAACTTTATTTATTTGTTAAACACATTAATAAGAATTAAATTCGTGAGAATAATATTTCTAAAAATAATATTTTCAAGATTATAATTTTAATCCATCAAATAAAGACACTCTTAAAATTTATGTAACATTTTTTATTTCTCTAACTGAATTAATTTATCATCAAAATTAAAAGACTTGTCATATTTGAGATGGATTTCAAGATATTTACAATGAAATTTTAAATCCTTAAAAAAATGCTGTAAATATTAGTGTCTTTTAAATCCTCAAAGAGGGGTAATTTAGGATCAATTTTGATCCAAAATCACCCCTCCAAATCGTTTTTGTTTATCTATTACTTAAATAAGTGATTTTCACACATTTTCTTTTTGTCTTTTTTGTGATTTCGTGGGTCATCGTTTGTTTTGATTTCCCATATTTCTGTGGTGTATTTTGATTTTTCGTCTTTGTGCGGGTATTTTGTTTTTCCGTTTTTGTGCGGTGTTCATTTGTTTCAGGTTGAAAGATTAGTTTCGATCTAGTGCAGATTCAATCAATGACTTTGGTGCCGTCAACGCTACAAATCCGGAGGCATGAATATTTCGGACATCTCAATACAGTCAATACATTAATATTTGTAGGCATATGCAATTTGCCGTTTTATGCTATTAACATGCATGTTGTGGATTTGTTCGCAGATTCATCCTTTTTGTTTTTGGCGATTTTGAATTTGTATTGCAACGATGTACTCTATCGATTTGAATGAATGAATATCATTTATTTTCTATAAAAAAAACAAAGTTATAATTAAGATGGGTAATTAGCAATTGAATGTGGAAAATCTAAATGGAGGTCACAAATTTAGAAAATAGAAAAGAATAAAGAATTGAAGGAGAGGACACGGACTTATGGAAATTGGTCACGAGGATAAGAAACGGTCTTCCTTGAAATAATCCATTTTTTGACAAAAATGTTTGCAGTTTCTTAGGAAACCCTATCTTCATGTGTTTTTTTGTTCTTCTTCCTCATAACATTATTTTAACTTGGCCCTGAAATGTTTGGCATCCATTTTTAATACTGTTTTCTTTTCATACTATATATATATATATATATATATATATATATATATATATATATATATATATTCATTTCAATATGTTGTTTTGAATTAATCGTATTCAAATGTTTCAGATTTTGAATCAAGATTTAAACTTTCATACATCATTTATGAATTTTGGTTCTTTCCAATAGCCCAAACTTTTTTTTCATAAATAACTCTTGTATTAAAAGAGAGTATTAGGGGTACTCAACCCTTACAAGAGAGAACAGGAAAACTTAAATACCAAAAAAAAAAAATAACCAAACTAAAGACTCACATACACAAGGACAGGTTTTTGAACCACTCATAGAAATTACTTCTAATTCTATCTTTGGCTTCTATAGCAAGCCACCACCAAAAGTACCAAAGGATTGAGTAAAATAATTCATCGCAATCAAAAACTGCGTTATTGAAAATGATATTATTTATAACCTTCAAAATGCACCACCATATAGTCACCCAAATAACTACAGCCCTTTTACATTGAATCTTCCCCGACAATGCGGTTACCCCCATGTGAATTTGACTACATCAGTCGGCTGCCCAGTGCGAGTCTATATCCAGCCATGGCTTTGAAGTATATATTGTGAGTCAATCTAATATATATTTTTGTAATTAATTTAAAGATAAATTTGTTATTTTTCACTAAAAAATAAACTTTATAATAATAAATAAAGAATAAATAAAAAATTTATTAAAAATAGTATACATGGGAATCTATTTTTTACCCTATATCTTATGCTATTAAACTTTTCTTGATAATTAATTTACATTTTTAAGTCATTTAAGTTGTGGATGAATATTTGACCGCTGACGCGAGTTCTTGAATCTGCAGTACCTCTCTAACTCTCTTATTCATTTTAAGAAGTAAAATTGACTATTATATCTAACTAAACAAATTTTACATTTTACAGCTATCAAGTTGTTTGCTTGAAGGTGAAGACCCACATTTGGTGGAATCTTCAAAAACACACTGCCTCACGTTTTTTCTTCTTTCCCTTAATACTTAAATTCCTCACTTAACTTCTTATGTAATGCTGATTAGTATCTAAAAACCTCTCTAACTTCATTCATACACACACTCTATTTTGCAGTATCCCTCAAGTTACTTTGAATCATACATAACTATACTATACTCAATATACATCCAAACCTAAACGACCAATAATTTGTATCTCTCAATCCACTCAAGTAATGGAAGAAAGTAGTGTAAAGGAGAAAACCCTACCACCTGGGTTTCGATTTCATCCTACCGACGAAGAACTCATCACTTGCTATCTCATAAACAAGATATCAGATTCTAGTTTTACAGGAAGAGCAATTACTGATATAGACCTCAACAAATTCGAACCATGGGACCTTCCAGGTATATAAATAAAATAAATACATATATTTATGTTTTTTTTTTGTTTATTGTAATGAATATAATAATTTGAGTGATGATAAATTATAGCGAAAGCAAAGATGGGAGAAAAAGAATGGTACTTTTTCAGTATGAGAGATCGTAAATATCCAACAGGCGTAAGAACCAACCGAGCAACCAACACTGGATACTGGAAAACCACAGGGAAAGATAGAGAGATTTTCAACAGTGTTACCTCAGAATTGGTTGGTATGAAGAAGACTTTGGTTTTCTACAAAGGTAGAGCTCCTAGAGGAGAGAAAACTAGTTGGGTCATCCATGAATATCGTGTTCACTCTCAATCCACCTTCACAACAAATAAGGTATAACATCTCTCTATCTGTAGCACAGCACATACACTTCTGAAAAAAGACGTGTCTATGTTACTCTGTCAATGTTTCTGACACGAGTCTCGCATTTGTTATAGGTTCAATTTATTTATTTATTTTCAAATTATTATGCATGCAGCAGGAAGGATGGGTGGTTTGTAGGGTATTCAAGAAGAGTGGAAATGGAAAAAAGTATCCTAGTAATAATTCAAACCCTATAAAAGCAGGAGTGAGTCCTTATAGCATGCACGAACTAGGTCATCATCATATGATGCTGAGAGATTCTTATTCTTCAGCTCCTCATCATAATTTCCTATACGGATGGAATCATAACTATTGTGCTAGTTCTGCTGCACCAACAGTGCAATACTCTTCTCAGTTGAACTATCTCACAAATATATTGCCAGCAACAACAGGAGGAGGAGATGGAGGATTCAGCATTTCAGGGCTTAATTTGAATCTTGGAAATGGAGTAACTATGGCTGATCATGTGAATTCAATAAACATGAATATGATGAACTGTGTTGGTGCAGATCAGCATATTAATAATGTTGCAGTAGGTTATGGTAATGGTATGGAACATTGCACTGATCTTGACACTTATTGGCCTTGTTCCTACTGAATTCATTCTCAGGAGGATTTTGTAATTTATAGACTTAAATAAATATGTAGATTTCTATAGTTATCATAAAAATTATAGCTAGCGGATCCAAAACTCAGGTTAGTTGCAGACATTGTTACTTCATTAATTATTAAGTTTAATTGTGGTTTTGCTCCCTTAACTTTTTCTCATTTACTCAATCAGGCAGGCATCTTATACCAATTATTAGTGGGTTCAGTGGTGATAAAAAAATAATAACAGACATCTCATTTTTAATTTAAACTATTTTGATGTGTTTATTTTAAAATGTGACATATTATTAATTATAATATATGAAAATTTAAATATAAAAAATGTAAATTACACATAACTGAAGATTAATGAACATGTTATCTATTGAGACAAAAAAAAAAAACTGTAGAGCTTCAAAAATAATATATATATATATATATATATATATATATATATATATATATATATATATATATATATATATATATATATATATATATATATATATATATATATATAAATTTCTTTAATTTTTAATACAAAAATGTGAAAAAGAGGCCAAAGAGTATGAAATAGGGAGACTAATTCTATTGATGAGGTAAAATAGAAACAACAAAATGTAAAATTATTTGTATAAACTACAAATGGTTAGTCATATTATATTTAAATGAAATGTAATAATTTAAAAATAATATATAAATTATTAATTTTTAGGTAAAAGAATTACTAAACAAATAAAATAATACTTATTTTAAATTATTTTGTATCTATCATCTTAACATTTTTTTTTATCACCACCGGTATAGTCCGGTTCGGAGGTCAGTTCTGGCATCAAGTGGTTTCAGTCCCCTTCCGATCGCAGTTGCGGGAGATCGAACCGTAGCCCTCCCTACCAAGTTCAGCGTCAATCACCACTGAACCAACTATTGTATTGGAAAAATTTTGATTAGGATAAAGGCTCGAAAGAGTTTATCTATAGTGACATATTTCATCTTACAAACTCATTTCCTAGAGATGATTCAGATCAAACTATAAATCTATTAATTTAGTTACGAGGACATATTATATAGAATATAAACACATATTCAAATTATCACAATTCTTCCACTCTATAAATATACTTATTCAAATATATGTTTGTCACTAAATCTACTACTAGAAATAATCTCACCGCCTAAAAGATAGGATTCCTAAGCTTTAAGATCAATTAATTCTCGCATCTTGGGACCTGAAAATATCTCTACCCAACTGCTTCAAATCACCCTAGAAATTTTTAAGGTTCTCTTTAAGAACAAAGGCTTTCCAACCAACAAAAACATAGTTAGCCCAACTATTCATAACCACCTTAGAAAAGGCACTATGGTCGAACCAATGGTTATTAATTAAACTTAAAAGGGTTAGGACCTCAAAGTTGGTTAGAATGTTGGAGGACATACAGGAAATAATTCAAAACGTCTATAGACAACCCCCATTGAGAAGTCACACCCCATAATACAACTAACCCTTGAACACAAGGACTCTATCCAGATGAGTAACTAACCTACCATTAGATTGATACCAAGTAGACTTTTTATCCAATAGAGAAAGGTTAAGGAGATCGATAAAAGCAAAGAAATATTTAAAAGGAATGTGCTCATTTAAAACGTTTGACACTTGAGACCCTCACATAACAATACACACTTCCACATAATAAACAAAGTTAAAATTCCCTAACAAACAACACACCTCACCGAGAAGGTTACCTTTACATCTAATAATATCGTTCCGCAAAGTCCTCTTGTCAACAAAGGTATATTTATAGTAGATATTAACAACAAAGCAAATAGAATTAAAGATTCTCCATTAGAGACGAACTCTAAGGAAACCTGGCCCCATAAAACAAAGCAACAAGGTTCCTATAAATTCCACCAAATAGAAACATCACTCCGCTAATACCAATAGTTGGATAAAATTTTAATCACAAAAAGAATTACATCAAAGACATTGAACCAAAGAAACAAAGGCATGACTCATCTTGGTTTCTTGAATTGCCACACAATCAATGTTATTAAACAAAATAAACTCCTTTAATTTATTCTTCTTAATCCTCCACCTCGACCTCTAACTTAAAGGACCCCGTAATCATAGGAAACCTTTTATAGTCTCCAAAACCAACTTTTAACTATGATCTTCAAGTTCTAAAGTTTTCAAAAGGATAATATTGGAACATCGTATAATGTTTTTACAAAATTAGAAAAAGTTAAAGGACTTTCTTAGTATGTGTGAAAAGGCTAAAGAGACTTATTATAAATTGAGGGAGTATTGGGTCGAGGGACGCAAAAAGCAAAATATTTTTGCATTTTTGTGATACGTTAAAGTGTATCAGCTACGGTAAGAAGGTTGTGATACAGGCGCAGCCTGATAAGACATGGTTCTAGGATGTCATGACTAGCTATGGTTATATTAATGATGGTTATTGTCTGCTTTTAGTGGAGACATGACATGCAAATACGTCATTATTTCATGTTATGATCAGGTGAGATATCCATCATACTAGATGATGTCTCGTGTCTCATTCATTTTTCCGTCCAGTGAAAATTATTAAACTATTGTAAGACCCTAAGACCTGAGACACTGGAGATGATGGTGACTTATTTGGAAGCTGATCCGAGAAAATTTAAGCAGGAGTTAGATGACACCATAGGATGTCATTCTAGGTTCTCTTTCTTAGTGGATATGTATAAGCACAACTTGCATGTAGTTATGGAGGCTGATGGCAATGATTCTAGGGTTACATACCACAAAACGTGTGCATTGAGGTCATACCTCTTAGTTTTTGTTGGCACGCCCATTTTTGTGAACAAAAGTGTAGCCTATGTTGATGATATCTATCTTAAATATTTTGTTGATTGGAGAAGATCCACACATATAACTGGGGGATTTCTTATTTGATGTACCTCTACTCCAAACTAATTGAGGATAATATGTGGAAGACTTGACAATTAACTGGAAACAACTGTCTATTTATGGTATATTTGTGCATCTTTAGTGATAATAATATTATAATACCTATGCTAAACTATCATGTTACTAATATTTCATGTGAGCCATTTTCAGGCATGGATACACCGGTATTTTCCACGTCTCTTCAACTAGGCATATGTGGGTGACGAATCTAAGGCCTTTCCACGTGTGTGTGTTCGATCATCCCGCTTAGAAGGAACCAAGTGACTGATTCGTTATGAGTTGTTCTAGACCATATCGTGGCAAATGATATTAATTGGATGTCTAACAATGATCACCGTGAGACACGGCCTTTTGAGTTGATGACATTGTACTTTGGATGGATGGCCTATGGATCTCGACTTATGTACCTTCATCTATCTGAGCAAGTCCTACGCCAGCTCTGCCATATTCCAGATGTACCCAGACACCCCATCATTGTTGCTCCTGCCACTATCCTTTACAGGGATGTTAATGAGATCTTTGTAACGCACTTTGATCATCTGATTCCAGATGATGTACAAAGTATGGTAGCTCCTCGACCATGAAGTACGATATACAAATATATCCAATGGTTTTATAGCGTGTCGTATTATTTCATGACGCCAAATTTAGAGGGAGATCCTCCAATGCCAACTCATTGGGAGATCTTAAAGGATGAGGAGGCGAGGGCGAACCATGTCGTTGATGTGTTATATGCATGTCACCATTATGGCTATTAGGAGATGGACCATAGCTAGGGGTGAGTTTGTGAAGAGTGTCCCTCGGATGGCCACTCTACATGCCATCTTAGTAGAGACACAAGATGCGTTGTAATAGCGACGGTAGAGGGGGAAGAACAATGTCCGATATAATTTTGTGTCAAAGTTGAGATGTCTCAGTCAAGAAGTATTTTGTTTAAAAATGAAGCATCCGAAAATTGAAATCCAAAGTATAAAAAGAACCTTTTGAAATTTCTATAAAATGTGTGATCACTACATGTAGTGAACAACACTCTTAATTAAATTGGTTATAATTTCTTAGGCCTCATCATTAATGTCTTTGCAAGTAGAATTAACCACGAATGATAATTGCAACATGTATGGCCAATTCAAAGAATTTTAATCTTCCTTCTATCATGTTAATTATGTTTAGAAAGTTCTAACACTCCATCAGCAATATATTATTTTATTTGTTAGCCTTAAATAAACAAAAATAAAATAGAGGCTTAATAAAGTCCTAATTTTAATAACCTCTGCTTATATATTTAGATATTAAAGCGGTTCATTAGGGGAAAGGTATATAAAAAAGTAAACAAATTTATTCCACATATTTAATCATTAATCTCAAATTAACACCAAAAGTAAACAAATTTATTCCACATATTTAATCATAATTGCAACATTTATTCCACATATTTAATCATTAATCTATGCTTTTAGTTATTATAATGATGGAAGAAGAACATTACTTTAAAATATTTTTTCTTTGTTACTTTATGTGTAGCACATTGAGAGCTTCAGTTACATCACTAATGAGAGATTTCAAAGTTCACACCTATTTGAACCACTTCTAATACATCTTGGAAGTCAAATATCACCTTTTATTTGTTTGACCCTCCCCATTCTTGATGTTAAGAATTGGTAACTTCTCATCAAGGTTATTGCCATTATTCTACTTGTTAAACATATGAAAGAAGGGATAGTAACCATTGTTTGAAAGAAAATGCTAACCAATGCTCTTGGGGTACACTTTAAGTGATAAAAGTAGTAAGTTTTTTTAAAAATACGTGTACTCAATGCATTGAAAATTAAAGTATTGATTTTTATAAAGATCTTTTATTTATTTAGTATGCTTAAAAAATACTCTGAAAACACTAGTTAGTAAGACTTTGTTTGAATTGATTATGCACATTGCACTTATCATTGGCAAGTCGTGTATTGAATTTACAAAGGCATTAATAACGAACCTCGTAGATTATAATCAACTTAATTAATTAGTTACTTGCACAACAAATAGCACAACTAACTTGTTATTCAAGTAAGTAATACACATAAATCACTTATTCAAATTACATTTTAACATAAAATTGGTAAAGAATCGACTCATATCATGTAAGAGCGTAAATTCAATTCTCATTGCTGAAAAATACTTCAATAGTAAATAATTTATAAGCAGTTCTATTACTCGCATAAACTTTTTTTCATCAAAATTTTTTTAACTCGCATAAACTTTTTTTCATCAAATTTTTTTTTTGATCACATTTTCATCAAAATTTTTAATTTCTTGGAACCATGCAATTCTATATAGACTTGGGTGTTTCGATCCCTCAAGGATCCATTTCAAAATGAAAGAAAGAGAGAAGAAAATAAATATATGTATTTTAACAATTGATTAACATATTAAAAGAGAAGTAATAGTAGAATTTAGAAAAAATATTTTAATTGGGATAAACTTGCTTACTAGATATCCCCTATTTAAATACCGATAAATTGCACTTTAAAAAATAATAGGCTAAAACTCGTGAAACTCAAATTTTACAAATTTAAGTGGAGTTGTAAATTCTTTTTTATATATATATATATATATATATATATATATATATATATATATATATATATATATATATATATATATATATATATATATATATATATATATATATATATATATATATATATATATATATATATATATATATATATATATATATATATATATATATATATATATATATATATATATATATATATATATATATATATATATATATATATATATATATATATATATATATATATATATATATATATATATATATATATATATATATATATATATATATATATGAGCTATGCTAAATGTTGCGAAGAATTTGCTCACGAAATTTTACGAATACGCTTTTATATTACATTTTTGTGAATTTACTTCTTTAATAATTTTCATGTTACATACTTTTTTTTATATAATTATAATTAGATAGAATGGAAATAATAAAAAAGATTATGTGTTCTATAAAGATAAAATCCACCGTCATAGCTCATTCTAATTGCTAGTCTATGAAGTACTAAAAGCTAGATCACTTTATCTCATCTCTAATAAACATTTTAAATATTGATGATGCATTTGAAAATCACACTTGTTCTTTAAATATTTGTTTTGATATATACATCATTTTGAAAACAGAGATTTTAAAAACAGAGGTTAATTAATTAAATAATACAAGTGATGCATGCATATAATACATTCGTGAGAAATTCGAGATATGTTATTTCGTAACATTAAGCATTATATATATATATATATATATATATATATATATATATATATATATATATATATATATATATATATATATATATATATATATATAATATGCAATGCTTGATAATAGATATTTTTCTCATAGTATTTACACTTATTCCTTTCACTAATAAAAGAACGCAATTTGAGATCTAATATTGACTACAATATGTAATCCTTGTAAAGGATGAGCAAAAACTTTTGTCATCTCCAAAAAATGATTGCTTCGCATCATTTGGCTCATTGCCCTAACCAATGTTCATGTCTAAATATAAGATATGGCCTCAATAGTGCAAACAAATCTCTCACCCATGTATAAACAATTATTTTTTTAATAAATAATTTATATCTAGCAGAATTCAAATATGAGACTTTGAGACGAACATACTATCAATACCCAAGTCTTCACACACACACACACAATTGAACACATCTAAATTTCATCGAAAACGGAAAACAAACAATCGTCGAAACCTAAATGTTTTCCACAAACCAGATTGAATTGAACAAATGTCGGGGGGGCAACTAAGCCTAGTGAGATTTAAAATGGTATTTTTGTCAACGAGTTATTTTGCTAATCACAATTTCCAACGGATGGTTCAAATAACTTCAATAAGGAGCTAACGGAAAAGGGAAAACATGAAATTCCAACAAATAACCCATGAATCGGTATCTTTGTGATAAACTTATAATTCCACATAAAACAATAATAAGCAGAATAAGCTCTATTTCTATTAAACATACATTAAGTGGAATATTTTGACTATCGTCTATAAATTTAAATAAGAAAAGAAAACAAAGTAATAGTCAGAAAAGTGTGAGTGCTTGGTCTAATAACAGATATAACAGCCATAGTACATGAATTCCCAACAATATTGGGAGTGCCAAGCTCTACAGTGAAATGTCCTAATTTTCCTAACAAAAAGAAGTGAAATATTCAAACCCCGCATAAAAATAAATATGCATGCCCCAATGTGCCAGCCATCTGCAGAATACAGGAAGTGTTTTTCAGTAATTTATTGAAGAATTGATTTAAGATAAGCAAAAGACAAAAATAGAGCAGAAAGCTAAAAAAGTGTAAACCTATTAATAAGAATTGCTATATAGTAGAGAACACAATACTTGATTCTAATAATTATAATAACACATGATTTTTATTATTTAAATAAAATGGATCTATACAATATTTACATAATTTCAGACACATAAATGAACATAACCTACACATTATTCACAACATTGAATCACATCTCATCTTCAAAAACATTAATATTGCATATCAGTGATTTCTTGAATCCTACCACATGATGGCAAAACAGAAATAGGGTAGGAAAAGTGATGCTAATTTTTTTAATACTGATACTCCATCTACATGTGCCAGCAGGAATGTCAAGCCATTCCAGAGTGTCCGACCATAAGGTCACAAAAGAAAATCCTAAAATATTGTTAATACTGCAATAGGCGTCATGTTGCTAAAAGAAGTTTTATCTAATCTTACAATTTAGTGAATCAGATCACCAATCGTTGTTTTACTGAGACATATGTTACATAAAAGTGGGATGACCACATTTAAGATCACATGAGGCATCCAAGGGTGTTCAGTTAAACGGCCAAAACAGTTAAGATCACATTAGGCATCCAAGAGTGTTCAGTTAAACACCAAAAACAGTTTTCATCCTTAAATTAAATCTCACTCCACATGAGGCATGATGATGTAAATAAAATTTAACTTGCTAAATCAAAAAACCAACGGGACAAATGAGTTCATTGGGTTTTTTACAAAGCAAACCAATATACATGATAAAACCAGGTTTCAGTCTTCACATCCATAATAATAAAAAAGTCATTGAGTCAATAATGGAAAAGGCATACCTAAACTTCTCTCCGAAAAAAATAAACCAGGAGCCAACTTCATGTTATCTACTTGTCTGGATGACCTCGCTTAGCTTTACGACGAGCATGGTGGGTGTTTCCACTTCGAGCAGGTTTAACCGCCTTTTTGCTACTGCAGACCATAAAACATTTGTAACTACATTATCTTTTTTTCAATAAAAATACAGCTTGAAATAGCTAGAGATGGTGCATATATCAACAAAAAGCAAATCAGTATGGATTTCAAAGAAAGAGCAAATAAGACTAACCCGAAAATGGCTGAAAAAACTCTAGCTAGTAAAATTATAGGCAAGGCCAAAAGAGCAGAGGCCTGCAAAATTTCAAATTGATATGTTTGTCAAATCACTTAACCATATTTTAATTTTAATACTAATATTCAAGATATAGAATATCCTTCGATACATACCGCAAACCATTCCAATTCTTTTGTAGCAAGAGGTCTAGTAAGTTCGTGTTTTTTCAGTGTCTCCTGGACAGTAGCTTGGACCTTAATAACAAAAGATAACTCAAGATTCAGAACTAATAGTTTCCTATTAAAGAAAATAGTTATTCAAGATTCAGAACTAACAAGAATTTCAGAGAATAAGCAGAGTCATGGAAGCAGAAATATATCAATAGCATAAAAATAGTTTCCTATTAAAGAAAATAGCTATTCAAGATCCAGAACTAACAAGAATTTCAGAGAATAAGCAGAGTCATGGAAGCAGAAATATATCAATAGCATAAAAATAAAGCCTGAAACCTGGCTATGATATGCAGTGGCTGATTCCAAGAAATTCCCATAAGCATGAACAACCTTCTTTGTGTAGGGCTTCAGAACTACTTGTACTTTCTCGACGTGAGGCTTAGCGGCAGTAGCGACCTGATCTATGTATGGCTTGCTAAACTTTCGAACTTCCTGTCAACCAGTTGAGAAGACCTCAAGAAAAACATAAACAAAATAACCATATAGTTCAATGAATAAACTCATACCTGATAATAAGGGTCTACACATTCTAATCCCTTGTTTAAGTGGGGAGTAAGTGCATCCTTTGAGGACTTGTAAACTTCAACAGTCTTTGTAGTCAGTAGTTGAACATGAGGATCAACCTTTGTTTTCACCACAGACCAGTGTTCATTCACAGTTGGGATCCATTTCTTCAATCAAAAACAAGAAAGAGTGAGAATTGAGAAATAACATAATCTAAATTGCCTAAGAATTTAACAAACCAGGAGCTTCTTACAAATGTTGAAATTCCTAAATGGTTAATAAATTATCAGGACTAGGGGCAAAACAAACAAATTGTGGCTTAAGAAAATCTGTCATCTAGACATAGGGTGGCGTAATTGCAGTATTTCACAGATCAAAAGTAAGAAAAATATAAATGAAGGGCTTACAGTTTTAACTGTTTCCAAATGAGGTTCAGCCCACTTTCCAGCTTGTGCCTTTTTCTCTAGGGCCTAGAATACATAGCAAAAGCATAAAGATACAAAATCAATAGGACTTGCTTGTAGTGATAAAGAATAATTAAATCTTGATTTGTAATTTACTAAAGTGGTTGAAGGAATAACACAAACAAAAAGACTGAGCCAAAATCAATGCTCTATAGTACCTTTTGAGTTATCACTTCCAATAGAGGCTTCCCATGTTCATTCCAATGAGTCTCAACCACAGACTAACAAAAAAATTAAAATTCTCAGAACTTGTGAAGAAGGCTGTTCTAACAAATGTCGCATGTTATAGAACAAAAACTCACCTTACTACGAAGGTAGTGTACAGCAAGCCAAGGCGGAAGCCAAGCACCGTGAGTCTGATCATTAAAACGAGTAAGCACCAATTAGTAAAAGTTGAAAATCTCAATATACCTTGCCTCATACCTTATTTTTATTGTAAAATTTGAAATCAGGAATAGAACCAATGAGTTACAATGTAAGGAAAAAATTTGCTACGTGAACTATTATTTAGAATTGAGCAAAGCCTCCTACATTCATCTATATACCAAAAAATATTTACATGAATTAAAACAATTCTTCAGTTTCAGATTGAAGCCACACTATTGCTGATTACCGTATATTATTTTGAAGGATTTCTCATGGCTAACATTTTAAACACATGTACTAAGAATAACATGGTTTCGGGGATCAACTAAATCATTACCTCGCTCAGCTCTTTTGCTCTGTAAGTTGCCTCTAGCTTTGCCTTCAACATTTCTTCCTAAACAAGAATATCAATTGATAAACAATAAACTTCCATCAAAATCATCACCAAGAATCTTGCACAACATTGACAAGAAAATTGATGTAGTCGTAGTCTCACATACCTCAGCAACTTTAAGAGCGCGTTCAGTTTTGCGGATTTGCTTCTTCTGTTCCTCGTTTATCTTTTGAATCTGTGGAGAATACAGTACTCAAGTTACATAATTCCTAAAACGATTATGTTTTGATGATAACTTGACACAATTAAATGGCTAGAGGTGATTATGTTTTAAATAGAAACAATGATAACATCTTAATTTTATTTTTTGTTAGTGAATAGGCCCATGGAGGTCGTGACAACTGCACTTTTGGCTAGTGACGATGATTAAGTACAACAGCAATGACTCAAAATAAGCAATGTGAATGACCTTTGAAAGTGGTAGTGGTGGGAGTGCAGTAGTAAAGATGGACGTAATTTATCATATTAAAAAAATTGGCAGAGGTAACTTTAGAGGATGTTGATCATAATCAGAAAACTGTTCATAACCCAGCAACTTTCAAGTGTTTGTTAAATAATAGCTATAGTGGCGCTGATATAGCATAGCAGAATTTGAACAAACTGCTATTGTTCAGCGATATACGATTCAGTACAAAATGTTGTCAAATGGCAGGACTATAGCACTGTTGCATAGCGGAGTATGAACAAACCACTACTTTTCGCTATTGATAACAATGCTTTCAGTAGAAACCATCAAGGGAGGAAAAGAAAAGATACATTAATAAATCAAAGAGGAAGATGCCCTTCCTGTTATGAGCATTGAACATGACAAGGTTTGGTTATTGATAAGCATCTCATTTTACAAAAACAAGAGAAATGAAAAGTGAAAAATAACTAAACTAAAGTATTTTTCAAATAGCAAACTAAGTTCCATGAATCCAAACAGAACAATTGTAGATAAAATCATCTTTTGCAATAGTGCATACATGTTAAACAAGAATAAGAACTAGTCATGAAGAACAAACTTGATATTTATTTTAAAACAGAATTGAACAGTCTAGCCAAATGTACAACTTACCTTCTCTAATTTTGAGTTCAAAACAGGAATCTTTTTCTCTAATTCATTTACCCGAGTTTCCCAGGTCCCTTTCTCGCTGTTTTGCGTGTCAAGTTCACTTTTAAGCTTGTCCACCTGCATTGAAAAAATTCAGAGTATGCACAAAAGAATCATAATCATATACATAATACACTAACTAGCTCATTCATACATGACCTGCTTCTGTAGTTCATCAGCACGTGCATTAGCCTTTACAACCCGCTCCTCAGCATCCAATGATCCTTTTTTCTGAAAGAAAATGAATTTTGAAGGGTTTAAGCAAATAACAAATGACATCAAGATGTGAGTATATGATCCCAACTAATAAGTGATTCCGAATTGCTCCAAAAAACAATAGAAATATGAAAACCACAACATTTACTACTCCCTCCGTTTCAAAATGACTTTCATTTCAACGCACCTTATACATTTCTTGAACAAATTTACACACATCTAAAAGAGTTAAACATGTATTGAAACAAACGGAACAATGTTATTAATGAAGAATTAAAAACATTAATTTTGGTTAGAATATTTTAAAGAGATGGTTAAATGAAACTCGAATATATATGTAAAAATATATATGTAGCAGAGTCAGTGTCCTACATACTTAACATTATCAGTGTCGAGGAGTATCAGTGTTGTGTGCATGTCAGAGTCTATGTTTCATAGAGATAAACACTTATTACTAACGCATGGAAAATCCCTAATTAGAAATTTCTGCCAATCATGTCTAATCTAAAGTCATCTCACCTGGAGAGAATCGACCTCATTCTGCAACGACTGAATAGCACTAGACCTATCATTGAAAAGCTTTTCTTTCTCTGCTATTATCTCATCCTTCTTCTTCAATTCCTGAGACTTCTCACTGATTTGAGACTCTTCAAAATAAAAACCAACCACAATAACACATATTAGCCACAAAAAAACAAATCACAAATACAAAACTTCCTAAAATTGTACATTAACAACCACAACCACCACAAGCTTTTTTTCAAACACAAAAGTCTCATCAATAACTGCAACTAATTCAAAACGTAAAATCACAAATCACAAGCACACCGATTCATAATAATCAACAAATCCAATCCAAAACTTAGTTTCATCAACCAAACAGTGCAACTAACTACTAAAATTGAAAACCGATAAATCGAACAAAATCAAAAAGTGCGAGAAACTAAAAAATCAGACCGAGAAATTGGATCTTGGTGTTAAGTTGATCTAATTGGATCTTGAGAGCAGATGAATCAGAATCCTCGATTGAAACGTCGGCTTCGGAACTACCGATGACGAAAATTAGGGCAACGGAAAGAGCGAAGACGAAAAGCTTCGAAGGCGCCATGAGAATCAACGCACGCTTTGCCGCCAACAAAGCTTCGGGAAGAGAAGACGCAAATTAACTGGTTTTCTGATATTTATCACAACACCATTACTGAAAGAAAACCAAAGGGTTGGGTTTTGATATAGGGAAGATTTTCGTTTTTTTTCCTTCGATGTTTTGAATTTATAAAAAAAAAACTTGAGTAAATAAATAAATGATTAAAAAAAAAAAAGAAGAGGATATAATAAAGGTAGGTGGTTGCCGTTGGTTGATTCAATTTTGTAAAGAGAGTGTCGAGTGGATGAGCCAGATGAATATAATCTAATCGAATCAAAAGTAATTGAAATTATTATAATAATATATTAAAAAAGTGAGATCTAAACATGTGGCAAGCGAGGTCTATCAAAATTTAATTACTAATATTCTCAACAACTGGAGTATTTACCAAAAAAGATATTCAACAGAAAAATTTTAAATGTGAAATATTCAGAGTCAAAAAAGCTATGTGAATATTATATATGCATATTATATACTATTTATGTGTCATGCTTGGAAAATAATTATTTGACTTTATGTAAATGAATGTGTGGTTGAGTAGTTGTGGTGTGTGTGGGTAGGTGAATGGTGAAGATCCATTACTGCCGCCGAGGAAGGTTTGAAATTAATCCGACAGGGACCAACCGGAGTCAGTTGAGTTGAATGATATATTGTACTAACGTTGTGTATGTATGGAGTATGGTCACATATGACTAGCTCTATTCATAATTATTACCCATGATGTAGGTTAAGTTTAAATTGAAATAAACTACTCAAAATATAAAATTAAATATGTTTTTCATGTTTTTATTCTAAATAATTGACTTAATTGGTCATCAATGGAAAGATACACAAATATCTGAGAAAATAGTTCTTTGAATGATTTACTATTATTTACTGTAAGTATTTTATCATTAATGATAGATTATAAAATAAAAGATGTATTCAATTAAGTATTAAGTATGTTGCAAACGCGTGAATTAGATATTATAATTAAAAAAAATTGATTTCTTCTCTCTTTCTTTTTTATAATAATGTCTTAGAGATTTAGGTCAGAAAAAAAAAAGGGCATAGAGCCCTTGAATGATGAGAGTCTTTAGTCTTGTGGGATCAATTATAGATTGACGAAGCTTGGTTTTTTTGAACGCTATAGTAGTTCTAGTAGCGATAGTGAAAGTGATAATGAATTCTTTTTGTCTTTTGTGTTCTCAAGAAACAAATAGATAATGGTTGCCCATGTTGTAGTGTCCAAGGAGGCCAAATATATTGGGTCTTCTTATATTGTTGAGGAGAGAATAATCATTTTTTTTGGCAGAAGGTCAATATCTCTTCTTTGGATGACTCGTTTTGGAGGCTTGTTCGTCAACAGGGTCATCCCCTCTGACTCCCCCCCCCTTTTTACTTTTACTTCTACCTCTTCATCATAAGAACATGATGCCTTTTATCCCTTTTTCCCCTTTTGAAGCGGAAGTTATGAGAGCGTTCAACATTGTGCCTTTTTAGTTGGCGCCTAATATTTGGGGCTTTGTTAGGGAATTTGGGATTATGTGTCGAGGTTGGAAGTATCTCCCACCGTGGGAATGTTCTTTTCATTCTATACCACAAAACCTTCTTCCAAAAGGGGTTGGATAACCCTAGGTGCCCTATTGGGAAAAGCCTTGTCCAAACCCTACTCCAATCATTACAAGAATTAGAAAGATAGTTCTGTACAAGTGAATAGGCGAGGGAGCTCACAGGTCGTTCTAACACCCTAAATACCCCACGCATCAAATCATAAAATAAATCAAATATGGACCACATATACACATTTAGTATGTCACTCATCATCAAACAAGCACATAGACAACGCTTTTTTTTGCCATAGACAACGCTTTAAAGCGCTGCCTCAATCAGCGTTGCTATAAGTAAAGGCAACGCTTTGGATTAATGTAAAAGTGCTGCTATATGTCCTCTTTAGGCAACACTTTGACTTTAAAAACGCTTTCTTATGCACCCTTTTAGACAGCTCTTTGGAAAGTACCCTTTTACTAGCGCTTTCTCTTTAGACAGCGCTTTTGGTTATCTTTTAGGCATTGCTTTAGACAACGTTTTTCTTTAAAAGTGCTATCTATTCTCCACTTTAGGCAGCGCTTTCCACTTTAGGCAACGCTTTTCCCCACTTTAGACAACGCTTTTCTCTTTAAGCGCTGTCTAATGTTCACGAATTTTTTTAAATATAAGACTTATTTTCACTTACAAAAAGTGTTGTCCAATATATACAATAGATTTTTACCATATTTTGCACCTGATTTCGTAGCTTCAATCCAATAAATTTGCACCAAATTTGCATATACAAAAAATCTACATATATATAATTGATGATATATACAACAACAACTTGAAAATTGATGATACAACTTGAAAATTCTATAATTCTAAATTGATGTTAAATCTACATATTACTATCTTCGAGAATTTCTGAAAAACAACAACAATGAACTTGTTAGCTCTATCTTCTACATTTGCACCTATAACCTGAAACAAAACCAAAAGATCAAAATCCTACCATGATAAAACAAAAATTTATTCAAATTTATACTTAAAACTCGAAAGTTATACTCAAAATTCTCATCAATGAAAGAAAGACAATATACCTTATAAAATTCTCAACTCCCTAATGAATTGACACCATTCCTCCAACACTTCATTCTCGTACTCTTTTGACAATCCATTGGAAGACATCCATTTTCTATCCATGGTTTTACTACTAAGTAAGCTAAACAAAAACACTAATTAGTCACGCAACTATAGAAAAAGAACAACTAATTACTTGTAGAGAAAGACAACAACTTCTCAAAACCGAGGATGCAGCAGCGACGATGAAACCGGACATCAACTATACATAAACAATTACGTTCATTAAGTCCATTTCAAATATGTTCAAAATAAAAGTCAACATTGAATCTTATCTTAACACATTATGAATTATGAGATCATCATGTACTAAGAGATGCTTTTTCTATTGCATATAATTTAAGTATTATAAACACACTAAAACTTACATGCACAAGATAAGTACACGAAAAGGCTTCAAAACTTTAGGCCTATTTCGTATTCCTTTTCTATGCGGAGAAACCTATAAGACAAACAAAACTATCACATTTAGGATGATGAACATCAAGTAATCTTAATCAATAAACCATAAGAAATGCATATCAAACACAAGAAATTCTTTTTTTTCTTAAGCAAAACATGCTCTAGGATAACTCATGAAGTCAATCCCAAAATAATCAAGGTGACCATGTATTACCCCATTATATTTTTTTTCAACTTCAATTGGAACTTAGATATGTATCTGTTCATCTAGGATACTCATTTTTTTATTGATCACATGCCCTTATAGATGCACCAAATGCTTCATGTAGAAAATGCTTGATTCATATGCATATTTTTATCCAAAATGATTAGAGACTAATACACCCTTAGTTAAGAAGAAAAGAAACAAATATAGCAAATGAAGAAGAAGAATATAATGAGTAGCAAAAGGTGTGAGCAGCTTGAGAAAAAACAAAGTTAGTAATTAATTTTTTTCTTACCAAACAGATATGTTATTTTATGTCTGATGCATAACCAACAACAAGTTTCAAGCTCATTACATTATAAAGTTTTAATAATCTAAACCTTCACAAGAAACTATTATCTCACTTAACTATGAAAAACACAACTTCACACAAAATTGATTAATATCCTCACGATGGCAGACCAAGTTATCAATTTATATGATGAGACACAGGCACTAGATCACATTCACATGCTATGTATAAAGCAGAAAAAAGTCTTACCAATTTATACAAGTAAAATCTCACTTTTAATTTGACCCAAAAACTTTACTGAAACCTTCTAATTAAGGAATAGTGATAACAAAATTACAAATACATAAATCCACATAACCATAATTATTCAACCAAGAGTCTTATAGATTAATTTTTCAAAACAATCCACTTAACAAAAACCTAAAATTATATAAACAAACAGTATTGTAAAACAACCCACTTAACAAAAACCTAAAATTATATAAACAAAACAGTATTATAACAACAAAATTGGAAATATAAGAAACAATGACAACTCTTAGTAATTATTACATCACTAAATAATGGATGATAAATAAAAGAAAATAATTCATGAATTGAGAGCAAATGAAAAATACTAGAAGACAAATGGAATATGTTCAATATTTGGGTCAACTAAACAATCTTCAGGTCTCAATAAATGGAGTTTTATTTTAACCTGCAACCACACAAGTCTAATATTGCAAGTAGAATCACGCTAGATCTCAACTAGAAATTCAGAAACCTAACATCTAATAATGCAAATAACATGTGAATAATTATAATGGAAATTCGAAGAGCTTACCACTCCGGTGGTGCTGTAAGATTTAACGGTGAGTTTCTGATCGGAGTTGTAGTCCTTTGTCAAAAGTGCTTAAATAGCAAAATTAATTATTAGAAAAGTTCTTAACACAATCTAAACACTTAATCAGCCAAACACTTATGCTATAAACACTTAATCGGCCAAATAAACACAACCTAAAATCAATTATCATTCCATAAAAGTGTTAAGCACTTATGCTATAAGCTTATTGAACTTATTTTGTTAGGCACTTATGCTATAAGCTTGTATTGAAATTCTATAAACAATGCCAATGTAAATCCATACCTCTAATGTCGAAGAAGAAAATCCAGAAAAAAGGAATTTCGTTTTGCAGAAGAAGAAAATCGGTGTCGTGGGTCCGATTAGGGTTCTTCGAATTTGCTGAAGGGATTTTCGTGAGAGAAGAAAGAATAAATTCGCAATCGTACATGGGTTTGTTTGTGGATTCATAAGCGCTTTTGTGAGATTCAGAAAGGTTTTTCGTGGATTTAGGGTTTATCTCGTTTGGGAGAAAAAGAACGACACCGAAGAATAGAAAAAACGATAACAGTGAATATTAGAAATCTATTCTTTTAATTTCAATTTTAATTCAGTTTAGACAGCGCTTTTGTAAAGCGCTTTATAAAGTAAGAATTTAGCAGCGCTTTCTAGTTAGGCCTTTAGCAGCGCTTTGGTAAGGTGCTTTCTAAAGTGGGTCTTTAGCAGCGCTTTGGTAAAGCGCTTTCTAAAGTGGGCCTTTTAGCGGCGCTTTCTAAATGTATCTTTTAGACAGCGCTTTTGCACAATTTCGTATATAGTTTCCGTTTTTTTTAAACTTTTAGCAGCGCTTTGGGATAAAAGCGTTGTCTATGGTGTGCTGCATAAAACCATTTTTGGAGTAGTGATATTTCGTAACACTTATCATTTAAATTAAAACATTCAAATACACTTGTCATTGCATGCTCACCTTCACTTAGGGTATCATTTCAACGAAATTCATCAAATAAGCATGCTTCATAATTATTAAGTCTCATAAAAATACTATATTTGAATTAAAACAAATATGGAAAAAGTGTCCACAAATAAACATAAACTCAAAAGTCAAAAGTATAACATCCAACTCTCAATTAATGGAAACATAAGAATAAAATAACATCTTTTTCCCACCCAGTGTTGCAAAATTAGAGCATTAAACCACTAGGCATATGATAAACTAATGAAAATAACTCTACGAGCTATTTCACAACTTCAACTCTACTCCTAAGTATCTGCAAGATGTCCATGGTGGACAACACAAAGCAAAAGGGGTGAGAAATATACTTCGATATAAATCAGTGTAAAAAAGGCAACAGGTTGGTAAAACATACAACATATGAAGAATCTAATACACAACAACTACATCATTTATCTCACACCTTTTCAAACATGTCATGTACATATATAGGTGAATGCAATGTGACTCACAACATTGACACAATGCATGTGGTACGAATGAACAAAGGTTCTTCATACGAACTGGGTTCTAGACCCCGAACCCACGCTTCTAGGTTCGCGAGCCCACCCTTCTAGGTTTAGAACAAGATACCAGTCCCCCTTTCTAGACTTGCAACTTGTCTCTTTCAGCAACAACGACACAAATGATGCATGACATACAACTGATGCAACGACAACAACAAAAACAACGTTTATAATCCTCCATTCGAACTATAAGCTACAACGATTATGTACTTCTACATAAGTATCCATAAAGCATCAATAATATGCATTTCATGCAGCCATTAAACAACTCACGTAATCATACACAACTTAATCACTTATTGTGCAACCATAACAATCACATCTATCAATTAGACAATATTCAATAAACAACATCAAAACACCCCTAAACTAGTAGCCAACAATAGCCACTTGCAATACAACTCCCAAAAATCAAAATCGACATTCAATTCCAAGCAACAGAGCGAAGAATACTCCTCCTGGCCGCATAACGGGTTACCCATTACAAGCATGACGCCCGTCATCACCTTTAGGGCCATAACGCCCTGGTCACCATGCCGACGGCGCCCGCCATCGACCTGCAAAATGCAAATTTTTATTTTCTACTATGGAGTTGAATTCAAAACTCCATTTATCCATCTTAGGCACTCAAATTGAGCAAAAAATAGCATAGAAACAACCTATTAATATCAATAAACCTACACCTATCAATTAACATGCATAATCATCCATTATTCACCATTTTTGACAATTTAATCATTATATTCATATCACCTTCATGAATCACAACAACATCCCATAATTCATCAACAACACATAATTTTAATGGAGAAATTAGTATATGAAAATCAATAAAATCATAGCAACTATATCATATACAAGCATAGAATTCAAATTAATTCACATACTCAACCAATTTAGGACATTTCACAAATCAAGGTGCAAATTAGAGAGGGTGAGGATCCCTCTTCTACCCTTTTCATTTTAAACACCAATATCCTAAGTATTCCACTACCTGAATTTCCAGCACGAATCTTCTTCAACAATGGGGAATCCTCTTCTCCTTCATAAGTCATTGTCTTCCTCTTGTTTTTCTCTAAAACCTCTTTTACGCATCACTTTTCAAACCCTTACTATTACTACTATCTATTTTACCCTAAAAATAAATAACCCAATTACACTTTGTCCATCATGTCTCCATTTATTCTCGTAATCCCCATAATACCCTTCATTGCTCTTACTACCTCTAATTCTCCATTATCTTCTTATTTAAAAAATTTAATATTCTAGTTATACAAAACAATATTAATATTTAAATTATTATACCAAACACCCATATTCTCACTACACCTTGCCCATCCCTCTCGCCTAAACAATATATATAAATATATAATTTATTTAATTAAATACATAATAATTAAACAAATACGTAATTAATCCACCTAAACCAATTGTTTGAATTTGAAGTGTTACAACTTTCCCACACTTAGAGAATTTTCGTCCCAAAAAATTACCTGAAGGAAATAAAGTCGGAGATGACTCCCTCATATGACTCTCAAGCTCCCAAGTCATGTTTCCACTCGTTGTCGTAGCCCCATTTTCCCCAGGGTCTTGCATTCACTGCATTCACATCATTAGTCGGCCATCCATGCATCAGGTTGGCCAAAAAATCAATTTAAATTAGCATTTGCATCAATAAAAGGTCAAAAAATAAAGGAAATCGCACTTCATGCATTTTTACATCCTTACACCGTCTCATGCACTGCGTGGAATTTATCAAAATTCGATCAGAATAAATTTTTTGTTATATAAGCAGACCGGTCGAAGCGATCCGACATTGTGCGTAAAATTAGCGAGTAAAATATTTTGAGTTTTGACTCGTACCACATAGTTTTATGATTCTACGTTACGCGTAAGATATTTTGGTATGCTCGTTTTCTTTTTTCTGACTCCATCTGTAGTCGCTTCCTGTACAGTCAAAGCCTATTTAATCGAATATTTTTATTTGTGATTTTGGTCATTTTCGATCTGTTTTACTGAAATTCATTGTGCGTAGTTTAGCCAAGTGTGTTTATTTTTATTTTTCAGTTTAATAGCCCTTCATTTTTAATCATTTTTGGTTATTTTCGATCTTTTTTTAGTCAAGAAATATTAAAATAAAAATGTCATTCTATTGGGCTTTAATTCTAGTTGTTCTGTTCACAAAATAAATAAGGCCCAAGGGCGTTTTGGCTATTTTCCATTTTAAGAAAACCCTGCTCTTCTGTGCTAAATATACTTAGTTTGCATGAGAATTGAGGGAGGACCAATAATAATCCAAAACGGCGCATCTAAGATTTTCCTCTCAATTTCATAACCAATCAAAGTGATTTCTCTTTTTCTCATAGACCAACCGATAGCACAACGCCGTCCCTCACCCGATGGAACAAGTGAGGCAAATGGACCAATACGGCGACGTCATAGGATCCTTTTTTTCATTTTCACCAATCCAAATATATTCCTCTCGAACATATCTGAGAAGAAAAGAAAATGATGAAACATGATTATCTCTTGATTCTCCGTGGTGTGGTGAAACTGCATATGGCCACCACCATGTGAGATCATTCTTTCTCCTTAGAACAATCATCATTATTTCATCATGCTTCACCTTTATGTTCAGAAACAACAATACACAACCTTCCGCCGATTTGCTTTAATCTCCGCTAAACGGTAACCCTTCTTCTATTTAGTGAATGGATTTGCATGATACGTGTTTGTGTTTCCATTTTTGAGTTTTTTATGTTTGTTTGTGATGCAAATGCGAGAGAGGAAATTTTTGTTTATGTGAGAAATGAAAAAAAAGAACAAAATCGAGAGACATTCACTAATATTGATATTTTGCCTTTGTTCCAATTTCTTTTTTTTATTATTATATTGTTCAATCAATTTATTTTTAAAAGTCCATCAACTTGAAACTTTTTTTTTCTTCTAAAAACGTTGTTGTTTATTTTGTTATCCCTTTCATGTTTCATTCAATATCATTATTATTACTAAAAGTCCACCCGCGTAATGATTAAATTTTAGAGAAAAAGAGATATTTGTAAAATATTTTTACATTGTCAACCAATCACAACCATGTATTCAATTAAAACATAATTTTAATTTTAAAAAAATTAATATGACATAACAATATAAGGATTTTGATTAGATGTATGTGTAAAGTTTGTTTACACTGTCAGTGCACTCTCTTTAAACTCTAAATTTTATTAAATTATTATAAAAACTACAAATATATTTATAAGTTTATATTTTAATAAAAATATTAACAATTTGATTGCTTAAATCTTAGGTAAAATAATATTATATATAATCTTTTACATAATTAAAGAAAATATAATTAACATAAAATTTGTCAAATGTAAAAATCAGTATGGTTGAATATATTTGTTAATAGACAAAATAAATTTGATTTTTTTTTTTATAAATTAATTGATCTTGAGACAAAATAGATTCATAATTTATTTTTTTATAAATCAATTGATCTTGTAAGAATAGAATATAAAATTAGTAATTAAATAGTTTAAAATAATAACCATTATTTTTTAAATATAAAATATAAATATTTTAAAATTTAGGTTAAATTACCTCCAAATCCTTTAAGTTATTTAATTGTAACAAGTCAGTAATTTATGTTTTTTTTTTGCAACATGTGAGTCCTTTATGTTAACTAACGCATACACCGTTGACATTTTTCTGCTTTATTTTATTCTATTAATTTTATTTTAACTTCTAAAATTCATATTAAATCCGTTTTTTGTTCCAAAAATTATAAAAAAAATCCTAAAAATATTCTTCTCATTTTACACATCGTGTAATTTTATGAGAATTTTATTTTTTGTTTTACTATTTTTCTTTAGTTTATTTTTTTTGCGTGCATTTTAATTAGTTTAAAAATACTTTGATGCACTAAAAAATTCTGAAAATTTTTATTATATGATCCAATGATGGTCTCTGACCTATGTTAAGGGACATCTTAGTACCATTAGTGCCACTTCAGCTTTTTTGGATATGAGTTTGAGAAAAATGTCAACTGTGCAGGAGTTAGTTAACATAAAGAACTCACGTGTAGCAAAAAAAACATAAAGGACTAACTTATTACAAACTAAATAACTTAAAGGACCCTGGAGGTAATTTAGCCTAAAATTTAAATAAACATTTGATATGTGATGTCTTTAATTTGTTGTTAATTATCAATTGTCTGATTCAGCCATAAATATCAATAAATAGTTAAAGATAGATTTGAATTTTACAACAAACTATGACAAATAAATGATGATAAATAAATGTTAGGTGGGAGATTTATAATGATTGATAAGATCAGTATCAATAATAATAATAATAATAATAATAATAATAATTATTATTATTATTATTATTATTATTATTATTATTATTATTATTATTATCTCGTGTTATGGA
Source organism: Vicia villosa (assembly GCF_029867415.1). NCBI lineage: Eukaryota > Viridiplantae > Streptophyta > Magnoliopsida > Fabales > Fabaceae > Vicia > Vicia villosa. The sequence goes on along the minus strand of NC_081182.1, from coordinate 1,624,914 downwards.
TTGGTAGAGATGACAACGGGGCGGGGCAGGGACGATTTTTGTATTCTTCAAACCCAAACCCGAATCTCAAATAAATTTCTGTTTCCCGCCTCGAATTCCAGCGGACCCAAACTCAAATTCTGCCTCAAACCCAATTACCCAAATTTTGACCGAAACCCAAAACCTGTCCCAATCTTAAGAAATATTAACTTGTATTACAAATATAAAATACAATCTTGAAGAATTTCAAACATATATTTCGAATTATAAAATACAAACAAAAATATTAATTCATTAATCATACATTAATATTTAAAATTAACAAAACCAAATAATACAAAATATAAAAACTAAAGAATAAAATACAAATTGATCATATTACAAACTATCATCCAAATAAACACATAGTAAAAAAATATTCTACATTCCAAAATACCAACAAAACAACCACATAACTAAAAATATTCAACATCATTTGTCAATGAAAATTTTACCTTCTTCATTGGGCTCTATTTCATCGAGCAAAGTAGTGTAGTCATTGCTTAACTTAGAACTCATATCATATAAAAATATTAAACACAATACAATATAATTAGTAATCAATTAAGAAATACAAAATTATATGTCATTTCATAATATATAAAAAGTGACAGAATAATATAAAGGCATACCACTATTTTCAATACTCTATAACCAGCTTCTAGCACACATCAAAGCCTCTAAAGTTGTCCAACGAAGTTGATTGCGACGCGGGCTTAAAATATGACCGTTAGTACTGAATGCAGATTCTGAAGCCACTGTAAAAATAGGAATTGCTAAAATATCTTTTGCAATTGCTTGGAGTGTTGGATATTTGATGTCATTTAACTTCCACCACAATCGAATATCAAATAATGATCCAATTTTGTTTTGACATATGAAGTTCTTGCTCTTTTCTTCTTCCGAGTATATGCATCATAATCATCTAAACCATCATAAGCCACACGGCTAGATTCCAACACTGGTGAGTCACCACAATTCTCTTGGTTCAACTTCAATTGATAATCAACAACTAAGTCATAACATAGTTGTTGAATCCTCTTAACTTGCTCAAAAGAGTCTTGTTCATACAATTTTTCATAATAGTATTCAAGTAACTCCATTTTGTACCTAGGATCCAAAACACTAGCAATTCCCATTATATCAGAGGTGACACTAGCAATATCAAATAATGATCCAATTCTGTTATTACATATGAAGTTCTTGCTCTTTTCTTCTTCCGAGTATATGCATCATAATCATCTAAACCAACATAAGCCACACGGCTAGATTCCAACACTGGTGAGTCACCACAACTCTCTTGGTTCAACTTCAATTGATAATCAACAACTAAGTCATAACATAGTTGTTAAATCCTCTTAACTTGCTCAAAAGAGTCTTGTTCATACAATTTTTCATAATAGTATTCAAGTAACTCCATTTTGTACCTAGGATCCAAAACACTAGCAATTCCAATTATATCAGAGGTGACATTAGCAATGTCAAATAATGATCCAATTCTGTTTTGACATATGAAGTTCTTGCTCTTTTCTTCTTCCGAGTATATGCATCATAATCATCTAAACCATCACAAGCCACACGGCTAGATTCCAACACTGGTGAGTCACCATAATTCTCTTGGTTCAACTTCAATTGATAATCAACAACTAAGTCATAACATAGTTGTTGAATCCTCTTAACTTGCTCAAAAGAGTCTTGTTCATACAATTTTTCATAATAGTATTCAAGTAACTCCATTTTGTACCTAGGATCCAAAACACTAGCAATTCCCATTATATCATAGGTGACACTAGCAATATCAAATAATGATCCAATTCTGTTTTGACATATGAAGTTCTTGCTCTTTTCTTCTTCCGAGTATATGCATCATAATCATCTAAACCATCATAAGCCACACGGCTAGATTCCAACACTGGTGAGTCACCACAATTCTCTTGGTTCAACTTCAATTGATAATCAACAACTAAGTCATAACATAGTTGTTGAATCCTCTTAACTTGCTCAAAAGAGTCTTGTTCATACAATTTTTCATAATAGTATTCAAGTAACTCCATTTTGTACCTAGGATCCAAAACACTAGCAATTCCCATTATATCATAGGTGACACTCCAATATTTATCAAATTTTTGCAACATCTTTTTCGCCATTTCTTTGATCGATAAATTGGAAGAGTTAACCCAATCAGATATTGCCAATTTAATGTTACAAATCTCAGGAAAAACATGATAGCAGTGGAATACTTATTGAACACCTCCAATCTTTCACAAACATCTTTTGCAAATTTCCATTGTGAACTAGTTGGAACACAAGCCGGACCAACCCGACACATTTAGAGGCCCAAGGCGAATTTTAATATAAAATTTATAAATTTAAATATAATTTATTCATTTATTTTAAGATACAAATTATTTACTAAATATTAATTTATTGTAAATAAAATACAATTTATAGTATATAAATTCTCATTATTGTAAATATATAATGAGAAGATAAGATAAAAAAAAATATATTGTATCCATTGTTTTTATCATCCACATATACTAAAACAACAAACAATTGTACTTATTAAAGAATTAAAAACAAACCATAAAAAAAATAAAGAATTAAAAGTAAGAACAAAAATTGTCTAGCATTAAAAATCTTAAATGTACGTCACATATACTTATTGCTAAACAGCAAAATGCAAAAACCAAAATGAAGAAATGGAAGAGATTGCACAATGACAATAATAATAAAGAGACCACTTTTTTTCTATTTCACTTGATTACAACATTATAGGCCCCATATAATATTACAAATTAAATTAGATGCCCAAGGCAGCAGCTTAGGTGGCCTACCCCTTGGGCCGGGCCTGAACACAAGTGTATTGAGTGTCACGTAGCCTTAACTGGCTAAATACATCCTCATACAAAATAGCAATGTTAAGCATTTTATAAGTGGAGTTCCATCTAGTTGGACAATCTAAACTTAAAGTTTTAGTGCAAGAAATTCGCAATTGCTTAACTGTCTCCTCAAATTTTTCTTTTCTTTTAGGAGTTGCTGTCCAATAAGCTACATTATCCCGAATCTTTTCTAATCCATCTTTCACTACTTCTAAATCATCCTTTACTATCAAATTTAATATGTGTGCGCAACAACGCATATGAAGTAAAGATCCATCCCTCAACAAAGTACTTAAATGCAACTTCTCCTTAATTTTGTCCATCACCGCATCATTTGTGCTACAATTATCTAAAGTGATAGTTGACAATTTTATATCGATATTCCAGTCCATTAAACACTTAACTAAAGCAGCACAAAGTTTATCACTTGAGTGAGGAGCAAGAATATAAATGAACCTATCATATAATAAAATTCAAAATATGAAATAAATGAAGTTAACATATTATATTTATGCTTAAACTAAACATAACAAATTGTAATTTCCTCAAGATGCAACTCTGCAAATTCCAAGATCCATCAACATAATATGCAGTAACAGCCATATACCCTTTTTTTTTATTACTTGAAGTCCACATGTCTGAAGTAATTTCCACTCTTGCTTGAAGACTATCTAATAACTTGGAAGTTATTGTCTTCTCAAACTCGTACACTTTAAATATCTCCTTCCTGATAGTATTTCTACAAGGAACATGAAACAATGGTTGTAGAGAAGCAACAAATCTTCGAAAACCAATATGATCTACAATTGAAAGTGGATACTCATGCATATTTATTGCACGTGCAAGCTCTTTCCTTGATTTTTCAGCATTATAAGTACCAACTTCTAATTCTTGCTTTCCTTGCAAGCTCTTTGGCATGAGAAATATCTGTCCTTTTGTAGTCTTGTTCTCATGAATTTTGCGATGAATGCATGTCTCCATATGTTGAAACAAGTGTTTTGTTCCATTGCTCGATTTTCCACCAAGAAATTTCTGGCAATATTTACATTGAGCCTTATCCTCGCCATTAACTTTCACCTTTGCAAAATGATCTCAAACCTTACTCCTAAGCCTTCCTTTCTTTGTTTCTGCCAATGCCTTTATATTATCACATCTATCCATTTTATCAGTTATCTCATCATTAGGTGTTTCAACTATTTCCTTCGATAGTGTCAGGCCATTAAGCAAAGAGTTGAAACTTTCTTCCATACCGGGAGCTACTTGGTGTGCACTATCTTGTGAAATAAATGGGTCAATGTTACCAACATTTTCCATGTTTATCTCCTATTGAGTTGTTCAAATTAAAAAACTAATTAAATGTAATTTATATCAACAGTAACTCATTAAACAAACAATCTACCATTTTAAACTACAAATTAAGCCATTAGTTACATAAAACAAATAATTTACAGTAGAAAATGCCATTTGAATATACTAAATAGTTAATACTTGGATAAATAACCAAACCAAACCATAAAAGCATAGTCACTGTATTTAAAAAAAAGCATAGTCATTAAATTTTAAAAAAAAAATTAGAACAACAACATAGTCATTATTATTCATTTGTCTTTAAACCAAACCAGATCCCTTTCCATAGACGATAGAATGACTCTATGGCTAATTGGCTATATGAACCTCTTATGTTTATCTAAAATCTAAATGAAGCAGTTTAATTTACTAAAAAAAAAGACGAACAATTTTTCTTCTCCAAAAAAGATAAGAAACAAAATGATTGAGATTGAAATTATAAGAATAAGAATAGTGATATAGATATAATTATTTATTAACTCATAGAATGGTTACACACATAAAAATTAATGATATCTCAACTCTCAATAGGTATATACGCCCATGGCCTTTCATTATAGTAGGAATAATTTTGCTGATAGTATGGAAAATTCATACATATATATATCTAATACAAATTTAAACTTTTAAACACTCTAATAAAAAACCTAAGAGAATATAGTGCTTACAAGTTACAACAATCACATTCTTCTACAAACACAATAAAGTTTTAAGATTTAGAAGTAAAAATAAGAGATAAGAGATTAAAACTTACAACAAAAATAATTTTGATGAGGATGCCAAGATGGTGATGTCAATAATGTTTTAAGATGTTGATGAGGAAAAGGAAAGTTCAATGATAGTGAGAGTATTGGAATATTGGAAGAGACATTACTGAATCATTAAAGTTTGTTTTTGGAATGTTAATAGTCTATTAAGTTTTGTTTTTTTTAAAAGTCTATTAATTTTAATTAATATAGCCAGTCGTAAATGTATGTTCTGCAATGGTTCAACTTCAATTTTTAAATTAACCATTGTATATGTCTAATTGATAATCAGCAACTAATCAACGAGAAGTGGAAGAGTTAAAAATATAATGTATGATTTTATAAAAAATACTATGATTTTTTAAAATAATAATAATAATAATAATAATAATAATAATAAAGGGGCGGGTTCGAGGTGGGTACTACACTCTCCATTACCCGCCCCGTTCCCATATTTAAAAATCGGAGAAAATCAAATCTCGAATTCAAACCCAGTCAAAGCGGGTTTTCTCCATCAATTTCAAGGTGAGTTCGGGCGGGTACCCGCGAGTATGAGTTATATACTTATATTGCCATGTCTATGGATTGGATCGTGAAGTTAGTGGAATGAAGTATCCGAGGACTATAGAAATTAGTTAATATATAATATATATATAAAAAATATAATATTAAAAAGATAAAAATAAAAGTAAAAAAAAAACATAAAATTTAATGTTAAAAAAATAATTTTTATAACAATAATTTTTAGATAAATAATATAGGAAATAGTTAGTGGGAAAATGTTATTAAATAAATGTAATTAAATAAAAATGATTAAAAATAACAAATAAATATTATTAAATAAAATTACTCAATTATCCTTAATTTTGACGCCAAAATAAACTTCAATAACTTAACGACTTTAATTAATAAGATTATTATTAAGTAGAGGAATTAGGAAAGGGTGGGTCCCCATGTGCCTTCTTTTATGTTGTTTTTTTTCTTTTTTATATTATATTAGTATACTTAATTTTTATTGATTTTATGTTTACATATTTTAATTAGTAGTTTTTTTAATTGATTGAATTTTGTGTTTTTTTGATAAGTTGTTTATTTGTTAGAGTTTATCATTAATGGAGTCTGTGTTATGAACGCATAAGTCAATTATTTGGTTGGTCGTTTGATTAATTTTTTATTGTTCATGTCACCATGTGTAAACAATTGCATCTGACTTTTGACACAAGTTCAATTTCACCGCATGTACGTAGATCTTCAGTTTGTAATTGCTGATGCACCTCCTTGTATTGTATGTTATTTTTCTTTTTGCATAGCGGGCCTAGAGCCCATTTAGGGTTTACTATTTCAAACGATGTATTGATAGTGTGCCCCTTTCCCTTTTATCACTTGTATTTTACTTTTCTGTATCTCTTGTAACCCTCCAATGTAAATATCACGAACATAATGAATTGGGGTTTAGGGTTTCCATTGAGGCTCGGGTATTTTATGCATGTATGCACCTATTATTGCTTGAATGTTTGTTTAAGATTAATCAAATATTAGATCATCGAACAAATAAAATCAACTTATCTTAAGAATAAAGTGCTTGATCAATATCAAGTAGTTTTCAAAATGTGGCACTAACTCGCACTCGATTCAATCATGTCATTGTGTCGCCATTCAAAAATCTTTTTCAAACTTGAGCCAATTTCTCAATCCAAAAAATCTATGTCAATACCAAGTGATTTTCAAAGCTTTTTCATAATCAAATGCTTAAAATCATGATAAGTAAATGAATCTTGATTTATCTCACCATTTTCATAAAAACTTTTGTGGTTGTTGCCAGTTAAAATCAACCTCCAAACTCATCAAATTTCTTTTTTCGCATGTGTGCGACTTCAAGCCATTTCATAAAAGAGAGACACTTTGTTGAGTGTCTCCCACTAAAATCAACCAACTAACAAACATTTGCCATCAAGAACTACGTAAGTTGTGACTATCCCATAACACTTGGGGAATAAGTAGACACAAGATGTGATGTCTTGGCGAGCCCAATAATAAAAAATCCAAAAACCCTTTTCTTTCTTTCTCCTCACGTAAGTAGAGAATCACAAGTAAACATCATGCTAACATCCGATCACAAGATTAACTAAATGGGTATCATTGAAATACCTTCCCCGTGCATAACCGACTCCAGAACCCTAATTTGGTTGCGATGACCATCTTATCTATTTTCTTTCTTTGTGGATTTTATCGATATTTTCTCTTTCATTTTGGAATAAATAAAATCGGTGACGACTCTGTTGTATTTTGAGCATGCGAATGCTCGAGTACTTTTTCGCGCTGCGACACCATGAACCAAATGAGACGTCTTCATTAGAAAATTTGTGTAAAATCGGCCTACAATCAATAATAAGAATATTATTTACTATGTCAGATTCATAAAGACTCCTGCTGTATGAGAAATGGTATACATACTGGTTAATAGAAATAATCCTTAAAGATTGCATATATCTACTCAGTCGTGTGCGAGAAGTATTTGTTTCTCTCTTCTCCAAACTTCCAAAACCCAGGTTCATCGTTCTTGACATCCATATATAATGGATTAACAAAGCCAAAAAATGGATTAACATTAAACCAAAATACTTTTTTTGGTCTTATCCCCCCGTTCTATGGAAAGAGGGCCGAGATAATCGGGAATTTAGTATACATACTTTTGAGATAGAAAAAGTCCAGATTTCATGCACCTAATGTAGACCCTAGGTTTTATACAATGATGAGCAAGGGTTACTGCTAGGATACCCAAAGATCAACAAAGAACAACAAATTTAATTTTTGCAGAAATAGGACAATGAAAAGTGGTAAAGATTTAAAGGATGAAATTGCAAGGAAACAAAGTAGAAAAGATAGTCTCCGTCTTTGCAGAGAGCTCATGATACCCTTTCACGTGTTGCTATAAGATAATGTAAACAAAATATTAATGTCCTACCAAATCGTTCTTATTTTTTCAGACACAAAAATCTGATAGGTGAGTGAACAATATTCATTATGAGTCATATATACTATGATTTCCTTCACTCAAATTTTTGATTTGGGTGATGCATCAAGAAACATACAACTCTCAAATCATGGGTCAAAATGTGTATCCGACCCATGACGTCCAAACTATGGGATTCAACAAAAGTTTGAACCTCTCTCACTAATCATAGAAAGATTCAAGTCATCTTGTTCGAAATTCGCTATACCTTTTATCTTGTCCATTAATTTGGTTAAGAAAAAAATTACTCTTGGAACCTTTTTTCCAACTCATCCCAAATGTGAATGATACCACTTGGCAAATCATGAAGCAAATCTTTCACTTATCTATTTAATATGTAAGTCAATAGACTCGATTTCTTTTGATCTTCTGTGATTTCAAATGAGTAATAAAATGAACAAATTTCATAAAAATCTATTCAATTGTTCTTTGAAATTTAGAAATGACTCTTCATCTGTCTGTAGTATTTATTTTCTTTTGACTTAAAGACAATGGTAAATTTTACCAATTGAATAAAAACTCTTCAACTTTAAAACGAGAAACAACCCAAATCAAGCTCTTTCGCATAATTATCATTTTTTTTAATATCTTTAGTTGGGGATTTGAATCTGGCACTATTCCTTGTATGCATGGATCAGCTTTCCAACTCTTAAAATTGAGAATATTATAGGTTTGTGAATGAATTAAAAATAAAGCACGTGACATGAACAACAATTAGTGTTGGAAGAAAGGCCAACAAAATGATTCAAAAATCAATTAAAATATTTGTTGGCACAGCAACATAACGCGGTTTCTGTCCATCCATGTTTAAAAAACTGGCTTATTTGATCTCCAAATAAATTATTTGTGACTTAAATCTTAAGGATTTAGTTTCATGAATCAAAAATGTCTACAATTATTATTTTGTTTTTTTTGGAAATCTTGGAATAAATGTAGTATTTACAATTACATCTAATATTAATTCATTCAATTGATGTGCCAGCTGCCTTGTAAGTTGGAACTCTATAATGCCAATATAAAATTGCAAGATTCATTATTATCATTTTGGTACATGATTATTGATTAATTATTTAGTCTTATTAGTTGATAATTGTATCATAGTGGCACTTGAGTAATTTAAATTTGAAACAAGGCCATAATACTAATTATCTTACTATAAAAGAGGTGTTACTAAAGTTTGAGCATTGAACCAAAATCTTGCACTATAGCTTCCTATTACTAAGTACTATTTCTCTAGTGTTTTTGATCTATTAAGGTTCAAATGGGTATAACAGAAGCATGTTCCAAATTCATGGTTGAGTTTTTACAAGCATTCAAAAACTCACCACCAAGCTCAATGCCTCATCATGATCAAGAGAATATTCTCAAGCTCGACGAAAGGATGGTTCGAGCTCTCGTTACCGTCTTTGGAATGGAAGCAAATGGAAGAATCAAGAAGGAAAATGCTAGGCAAGTTGTGGAAAAGCTTGGTTTGATCTATGGTTGTGATCAGAAGGATAACAAGGTCTTTCAAGACGACGGCGAAGAAGATGAAGAAGTGGTTGTAGAAGAAGTACTTGGTGAATTGGAGGATATGTCATCTAAGAGAAGTGAGTTGTTGGTTGAAGCTTTCAAGATATTTGATGAGGATGGTGATGGATATATAGATGCAATGGAGTTGAAGAGAGTGCTTGATTGTTTGGGTTTGGATAAAGGTTGGGATATGAACACAATTGAAAGGATGGTTAAGGTTGTGGATTTGAATTTTGATGGAAAAGTTGATTTTGGTGAGTTTGAATTGATGATGGGATAGTACTACCTGTTTGTTCATTCATTGATTTTAGAATAATGTAATGATCATTATTGAGATATGATTGTGTATTATTAAATAAATCAATAATTTGATTTTGCTTAGTTTACTATCAGAAAAATGCACAAAGTAATCAATAAGTCCTTTTTATACAAAACGTAATACAAAATGTAAACACACTATTTTTGAATATATACTCCCTGTCGTCTTATCTATAAGAAAAAAAAATCTACTTTTTATCTATATTGAATAACTAATGTATCTGGACGATCAGATATATTGGTTATCAAAAAGTTAACGTTTTCTTATAAATAGACATAGAAGGGAGCATAATTACCATTACCTGAGTAAGGCATCAACTTACTATACTAATCAAATACAGAGATAATATAGAGTTGATCTAGTGATCAAGAAAAATTCTTAGGGCCAGGTAGTAGTTACGCAACTCATAGAATTGCTCAAGACTCCATTGTCAATGTAGTCGTTGTAGTTACTCATGTCCAAGTTTCCCAGAAGATTTGTATTATGTTCACCAACTGTGACACCACCGTAGGAGGCACCATTTCCCTGCTGGACATTTATGGTTGGTGAAACATGTGGCGCACGGCGCAAAGATGTCACATTGAGTTGCGGCAGTGTGCTTATTTGACATTGATTCTGAAAAAACTGATTGTTTAATGATGTGGTGAAAGAGCTTCTAGTGACCATATCCTCAGCTAACTTCACCTAGTAATAGAAAATTATATGTAAATTAATTTCTTGGGTCATTCATTGATATTTAAATTTTGAATGCTAAATTATAGAATAAGCAAACTCCTATACAATCTACATACCTTAGCTCTTAAAGCTTCTACATCTGATTTTAGCACTCTGTTATTTGTATCAGCCTCATGAAATTGTTGGCTAGTATTTGTAAACTGTTTGTATAGGGTTGCATTTTCCAGTTTCAGTTTTTCAACCTGAGAATTCAAAATTCAAATGAGAGGAAAAAAAAACATCACTACTTAAGATTATGCATCTCATAAAATGAATTAGTTACCTGAGACTCGAGTTCAGACAAATGAGCTTGTTTTCTGCGCCTCGATCGTCTGGCCGACTCGCGATTGGAGACCTTTCTGAAACGATATAATAATAATTGATTTAATTTGAAAACCATGCATGTTTAAATATTTGATAATTTGAGAGACAAGAGAATGATATATTATTACCTTCGAAGGCGTTTGATATCGAGTGGATTAGTGCTTTGTTCACAAGGGCCTAGTTCATCATCTTCATCAGAAGGATCAGAGGAACCACTTGTTGTTCCTTTGGTATGAGTCTCTCTGCTGGTTGGTTTATTGGCTGAAACTGGGCTTCCAACTGCACAATATGTAAATATAAATTAATTAGCTACGATGATTTTTTGTGTAATAATAGAAGCATATTTACATAATTAAATTAGCATACCAGTGCCATAAAGGGATGATTGAGAATCAATAGTTGCAGTGATGGTGGAATGTTTGGGAGTGGGGTTTTGAGAATCTGTAACTCCACCACAAGTTGAAAATGAAGTTACCACATCCTGCAATGCATTTATTAAACTAAAATAAGTTCTTTTGGAAGGCTATACTAATAATAATAGTTTGAAAACGGGTCCACGCAGATAGTGGCCATAACTTTTTGAAAAAGAAGGATGGTAGATTCCATGTATTCAAATTTGTGCATGTTAGTTTTTTTAAAAACAATAATTTTAAAAATAATAAGGATATGATTGGATTGATGGAACACGACGGATCAATCAATCGGTTCGACTTTACTTTTTTCTTCAAAAATTATTAATTTATCAATATTAATAATTTATTTAAATTAATACATAAATATAAATAAATATTACTAGCTTTATAGTTATTTAGTTGAACTATCTCATCCACATATCATTTTGAGTTTACTCTTTTTTTAACTGCTTTAAGTAAATATTAACCTTCAAGAAAAAAGTTATATTTATTTTAACCTTAGAGAATATGTAACTTTTTCTAACTCTACCTAATCAATTTTGATTTAGACTTTTTAAAATAATTTGTTATTGATAAAAGCTCATTAACCACTTCAACCAAATTACTTTCACTTATTCAAAACTTACCAAACAAATTTAATTAATATAGCTGACCTAAAAATTCCAAATTGAGTTACATCAAATTTATGAGGTCGTTTTTGTAACCAAAAAAAAAACGGTCATGGGCCAACTCAAGGCCCAATAGATCTTTATTAATTTCTACAAGTTTACTTATGTTTTTTAAAATTGTCAAAATTGTACCTAATTTTGTAATACTTAATTATTATATTGATAACAAAATGTTGAACTTAATAAATTAATCCCTATTTTTAATTAAAAAAAGTTATCATTTATTTGTAATTTTCAAAATCGGTAAAACATTAATTGTTACGTATTAATAATACAACAACAATATAATGTAAACTGTTTTCTGTGATTCGAACCCACCATCTCTAATTAAGTTGAAAGAGATTCTTTATCATCTTATTCAAGGCATCTTAGATATAATTTTGGTTACACATACTTTCATTATGTTTTTATTAGACTTTCAGTTTCTTAATTTTTTTATAGTTAATTTAATAAATTCTTCTATTCATTTTAAGGAGAAAAAAAACTCTAAATCAATAAAAACATTTGATTTTTGCTATATTCCATTGAGGCGTCCAAACTCAACTAGGTCAATAATTAACAAAGAACATGTTAATTTGGCTTAACAATATTTTCGTTTTACAAAAATTATGATTTTCCCTCCCTTTTGCTTACTTTAAGGTAAATTTTTTTTTTGATATCCATGAGTTTTTGTTGAGTATCAGTATTTTTAGTGTTAATTGGTTTAAATTTTAAGTTTTTTTTTAAAATAAAATAAAACAAAAAATAACGTAGTATTGAATACTATTATTTGATTGGATAAGAGTACCGGTATCCAACTAAATTCAAGAGTACCGGAATGTTCATCTAATTTTAAATCCACGTGCAACGTGGCGGCACAATTTATATAGGAAAAATATAAAATATAAAATTAAATCAAGAAGAACAAAATTTTAAATTAAAATTTTTAGGGAAACATTATGAATATTTACACTGAATTTTAAACAGGTACATAAATGAAATTATATTACATCTGAAATTTTGGAATAATCTATGATACTCAACATCCATGTTTCCGCAACATAAATTCTTACTCAATTGAATTACTAATAAAGTTATGGGCACTATTGTGACTATTCTAAAAAAAAATAAAAAATTCTACAATCAACTTATAAAAATAACATATGGTACTCTATCTAAAATCTAAATACTTTTCAATCTCTATCTTTTACTAACGTGAAATTTTGAGATTTTCTCAATATACTCATAGATTTGTAAGAATTTTGCACAAGTATTTTTTTCAAAAGGATTGAATCTATTATTGCTTAAATACTACTCCTAGTTTTATTTATAAAAGAAATAAAATTTACTAATTAAGCAATACATCTAGTCTATATTGTCTAAATAAAGTCTATATTGTCTAAATAAATTAATTATGCAATATATCTAAAAATAAAATTAATTATGAATTTTTTCCACAAATTTTTTTTCAAGTGCAGAATTTGGGTGGTGTAACTGTATGAAGGTCAGACTCCAAAAGAGAACAAAACCAAAAAGGCCCACACTCCAGAGCCCTGCTCTGTGTTCACACTAGTTACTCACACTCACTCACAGTACACATCACCACGCATGCACCCCCACTAACACTTCCATAAATTTTCCATTTCCACTCTTCTTAACCCTCAACAATATCTCCACAACCACTTTTCTTTCTCTCAAACACACAAAATCAAAATTTCCAATACTCTTTCTCAAAAACATATAAATCATTTCCAAAATTAAATTTATTATACGAAAAATCGTCACTTATATTAATTCTATCATTTTAAGATGTAAAGTTTGTTATTGTTATTGTTATATCCGATTAAGGAAGCTTGAGCGAACCGCACATACTGCATGGCATGGTGCCACGTCATCCATAAATCTCGATGACGTGGCAAAATATTGTTTCAGTTTCAGAGTCCATAAACAAAAAATTGATCAGAGAAGAGAAAGAGATGGAAGAGTTACCGGTAAAAGAGTTTGGAAAGCGGCGGTCATCAACGCCTCCGTATCGGCAAGACTCGGACACCGAGGTTCGTAATCGAGATTGAGAAACTCGTCGAGATCGGATTCTGTTGCCGCCATAACGTCGCCGGAGAATAGAGAGAGGAAAGGTTAACTGTTGTAAGAATAGAGAAAGTGGGAAAAGGGAGTGAGGTTAGGAGCTTCAGGGGTATAAATAGAATTTTAGAATGCGAGCGTGCACACGTGTACGTGCAGTGGTTTTTTAATTTTTATTTTCTGAGAAAATGAAATTAAAATGGGAAAGTGGGCGGCACATGAAGTTAAAAAATGCCAGAAATTTTGTTTGTGATTTGAAATTACGAAAGTAGTCTAATCAGAGGGTATTAATTACGAGATGGACCCATGATGAGGTCACGGGATTTCGAGGTGAATTCACCTGGACCGTATATCATCGAATTCGAATCTAAATGTGAAGCGCTTCTTGAGTGACTGATACTAAAGTTTTAATTTCAAACCGTAAAAATTGAATAATTCAATTTTTTTTTAATGAAAAATTGAACCGAATATACTCTTCTTCATGCACAAGTGGAAAAACGAAGTATAAAAAAGATTATGACTTTTGACAGTTAGTTCATAACTTTGAAGTTTTTTAGCATTAGTCTCCAGCATTACCAATCATTGATTGAGTTAGTATTTGTTGGTGAAAATCAGAATAAAATGTAGTACAGCTTTGAAAAAACCTTTAAAAATGGGAATCACAAACGTGCTGCGTCGCGGTATAATAGCCGCTGCCTTAGAAGCGATTTCGTCTAGACCATCGGAGCTCAGTCAGATCGGCGTCGCCCCCCAAGGTTATCACAGCGTCCTCCGATCGCGGGTTCTCTCTCGCCAACGAAGGACTGGAATCAATCGGTATACTCAAAACTAGTTTTTCAAAAGAAAAAGAAGAAGCTTTCTGTTTTTTGTTATTTTTCAACCAGATGAAAAAATATCAGTATTTAAAGAAGAACAGTATGTTAAATTCACAGCACTAACTCCACCTCATAAAATGTGGGATACCAGCTGAAAATATGGAGCAGTTGCAACGTTCCAGCTAAAATTTAGGGCTATTGCAAATTACTAGGAAATAGTCAAAAGTAATTTAAATTTTAAATTAAAACAGAATGCAGTAATTAGTTCTAATCACACGTGGGATAGAAAAAGCTACTGTTCACTCACAATCCCCCAGAGAACAGTAATAAATTTTCAAAAGATATAGTTTTTTTTTTTAAACTAGTTCTGAGCATATGTAAGGTTTAAAGCTTAAGTACAGGTGCCTTACGACTTGACCCGGTACATAGTGAAATCAAGTGAATCTTTCACGAGGAGAGTGAACAAATCTGGAACTCTCTTGTTTAAGAATCGTTTTCAATAACACACTTCTTACCTAAAATCCTGTTGATTCCTCAACAACTTCTCAAAAGATAGCCAAGTCTTCCTTGGGATGCTAAAGAGTGTAATAGAAAGTTTGCTCGAATACTTTCATAGAAGGAGGCTAGCTCTTCACACTCCTGTAGGTGACTACATCAAGTCCTGTCTCAAAAGGACCACCCTATATGGGTTATGAAGTCATTAAGAGTTAGATAACTCAACCTCTCAAATCACCGGTGAGCTCATTAAGTCCGTCTTAAAGGACCACCCATATCATGGGCTATGAGTTCATTAAGAGCTAATGCTCATCCTCTAAAGTACACTCGTCATAGAATGGGATGTAGTGTACCATCATATGAGTCTTTTCAAGGCTTTGTTTGACCACAGTGTGGATCCACCTAGAATTCCTCATCTCACGGGTTTTAGTCTCATTCCCTTCGACGTGTCAAGAACTAATTTTCTGTTCAGTCCCTTAGTTAAAGGATCTGCAATGTTCCTCTCTGATCTCACATACTCTAAGCTAAGTACTCCATTCGTGATTAGTTGTCTCATAGACGCATGCCTGATCCGAATGTGTCTCTTCTTGCCATTATAGGCATTGCTGTTTGCTATGCAAATTGCAGCTTGTGAGTCACAATGTAGAGAGATAGGGGGAGCTGGGTGCCCCCACAACGGTAAATCAGCCAATAAACTTCTTAACCACTCGGCCTCTTGACTTCCTAGATCTAGAGCTATAAACTCAGACTCCATAGTAGATCTAGCTATACAAGTCTGTTTAGAAGACTTCCAAGAAATAGCACCACCACATAATGTAAACACATATCCACTAGTGGAGTTAACTTCTTTATCATCGGTAACCCAATTTGCATCACAATATCCCTCTAACACTTTAGGATAACCAACATAGTGTAAACCCCAATCCATGGTGCCCTTTAGATATCTCAACAATCTATTAAGTGCACCCCAATGATCTTTACTAGGGTTATGAGTGTACCGACTAAGTCTGCTAACAGCATAAGCAATATCAGGCCGAGTACAGTTCATCAAAAACATCAAACTTCCAATTACTTTAGCATACTCATTTTGTGAAACACTGTCACCTCGGTTTTTCTTTAATTGCATGCTAGAGTCAAACGGAGTTCTAACGGGCACCACATCAAATTGATTAAATTTCTTTAATACTTTCTCCACATAATGAGGCTGAGACAGAATGAAGCCATTTTCAATTCTAGTTACTTTAACCCCTAGAATCACATCAGCCTCACCTAAGTCTTTCATATCAAATTTAGAGGATAAAAATAGTTTGGTCGAGTTTATAGCATTGATATGTGTTCCGAAGATTAGCATGTCATCGACATATAGACATATAATCACACAATCAGAACCAAAAAAATTTGAGTAAACACATGCATCAGATCCATTGACCTTAAATCCAAAGCTTATAATAGTTTTATGAAACTTATCATACCATTGCTTTGGCGCTTGCTTTAAACCATAGAGTGACTTCTTGAGTCTGCACACCTTGTTCTCCTGTCCTGGACTCATGCACCCTGGAGGTTGTTCCATATAAATCTCTTCATTAAAATCGCCATTTAAAAATGCAGTTTTGACATCCATATGATGTACTAATAACTTGTAGCTAGAAGCTAAAGAAAACAATGCACGTATGGTTGAAATCTTAGTTACCGGAGAATAAGTGTCAAAGAAGTCAATCCCATATTTTTGGGTGAAACCTTTAATAACTAGTCTCGCTTTATACCTTTCAATAGAACCATCCGTTCTAAGTTTCCTCTTAAAGATCCACTTACATCCAATGGCCTTGTTTCCCTTAGGTAAATTGTTAAGTGCCAAAATGTAGTTATTTTGTAATTGTAAATAGTGGCACTTATCGATACTTTTTGTTAATAACGTTTGAATAATACCCCGTTTTGTGCATAAATACGTATACTTTGTGAATAGATATATTTTCATACACTTTTATACTTTTTGATAGTTTGCTACTCTTTTTGTAGGTATTCTTGCGTATTTGGAGCATGAGCAATAAAGTGTTGAAGACACAGCTTCAAACGCGCGATTTTGAGCGGCAGAATCAATTCATCCGGTGGTTAAGGCTCAAAATGAGGAGGATAAAAATCATCAATTGGACTTCCATTTATTCATTATTAGATAGGAAATTGAATAAGCTTTCCAACGCTTCGAACCGGGCGCAAATCGGAGTTACGGTTCTCAAGTTACGCCATTTTTACTAAAAGTTGTTTTTTCAATTCAGCAGGTTGGGCGCGATGCGCGCTCCTGCGCGCTCCTGCGCGCGACGCGCGCTGTACCAGATCCAAAATTGCATAAATAGGCGGAAATCAGATTTTTTAGGTTATGTTTTGGGTATTTTTGAACCCCAACTCATCCTAGGTCATTTTTGGGTGGATTTAGCTTGGAAACACCATTGGAGCTTGAAATCGGATGATCTGGAGTCGAAGCTTCTTTGCTCGTGATTGACACCGCGAAAGATTTGGTTTTCTTCTTCTTCTCTTCTCTTTGTATTTCTCTTTTGGTGAGTTTGTATGTAATCACTCTAAACCCATGGATGTTTGTTACTCTTTGTACTAGTTGTATAATATATTTGCTTTACAAATCTTAATGGGTGTTTCCTTGATCTTTTTGCTTAAATGTTTTGGATTTGTGTTGTTGTAGAAATAGACATCACAAATCTTGATTAGGGGGATATCTGTTAGCTTTTGATTCTAGACATAGGATTGGGGTTAACATCCACTTAATATCTGAGTTTAATGCTTCTGTGTTGTTCGATCGGTTGAGACATCGTCGAAAGAGCAATATAGTTGAATTTCCGTCGGTGTTGCAGAAATGGACATTAATGTGAGGGATATGTGGTGATTCTGATGAGTATTGTAGATTGAGTACGGCGGAGTGATAAATCTAAGTTTGTGAGGAGTGGTTTAGATTCAAACCAGATAAGCTATTCTCTATCAAGAATGAATTTAGTTTATGTTCAAATGTTATATTTTCCTTGTTTACTTAAAATCCATTTTAACCTAAACTAAAGAACTAAGAATCCGTCGAACGGCAGTTCAGTAGCACTAATCTCTGTGGACACGATAAATTCCCGGATAAATATTTCCAAAACTTTTGTTGCTTTCCGCTTTACCGCTCCAACAAAATGGCGCCGTTGTCGGGGATTGGTGTTTTTATTGAATTCGCATTGCGATAGTTTCTTTGTTTTTGAGTTTTGTGAATATCGTATATTTGTGAATTTCCTTATACTTGTATACTTTTATATAGTGGATTGTATAGATACATGTTCTAATTTTGTTTGGTGGACTTATTAAACAAGTTGAACTCAGATAGTTCTTTAATTTCCAATCTTCACTTTTCAACTTGTTTAGTTAATTTCACCAAACTTTTGTAAAAATTGTGTTTTTTCTTATCGTTACTTGTTTGTTAATACACGTTGTTTACGTATTGTTGTATATTCTCTTGTTTCGTAATGTTTGTTCGTGTGTGGTTAAGACACTTTCTTTAGGTTCACGTAGGGGCGAAAGCGTTGGCGTGTCGTGGAGGAAGCTACTACCCGAGCACAATAAAGGCGTCGAGCTTACGACGTAAAACAAGCGCTTGTTGGGAGGCACCCCAACGGTTTTGACTTTTGTAAATTCTATTAGTTGTGTAAAATGAGATGTGTAGGTGTTAAGTGGAGGCTACACCAGTTGTGCAGTCTTCTGGACTAGTTTTTGCTTTTCTGGTGTAGCGCGTGTCGCGCGCAAAGAGGGCGCGTCGCGCGGCCTGGGAGCTGAAGAGCTTGGTTTGGCAGAACATAGGGCGCGTCGCGCGGTCTTGAGGGTGCATCGCGCGCTGTGTTGCTTTTGTCAACTTAATTCTTTTTAATGGTTCACTTGGCTAGCCTTTTTCCCACTTACACCAAGGCTTTATAGTATAGTATTTTATAGTTTTATTTTTAATTCTTTTGTTTGTGTTTAGATTCAAATTTTTGCCCGATCGCTTGGAGTCGCATTTGGTAATTCTTCGATTTTGATTGATTCAACAAGCCGGTTGTGCGGTAATGATTGATCGAATTTGTACGTTGCAAGGTACTCGTTTATCGCTTTCTATAGCATAGCATGTTTAGGAGACTTTTCATTTGTACAATTTTCATACTATTCATTCTTTTTGCATAACTTGCTCATGACTTGAATCACAATTAGTTTCCCCTTTTTACCATAAATGTGAGGTGGCTTTCCATTGTGTATATATGTGAGTGACCGACATTTCTTGTTTTAACTGGATATTATTATGTTTAATCTTTCGTCTGTATCGATTTTGTGAATGCACGAAAGTGATCAAGGCACTTGTTTGATTTTGAGCACAACTACCATAAGCCAAATGTCATTTTACCTTGTGAGTGTGTGACCATTCGTACCCCCTTTGAGCCTTTTTGTCATTGTCCATTTTGTTTTTGAACTTGAGACATAGTTCACCCTTTTTGATGGATTTTGATTATCTTTGTTTTCTTGACCTTAACTATGATGTTTAGTTGGATTTTTACCTTGCCTTAGAAAGTAGGGAGTATTCACTTTATGTTATGGTTGAATTCAAGTTGGGGAGAAGGTGTTTGCCTCTTTATGTTGTGATTGATGTGAGGTTAAGAAAAGAAAAAGAAAAAGAAAAAAAAAAGTGAGAAAGAAAGAAAAGAAAAAGAAAAAAAAAAGTGAGAAAGAAAGAAAAGAAAAAGAAAAAAAAAAGTGAGAAAGAAAGAAAAGAAAAAGAAAGAAAAAAAGAGAAAAGCTTGAAAAAGAAAAGAACAAAAAGAGTTTTGAATAAGAGTGTGCTAATAAGTTTTGTGTTTGGTGTGAAACATGTGATGAAGAAGAAGTTTGATTGAAAATTCATTGTTTGAAACCTTGTGGATTGATCACTCCCTTAGGTTTAGGCAAGTTTTTTGTTTCGATTAGCTTTAGGACTTATCACTTGTTTGTTAACTGAGCCACATTACAACCTTGAAAGCCCTTGTGATTCGTGTCGTTGCATTTTCAATACTATTTTTAGATGAACGCATAATTTTGTCTTTTGTTTGCAAGATTGTTGGATGAGTGTTCAAAGTCCTCACCTTTCGGTGTTTTTCATCTACCGATGAGTTTTTGCTAGGCGTGATTCATGATTGAGCTTGTTTTGTTTTAGAATGTTTTGTATGATTTTTGTACTTAGGATTCGTTTCGTTTTCATGTTGTCGTTGTAGGATTGTGGTAAGTGTTTACTTTGTTCGTACGTTTTTGTTTGAACCGTACAATTGTTTCGTTTTTATAAATCTTGTTGATTCTTGATTCTTTGGATTTTTACTTTTGATTCTTTGAGTGTTTGGCCTTGTTTGAGGACAAACAAATTCAAGTTGGGGAGAGTTGTTAAGTGCCAAAATGTAGTTATTTTGTGATTGTAAATAGTGGCACTTATCGATACTTTTTGTTAATAACGTTTGAATAATACCCCGTTTTGTGCATAAATACGTATACTTTGTGAATAGATATATTTTCATACACTTTTATACTTTTTGATAGTTTGCTACTCTTTTTGTAGGTATTCTTGCGTATTTGGAGCATGAGCAATAAAGTGTTGAAGACACAGCTTCAAACGCGCGATTTTGAGCGGCAGAATCAATTCATCCGGTGGTTAAGGCTCAAAATGAGGAGGATAAAAATCATCAATTGGACTGCCATTTATTCATTATTAGATAGGAAATTGAATAAGCTTTCCAATGCTTCGAACCGGGCGTAAATCGGAGTTACGGTTCTCAAGTTACGCCATTTTTACTAAAAGCTGTTTTTTCAATTCAGCAGGTTGGGCGCGATGCGCGCTCCTGCGCGCGACGCGCGCTGTACCAGATCCAAAATTGCATAAATAGGCGGAAATCAGATTTTTTAGGTTATGTTTTGGGTATTTTTGAACCCCAACTCATCCTAGGTCATTTTTGGGTGGATTTAGCTTGGAAACACCATTGGAGCTTGCAATCGGATGATCTGGAGTCGAAGCTTCTTTGCTCGTGATTGACACCGCGAAAGATTTGGTTTTCTTCTTCTTCTCTTCTCTTTGTATTTCTCTTTTGGTGAGTTTGTATGTAAATACTCTAAACCCATGGATGTTTGTTACTCTTTGTACTAGTTGTATAATATATTTGCTTTACAAATCTTAATGGGTGTTTCCTTGATCTTTTTGCTTAAATGTTTTGGATTTGTGTTGTTGTAGAAATAGACATCACAAATCTTGATTAGGGGGATATCTGTTAGCTTTTGATTCTAGACATAGGATTGGGGTTAACATCCACTTAATATCTGAGTTTAATGCTTCTGTGTTGTTCGATCGGTTGAGACATCGTCGAAAGAGCAATATAGTTGAATTTCCGCCGGTGTTGCAGAAATGGACATTAATGTGAGGGATATGTGGTGATTCTGATGAGTATTGTAGATTGAGTACGGCGGAGTGATAAATCTAAGTTTGTGAGGAGTGGTTTAGATTCAAACCAGATAAGCTATTCTCTATCAAGAATGAATTTAGTTTATGTTCAAATGTTATATTTTCCTTGTTTACTTAAAATCCATTTTAACCTAAACTAAAGAACTAAGAATCCGTCGAACGGCAGTTCAGTAGCACTAATCTCTGTGGACACGATAAATTCCCGGATAAATATTTCCAAAACTTTTGTTGCTTGCCGCTTTACCGCTCCAACATAAATCAACTAGCTCCCACGTGTGATTAGACATGATAGATTCTAATTCACTTTTAATTGCATCTTTCCAAAAACTAGCATCCAATGATATTACAGCTTCCTCATATGTCTTAGGGTCATCCTCTAGCATGTGCACACTAATGAATGTATCATTCAATTCATTAAGATCATGGAGTTCAATCAAGAATGCAGTCACAAAATCAGGACCAAAGCTAGTTTTTCATTTCTGTCTCTTACTCTTCCTAGGTTCAGTTTCATGAATAGGCATGGGAGGTAAAGTCTTCGACGAAGATGCAACACTATTGGCCATAGAATCAACATTCATGTCATATTTCTTTAAAGGAAAAATATGCTCAAAGAATTCTGCATCTCGATATTCACACAATGAACGATCACTCAAAACCATAAATCGATAAGCTACACTATTCTTAGCATAACCAATGAACACAACATCAAACGTCTTAGATCCGATCGCATCAACCTTAAAAGCAGGCAGTCCTACCTTAGCTAGACACCCCCACACTTTAAGAAATTTAAGATTAGGCACATGCCCTCTCCATAATTCATAAGGTGTTTTGTTTAGTTTTTTGTGTGGAACTCTGTTGAGAATATGATTGGCAGTTAATACAGCTTCACCCCACATGTTGTCGGATAAACCAGAACTCGAAAGTAACGCATTCATCATTTCTTTCAAAGTTCTGTTTTTCCTTTCAGCTATACCATTCTGTTGTGGGCTGTATGGAGCTGTAAATTCATGAATTATGCCATTGTTCTCACAAAATTCCTTCCAAGAATTGGTAACGTACTCACCACCTCTATCAGATCTAATCCTTTTGATTTTTCGGTTCAATTGGTTCTCTACTTCTGCCTTATAAGTGTAAAACACATATTCAGCTTCATCTTTGGATCTCAATAAATACAATTTGGTGTATCTAGAATGGTCATCAACAAAAGTGATATAATACCTTTTACCACCTCTACTTTCTGAGTTGCGAAATTCTGCTAGGTCCGAATGGACTAATTCTAACAACTCGGTTGTCCTTTCATTTACAGAATTAAATGGCTTTATCTTGAATTTAGCCTCGACGCATACACTACATTTTTCATGGCGGCCATCTTTTGCTAAATTCGTAATTAAACCCATTGCATGCAAACGATTGACAGATTTAACATTTAAATGTCCAAGTCTAGCATGCCATAAATCCATAGTCTCAGTGATATAAGCAGAAGAAACAATGTTCTTATTTTCAATCAAAGTCTCAAGAAGATACAAACAACCAGACCTATAGCCTTTCCCTACGAATTCACCATTCTTAGATAAGACTATTTTACCAGACTCAATCACTTGTTTTATGCCAGCAATTTCAAGTAAAGCAGAAGAAATTAAATTCCTACGCAGAGAAGGTACGTATAAAACATTCTGCAGTGTAAGAGACTTCCATGAAGTGAGCTTCAGGGACACCTTCCCATTTCCTAGCACCTTAGATACGCTTGAATTTCCCATATAGACTTGATCTATTTCAGTAGCTCCTTGAAATTCAGCAAATAGTTCCCTGTCAGCACAGAAATGCTTAGTTGCTCCAGTGTCAATCAACCATTCAACCTTCTCGGCTACATGGTTAATTTCTGCGGTTGTGATCATGGAAACCAGGTCGTCAGACGCTTCAACAATGTTGACTTGATGTTTGGTTTGATCTCCCTTAGGCTTAATTGCATTTTTATGGTTGTCAGCTCGATTGTAGCATTGATAGGCACGATGTCCCATCTTGCCACATACGAAATAGCCTAGCTTGTTGTTCTGGAACTTCCCTTTCATCTTAAAATTTGGAGCTCTTTTGTTTTGCACCTTGTCTTTCTTGAAATTTGCCTTTTTGTCCTTCTTCTTGAACCTGTCAACATTTTCAGAAGACTCCACAAGATTAGCCTTAACTAAATTATTAGAAACTTTAGGAACAGGATTATCTTTGAGGCGATTCGCCTCTCCAATCTTCATGTGGTTAACTAGTTCAAGAAGAGTTAAATCTTTCTTCTTGTGCTTCAGTTGGTTGCGGTAGTTGGACCAGGAATCAGGAAGCTTCTCGATCAAAAAGTTGGCCTGGAGGACTTCACACATCTTCATCCCTTCAGCCAAGATGTCTGCCACTAAATTCTCGTACTCATGAACTTGATCCATGATTGGTTTGTCGTCCACCATCTTGAATTGCATAAATTTTCCGCAAACATACTTTTTCTTCCCAACATCATCAGTTGAATACTTAGCCTCTAAGAGTTCCCATATCACCTTTGCAGATTTATGGGCAGCAAGCAAGTCGAAGATCGGGTTGGTAACATGGCTGAGCATATGACCACGAACCGTCTTGTTGTCAGATTCATACTCCTTCATGGTTGCATCATCTGCGAAGACGGGTGTTGCGCCAGCAGACAGAGTACCATCCGTTCCAGGAGCATTCGGAACGATGGAACCAGCGGCAACTGGAGGTTGTTGAAGGAGAACATAGTCGACCTCCAGTTGCTCAAAGAAAATCAGCATCTTCTGAGACCACCTCTTGTAATTCGTCCCGTCAAGAGGTTCGAGTTTTGACAGATCCAACATCGGCTTGAAGTACATCGCCATTCTGATTTTAAAGAAAAAATCGCTTCTAAATTGTTGGTGAAAATCAGAATAAAATGTAGTACAGCTTTGAAAAAACATTTAAAAACGGGAATCACAAACGTGCTGCGTCGCGGTATAATAGCCGCTGCCTTAGAAGCGATTTCGCCTAGACCACCGGAGCTCAGTCAGATCGGCGTCGCCCCCCCAAGGTTACCACAGCGTCCTCCGATCGCGGGCTCTCGCCAACGAAGGACTGGAATCAATCGGTATACTCAGAACTAGTTTTTCAAAAGAAAAAGAAGAAGCTTTTTGTTTTTTGTTATTTTTCAACCAGATGGAAAAATATCAGTATTTAAAGAAGAACAGTATGTTAAATTCACAACACTAACTCCACCTCATAAAACGTGGGATACCAGCTGAAAATATGGAGCAATTGCAACCTTCCAGCTAAAATTTAGGGCTATTGCAAACTACTAGGAAATAGTCAAAAGTAATTTAAATTTTAAATTAAAACAAAATGCAGTAATTAGTTCTAATCACACGTGGGATAGAAAACGTTACTGTTCACTCACAGTATTTGAATTTGTTTCTATTGATTAACACGACGAAGTTGTTGATGTGTGTAACATCAAGAAGTTGTAGATGGTTTAAGATTTAAGTATGTAGGTAGTATAGACATGCCAAATAAATTAGCCCTTCGGGCGAAGATTAATTACTAGTCCCGACTGAGTTTGAGAGCGGGAGCGAAGCTGGGTTTGAAAGGCGGGGACCGAGTTGGATATGCTTAAACCCACCTCAATCTGCCCTGATGTCATGTCTAAAGTAGAATTAGGGGCGAAAATGAGTCTGGAAGATGGGAACGGAACTGGATATGTTTAAATCCACCTCAAACTGCCTTGTTATCATGTCTAAATTATTATTATTTTTCTTATACTATATGTGGATTTGAACTTTGATGGAAAAGTTGATTTTGGTGAGTTTGAATTGATGATGGGGTAGTACTATTAGTTTGTTCATTTCATTGATTTTAGAATAATATAATCATCATTATTGAGCTCTAATTGTGTACTATTAAATAAATTAATAATTTGATTTTGATGAGTTTTCTATCAGAATAATGCACAAAGTAATCAATAAGTTCTTTTTATACAAAAGGAAATACAAAATATAAACACACTATATATTGATCATATCGTTTTATTTATAAAAAAAGTTTACATTTCAGATACATTGAATAACTAATGTTTAGGCGACCAAATCTATTGGTTATTCAAAGAATCAAAAAGTAAATATTTTTTTATAAATAGAAGGAGAAGAGAGTATAATTACTTCAGCAAGGCATCAACTTAATCTACTAATCAAATACAATAAATATGAGATGATATAAAGTTGATCTAGTGATCAAGAAAAAATGCCCTTAGGGCCAGGTAGTAGTTACACAACTCATAGCATTGCTTAAGACTCCATTGTCAATGATGTCATTGTAATTACTCATGTCCAAGTTTCCAAACCCAAGAAGATTTGAATAGTGTTCATCGGCCGCGACGCCACCATACGAAGCACCATTTCCCTGTTGGACATTGATGGTTGGTGAAACATGTGGCACGCGGCGCAAAGATGGCACATTGAGTTGCGGCGGTGTGCTTATTTGACATTGATTCGGAAAAAACTGATTGTTTAATGATGGGGTGAAAGAACTTCTAGTGACCATATCCTCAGCTAACTTCACCTAGTAATAGAAAATTATATGTAAATTAAATTTTGTATGCTACATTATAGAAAAAGCAAATTCCTCTACAAACCTTAGCTCTTAAAGCTTCAACATCTGATTTTAGCACTCTGTTATTTATATCAGCCTCATGAAAATGTTGGCTAGCATTTGTAAACTGTTTGTATAGGGTTACCTTTTCCAGTTTCAGTTTTTCAACCTGAGAATTCCAAATTAAAAATTCAAATGAGAAAAAATAAAACATCACTACTTAAGATTATGCATTTCATAAAACGAATTAGTTACCTGAGACTCAAGTTCAGACAAATGAGCTTGTTTTCTTTGCCTTGATCTTTTGGCTGATTCGCGATTAGAATCCATTCTGAAGCGATAACATGATAATTGATTTGATTTGAAAAGCATGGATGTTTATTTTGAGAGACAATAGAATGATAAATTATTACCTCCGAATGCGTTTGATATCACGTGGATTAGTGCTTTGTTCATCATCTTCATCAGAAGGATCAGATGAGCCACTTGTTGTCCCTTTGGTATGGTTCTCTCTGCTGGTTGGTTTATTGGCTGAAACTGGGCTTCCAACTACACAATATGTTAATATAGATTAGTTAATTAACTATGATGCTCTTCTGCTATAATACAAAGATAATTACATAATTAGCATACCAGTGCCATAAAGGGATGATTGAGAATCAATAGTAGCACTGATGGTGGAATGTTTGGGAGTAAGGTTTTGAGAGTCTCCAACTCCACCACAAGTTGAAAATGAAGCTACCACATCCTGCAGTGCATTTATCAAAGGTTGAATAATTCATAGAATTTGGTACAACATAAAAAGTGACAATAATACTTTGAAAACGTGTCCACGCAGATTTTGGCAATAATATAAGGATATAAAGTGTAAAATAACCCTTTATCCCGTGATTACTTTTTCAAAAAGGAGGGTAGATTCGATACATTCAATTTTCAATGTTTGAATTCAATTTTAGGTGAGTTAAAAGTTTTTTAAAATACACAAAATAGATTTTCTTATGTTTATTTTTTTTATTAAAATTTATTTTACATCTAAAACAAATTCTAAATTAAAATTAAAATTAAGATTAAGATTTCTAGGACGATAAGTATAGTTTTTAAAAAAAAAAATCATTCTTCCATCTAAAAAGGTTGTGGCGCATTTTGTTGTATGCCTAGGTAACCTAATCCTGTAGTACTTAATTATATTGATAACAAAGATGTAAAACTTAAAAATTTATCCTTTTTTTATTACTTATCACTTTTGTAATAAAATAAATGATCATTTATTTGTAATTTTCAAAAATAAATATAACATTAATTGTTATGTTATTACTAATATTCTTGAATATTTATTACAGAAAATAATAATAATAGTAATAATAATAAATAATTTCATTTTTACTACTAACCTAATGACCAATCCATATAAGAAAATAAAATAATAAATAACTAGTAGTATTATGGATTATAATAACAAGAACTTCTAAGAGAAATACATGATATTATAGAAAGAAAAAAACCATTAAAAATTAATAAAATTTATTGACTTTATGTGGTTTTATTAATAAAAAATATCTTAATTTTTATTAATAAAAATTAATAAAATTTATTAAAAATATATTTTATTTTCATTAGACTTTCAATTTTTTAGATTTTTTAGTTTAATACTTTGGAAAAATTAAATGTATTTGAATGATTAATGAATCAGATACATTTGAATAAATCTAAAAAGTAAATTTTTTCTTATGATAAATACTAGAGGGAGTATAGTAATTTCTTTGATATCTATGAGTTTTAGTTGAATAAAATAAATAAAATAAAATTGATGTAATATCAAATAATATTTTTTTTAATTAAATAAAAGATGTTTATCCAACTAAATTTAAAGGTATGGGGTACTGAAATGTTTAATTTAATAAAATAGATAGATTATTTACAATTGAAAGGTTGGTTAAGGTTGTGATTTGAACTTTGATGGAAAAAGTTGATTTTGGTCATCAGTTTGTTCATTAATTGATTTTAGAATAATGTAATGATCATTATTGAACTCTAATTGTGTTCCATTAAATAAATCAATAATTTGATTTTAGTGAGTTTACTATCAGAAAGTCTCAATAGCTTTGATAATTTATCGGGTTTAGTAGTGTAAACCGCTAATTTGATTTAATTTTTTTAAGAGAAAAAACTCTAAATCAATAAAAACATTTGATTATTGCTATATATTTTAAGGTATTCAAACTCAACAAAGTCAATAAAGAACATGTTAACCTAATAATATTTTGGTTATGAAAAAAATTATGATGTTACCCCTCTTTTGCTATCTTTTTTAAAATCCACGCGCAGGGTGGTTGCGGCACAACTTACAGTATATAGGAAAAATATAAAATGCTAAATTATTCAATTTATTAAAAATAAAAAATTTCCACAGTTTTTCAAGTATAAAATCTGGGTGGTGTAACTGTATAAAGGTCAGACTCCAAAAGGGAACAAAAACAAAAAAGACCCACACTCCAAAGCCCTGCGTTCACACTAGTTACTCACCCTCACACAAATAACAACAATAAAGCAATCCACATCACGACGCATGCACCCCCACTAATTTTAAGTCTTTCATACATTTTTCATTTCAACTCTTCTTAACCCTCACAAATATTTCCACAAGCAATTTTCTTCCTCTCAATTCTCAAAACACACAGAATCAAAATTTCCAATACTTCCATTTCTCAAACATATAAATTATTTTCAAAATTAGTTTTAATTCATTTTAAGATGTAAAGTTTGTTATTGCTATTTCCGACTAACGAAGCTTGACCGAACCGCACAAGCTGCATGGCATGATGCGGCAAAATATTCATTTCAGTTTCAGAATTGAGAAACAAAATTGATCAGAGAAGAGAAAGAGAGAGAAGAGTTACCGGTAAAAGAGTTTGGAAAGCGGCGTTCATGAACGCCTCCGTATCGGCAAGACTCGGATACCGAAGTTCGTAATCGAGATTGAGAAACTCGTCGAGATCCAATTCCGTTGCTGCCATAACGTCGCCGGAGAATAGAGATAGAAAAGGTTAACTGTAGGAAGAATAGAGAAAGTGGGAAAAGGGAGTGAGGTTAGGAGCTTCAGGGGTATAAATAGAATTTTAGAATGCGAGCGTGCACACGTGTACGTGCCATGCTTTTTTTTATTTTATTTTCTGATAAATAAATGAAATTAAAATGAGAAAGTGGGCGGCACATGAAGTTAAAAAAATGGCAGAAATTGTGTTGATGATTTGAAATTACGAAATTAGTCTAGTCAGTGGAATTAATTACGAGTGGACCCATGATGAGATCACGGGATTCACCTGGACCGTCTATCACCGAACCTGTGAGATGTGAAGCGCTTCCCAACTGACACATACTGAAGTTTTAATTTCAAACCGTAGAAAATAAATACCTTTAAATCCATTTTTAATGAATAATTTTTTTTTAATTTATAAACTTATATCACAATAAAAAATTTGTTTAATAAAATTTTTTTCATCACAAATTTATAATTTATTTAAAAATGTATATATTTTTTCATATGCTATCTTAAATAGAATTTTAATTTATAGTTTAATGGTTATTTTTATTCATATTATTTTAATTAAAATTTATTATTATCTTTCATAATTTATTTTAATTTAAAATAAAACAATTATATATTAATTTATTTTATGTCATTTTAATTTAACAATTAATTAAATTATTAATTTTACAAAACATTTCAATTAACTAATTTATAAATGATCCATCATTAATTAAAAATTATAAACTATCAATTATTAATTATAAATTATAAGTTATCAATTATTGACTTTTCACACTTAATTCATACTAGTTCTAGTTCATAACTTGAAGGAAATTTCGCATTAGTCTATACTCTCTAGCATTACCAATCATTGATTAAGTTAGTATTTGAATTTGTTTCTATCAATTAACATCAGGAAGTTGCTGATGTGTAAGGTTTTGTGCTTCGTTGTTACAAAACGGGATCAATCTGTTGACAAGAGTAGAAGAATATTGTGAGTATATGGTTTTAGTTTTAAGTATGGATGAAATATTATAATGATTTTATTTTTTAAAATTATAAGTAAATCTTTTTATGTGCCACATGGTATGTTTTATTTCTATTTTATATTTTGTTTAGTTCGTAGCATCTTATTTAAGTAAAACATCATCTTTTAAGTAATAATAACTGTGTCGACCGCTAACACAAACAACACACATACTAAGATACTAATAGTCTATGCGAATTAAAAATCACAAAAATTTAACGGCCCTTTCATGTCTAATCAACCTAAACCGCAATGAGCAAGTTCTAAGAAACATAGCAACACATCAGCTACGGGATATTAAATAACATAGAACCACAGAACCACTTATGTGGTGTCAAAAATATAATAAAGCAAATTAAAACAAAAATGGTGAAGAGTCTAATGCAAAGTAAATAGATACATACATAAACACAACTCAACAAATCTAACACGGATTCTAAAATTAAATTGCAAAATACTATATGTAAAAGGAAGCAAGTATTCTAAACAAAACATAGACAGATCTGACTAATCAAACTCATCTTTTAAGTAATGATAATTGTACCGACCGCTAACACAGACAACACACATACTAACATACAAATAGTCTATGCGAATTAAAAATCACAAAAACTTAACGGTCATTTCATGTCTAATCAACCTATACCGCAACGAGCAAGTTCTAAGAAACATAGCAACACATCGGCTACGGGATATTAAACAACACAAAACCACTTATGTGGTGTCAAAAACCCAAATGCCTTAAAAATTACAGATCTCAACATATTTGGAAAGAACTAGAGATCAAAGGCAAGAAACTGCCGCCAACACCGGTGAATCATATCGTGAGAAAAATAACAACCAGATCTGAAGCAAAACCACCAGAAACAAATCGAGTCTCAGTACTGAAACAAAACAAATCCTCAGTGACAACCCAACCTGAAGAATCAATGAAACATGAAAACTATGAAGGACAGTGGGTGGTATTTAATGTAACTCATGATAACATTTTTTACGAAAATCAATCTAGCCTCTTTTACTTACACGCATCTTTCAGGTGTAAGGACTTTCCCGCTTCTCTTGGCAGTTACCCCATTGGATGGATATATTGTTTTGAAAAAATCCTTTATTTCCTTCTTCTTTCCTACTTCCCTTTTCCAAACAGATACACCGGTCGAGGGTAACAGCGGGGAAATTGAAGAACCCACTCTTTTTTTCCTTGGGTAAAAACGTCTTACTTCCTACTCTTCTACCAAGACAACAATAGGCAAGAAAACTAAACTTATTCATGTTTAAGACATTTTGTCCTTGTATTCTAATGTGGATACGATTAACAGGTTTCGTCGTGGCATTAGGTTTTCCAACACAGGACGTGATAATTGAGTCTTTTATAGGGAGAAAGAGGGCCAACATGGGTACCTCCAGCGAGCCATCTCCTCCTTAATTTTACCTTCACTACCCATTATTCACGAGATGAGTGTTTTAGTTCCATTTCTTCTTTCGAAGTGGATTTTCTCACCGACTATCAAAGTCTCCCCTTCTCAGATTACTCCAAATGTATGGGGTATTACTCAAAGCTTTTCAGATAGTCTGTTGCAGCCTAGGTGTGTCCCACATTGTGAGAGTGTTCCTTTTCTTCTTTAGAACAAAGATTCTTCCCAAAAAAGGTTGAGTAATGTTACGCCCTTTTCCAAGTAGATTACTGCTGAAGCCATTCGTGAACCCCTATGAGGATTGGAAGGACAAGTTCTTGCGAGTGATAGGGCAAGGCGATGCCTCTCCAGTCATTACAGGGAAGAGGGGATACTCTTCTCTTCCTCTATCATGGACGTCAGATCCTCAAATTATCCAAGGGGTGGACCCAAGTGTTTCCCCCTTAATCAGGAAGTGGTCCAGATTTTGAGATGTTTTTGTTCTCTGGATTCTCGCACCCTCATTTTTTGGGATCATGAAGACGACGACGGGGTAAAGGCGTGCTTAGGTATGAAAGAATACGTTTTTGACTCGATCTCGTACTTATTACTTTATATATTCTAACAAAATTCTTTCCTCTGCAGAGGATATGGTTGATACTCCCTTGATCAGAGAAGAGAGAACTTGGTTAGGATGTAGGTAGCACAAGAGCAGGCAAGTCATCCTTGTCCCTCCCCGAGAGTGAAATTGTTGACGGACATGTAAGGTAGTGCGATCCCTCCTGGGATGGCGAGGCTCACTCTCCCAAGATTCCACGATGGGAGGAAGACCCCTCTAGGCCATTAGGAAGTTGCGAGGTAGTAGAAAGGAAAGAGAAAGAAGGGGTGAGTTTATTCTTCACGAACCCTCTTTGTGAAGATGTAGGGCGTCTGGAGCAATTACTTAAGAGGACTTACAACACTATGAAAAATATAAAGGATAGAGTCTTGCTATTCATGGATGAAGTTGTGGAAATATCCATACATCATTTTGAGAGGGTGAGAAGACATGTCACCCTCCTTTATCCTTATCTTATCTTAAGTATGATGGATCCCTTTCAGGTGGTTCAGGACGGTCAACTAGTGGATTAAGAATAGTTTCTAGTGTTTTGATATTTTTGTAATATACGATTTGTAATATTTAGAGCCTCATGCTTTGTTAAATGCCATCAGAGTAACCATGTAGGGCATAATCGCCATCTCAAGGGTTTTTCTTGGTCCCTTATCCAAATTATCCATAGCATTAGGCAATTCACCTTGCTTTTATCTTGGTTAGGGTCCTCCTCGAAGACCCTCTATTCCGGTGACCATGGACCCTTTTCATGGATCCACAACCTCAGTTACCCTTTAGGCGACAACTTGACAAGGATCACACTTAGGAATCCTGCGTTTCAATCACCTTTATGGGAGGCGAGAATCACACTTAGAGATCCAGTATTTTGATCGTCTCTATGGGCGACAAGTATGTCACTTAGGGACCCAGAGTTTTGATTGTCTTTATGGGTGGAAATGATCATACTTAAGGATCCAGCATTTTGATCGCCTTTATGGGCAGCAAGGATCCCACTCAGGGATCCAAGCTTTGATCACCTCCATGGGCGCCAAGGATCCCACTTAGAGATCCATCGTTTTGATTTCATCTTTGGGCGGAAATGATCATACTTAGGGATCCATCATTTTGATCTCCTCAATCGGAGGTAAGGATCTCACTCAAGGATCCAACGTTTTGATTGCCTCTATGGGCGAAAAGGATCACACTTAGGGAACCAATATTTGATCACCTCTTTGGGCGTCAAGGATCCAACATTTTGATTGCCTATATGGCCGACAAGGATCACTCTTAGGGATATAGAATTTTGATTGCCTCTATGGGCCGCAAGGATCCCACTTATGGATCCAATGTTTTGGCTTCCTTTAGGGATGACAAGGATCCTACTTGGTGATCCAATGTTTTGCATTTTGTAGGGTAATCTTCTCTCGAGCTTTTAGGTTTCCTACAAAGAAGGGAATAGCTAGCAAACACAAATTCTCTAAGATAATGAAATGAGGTGCCTCATTAAAAACCCTCATCTTATGACAAATGCAAAGGGTAAATAGTGTAGTCCACAAGATAACTTGTTCTTACAATTGGCAAAGAAGGCGATCGCGGCTTCTAGCGCTTTGGTTTTGCCTTCGACGTCGGGGATGTCTTCTATATTCAGGATTTGGCGAGCGTACCTTCTATTGGAGGAGCTAGTCTCATTGCCCTTGGTGAATCCTGATGCTTTGAGATGCCTCTGTTACTTTGTTGGGCTTGGGGCTTCCCATGTCATCTCACCCTCCCGAGTTAGACTTGTCTGTTCCATGGGAAGAGTATCCCTTCACATATTTCTTGAGGTATCCCTCTTGGATTAGTCTCTCGATTTCTTTCTTGAATTGGTAACAATTCTCAGTGTGGTGTCCCTTGACTCTATGGAACTTGCACCACATTCCTGATTTATGACCCATTACATTCGCCTTCGGAGCAGGCGGTGTAAAGATGTTGTCCAGGTGAAGAAACCCGCACCAGATCTGTGCACGGCGGGTGACCACTTCCGCCAATGAAAACACAAATTTCTGAACAAGTGAATCATTGAAATGTCCGCCTTGAGTCCATTTTAAAACGCCCTCATAAATATTTCTCGGTTTGGTGGGACGACTTATTGGTGGCTTCGTTAAATTAGGCTAGATAGTCTCTATGCGTCTCTGATAGAAATTGTCATATGTTAAGCAGACGGGTGGTAGATATATTCCTGAACTCCCTGTCCTCTGCCACTCTTATGTGACTGTATGTTTTACTCTCTTATGTGACTGTATGTTTTACTCAAGACAAATATATTTGACATTATTGTATAAATAACCAAGAATTTATAATTGAAAAAAAATATATATAATATGGCAAGATAGTGAACTTCATTTCGATGTCACCGGAAAAATTATTTATAATGAAATTACACGCCCACTAAACCGATTTCCAATTGCCTCGTGTATTAATGGTACAATACTACCCTAGATGTTGATTTGTTCAATTATCACTAATTCATTTTAGTTTATTAAGCACTAATGATGACAACTTTGTATTTATTTGTAAATTTATCTATTGTTTGTATGGCCCATTAATTTGATTTTCAATATTTGTCCCGTGGTGATCGAATTTCATTTTCTTAAAAATTCATAAAAAGACAAAAATCACTAATTCAAGTTCACAAGTGCACCTACTCTTTTCCAAAACATAGAGCAGAAAAGGAATTAAATGAAAAAGAAATATTTGTTTTGTCTCTTTCCCAATTTATGTTGGCTAGAAGGTGGGAAATTTTAATTCAACTAGATGCATGCACCACTTGCTTTTTGTGTTGAGTTCAAATGTATGATGGTTAGTTTCACATTAATTATGAATAAGTTTAATGTTTGATATAGAAAAATCTTAAAGCATTCTTAGTCTTTTTATTTTAATTTTTGATTTTTGATTTTAAAATTTTGTTATTTGGTCTTTATTTTTTCTATTTAACCTTCTATCTAATTTTAAATGATATGATATTGAGACTTAAATGAAAAATAAATTGCTTATTATATTTTATGGGTAATGCTATGTTAAAAACTAAATAGAAATATTTTGTTTTAAAAATTGTATATTAAATTAATTATAAATACATAATTAATTTTATTTTTTATTTTATTTAAAATAGATTTTAAATGTTAGTTTCTTAACATGTGTCCTTAGAACACATGTAAGTATTACCCATACATTTCATGTGGAGAGATAGCAAAGAGGTCGGCGTTTTCTTGGAGACATTTGATTAACATGGACCTTACCTCGTGGGAAAGCCCGGTACCGATTTTAGTTGACCTAGCCAGATTATCTCCTAGTTGTACAAATTGAAACTCGTCGTCCGTGGTAGGTTTAATTTCGCCTTCGCGCTCATCGCTATTCTTCAATGTCGATGTCAGAATGCCTTCGCATATTACCTTCCTAATTATCATTGCTTCTTATAAATCTTCTTTTACAGTGACTAGTACTCCCCTCTCATACTAATATGTTATCTTCAAATGGACTGTAGAAGCAACCATGACTAATTTTGCCAAGAAAGACCTTTCTAAAACGTCTTTGAAGGCTCTTCTACATTGTACCACAAGGAATGAGAGAGTTATTATTTTATGGCTCATTCCCTTTCCGACCGATAACATCACATCTATTGTTCAACAAAGAAGAGTGGTTGAATTGTTGAAGGCTAACAATCCCTCTCCACCGGACGAACTCAGATTTATCCGCTAGGGCCTCACAATTCTAAAGCATCTTTGTAAAGGACGTTACAATAGCTTCCATCATCCACTAAGATTATCGTTAGGGTTAGATCAGCAATACCTTCTGCGATAACTAAAGGTAGATAAGAGTTCGTGATTCCGTCAATATTTTCCCAATCCAGGAATCCTAACC
The DNA here is from genome assembly GCF_029867415.1 of Vicia villosa. NCBI lineage: Eukaryota > Viridiplantae > Streptophyta > Magnoliopsida > Fabales > Fabaceae > Vicia > Vicia villosa. The sequence continues at coordinate 1,588,566 of NC_081182.1, read as the reverse complement.
TTGTTTGATCGATTTGCTGAACAGTTGGATCATCGTCTAGTAAGAATCATTCGGGAGGTGATAGAGCGTTGGATGTTGTGACGCTTTGAAATGCGTCGATCGACAATGGAAGATAAGGATCTAGATATGTCTTCTTGAGCATTTTCAGAGAGGTTACCTCTTATGCTCAACTATTTTCGACTGGAAACTTCCTTTGTGTTGAGAACAATTTTCTCTTAATGGAAAGCGAGAGCCAATAACTGTTTCCCACAGACGACGTTATTGTTTCGTTCCGGAACAAAAAATATGAAGAGTTGCCAAAGCTGCGGTGGAAGAGAGCTTCTAATACGACAGAGAGGGGGTGCACCGACGACGTTACCACTCTGAAACTCAAGTCAGTATGTGAATAATGAGATAGTATTCAAATTGTGTTTCAAACTTGTTACCTGAAATGGCGTTATCCCATTTATATACGGAAGAAGGATAACTGTCTCGCTATCTTTCAAGCGTGGAACGTTGGATATGCTTAGGGCTTGGATCTCTTGTAGCTAGGTACATGATATTCCAATGGTCATGAGAATATTCTAGAAGTTGATTGAGAGATTGGCTGGTATGTTTGAATCCAAGATACTCCGTCTCAAGGTAACTGATCTAATGAAAATGTGGCCGAATTGAGGAAGATATGTCCGGCCGAGAACATAAAGCCTTAGAGATTGACTATGTTCGAATCTTGTGTGATGCTAACAATCTTATGTTAGGATAATTCTATCTAGATTTTTGTTTTGACTTAAAATAGACCACGCAATTGAAGAGCGAGATCGGTCTCTCGAATTAGTCAATCATAAGGTTGGAATACTGTATTTTCGAATATATATATATATATATATATATATATATATATATATATATATATATATATATATATATATATATATATTAGATTAATATATTTTCAATAATTTAACCTTATTAGATTAAACATCCATAAAGTTTAAGAGACATTGACATCACATACCCCACACTTTTAAGATATTAAGTATGAGTCACATTTCTTAAAATTTTAACATTTTTCTATTTTTAATCTCCCTATGAGTCAGTTGCATCAATATACTTAATCTATGCTAGCTAGCATCTTACTCCTGCTCTCCTTCGGAACCAAATATGATCTTTTACCATTTGATTGAGTCTGGAGAGTGTCAAGAGCGACAATAAGTTAAACATCCATGACTCAAGAGAGATTAAGTGTGAGAAATATGCCACCTCTCTTACACATCTAGTTGATGTGAAATTTAACAATTTTCACATGAATTCTAACAATTTTTAGACTTAATCACTTATACTTGAATTCTAAAATATTTATTGTTTTAAATTAAAATATGTTAGGATATAATTAGGTTCTCAAAAATATCATATTAAATTTAAAAATATTTAAAAATATTAATTAATTAGCCTATTAATATATAAGTAGATCAATAGGTAATATATACTTTTAATAACTTAAGTTTTAAAAAGTCAAAATACAATTTTTCGTCCCTTAATTTTTAAAACGTTCAAATAGACCCCTTATCTATTAAAAAGATGGCACGTTAGGCCTTTGACCTGGCCATGTTTTACACGCATGGCAGATTACGTGACACGTTAGTCCATAAAATTTTTTGGCGGAAAGAACTAATGTGCCATCTTTTTAATAGATAAGAGATCTATTTGAATATTTTAAAAAATGGATCCCGACATAATATTAAGGGACAAAAAATATATTTTGTCTTTTATATTATCGCGCCTATTGTCAATTGCTTGTTATTGGATTTGACATAACAATATTTTTATTTAATGTATATATACATGTCTAGAAAGAGCATGTATATTATATACAATTTAATTTTAAAAATATAAAACTAATTGCTTAAAAGTTAAGGCTGCTCGTAGGTCAAATATACTATTAATTGATAGAAGCTTTTGCAAAATTTCAATCCGTACATAAAGAATTAATACTATATATAATAGAATACAACTCATAAAAGTAACCACACGAGATAATAACTTTGGTTATTTGTTTTCTTGTATGATGAACATAAAGCACGTCGATTCATAAAACATTAGTTAACCAAGAATTTGATGCCATTTGCAAAGTAGAGGAATGACATTTAAATTAAATAAAAGCATATGTTACCATAAATATAGTTGGAAGTCACAATCTCAATCATGCAAAACCTCACATTCTTGACTACTAAACAAAGAGAGAAAGAGAGAAAGAGAGAGGCTGTTCAAAAAAAAAAAAACAAAGAGAGATGAACCAAGACATAATAGGCAGGTGTTTGTTCCATTTAAATTAAGATATTTAGCAACCAACCAATTAGATGCGGTTTAAATTCCAAACCTAACTAGACCGTAGAAATTAACTTTTACTTTTCAAAAAGTATGAAAGTCATTTCTTCCGTAATCAACTCATGTATTTAATATTCTTTTAAATTAGTTCAGTTGATAGTTATGCAGGGATATTAGATGTACGGATGTGAGTATTTAAATAAATATTTTAAAACTCAATCCAAATCGATCAGTTAGATTGAAAACTAGAGTGTAGAGGGGCCTGGTAAGATCGAAAAACCGTACTTGCAAACAATATTTTAAAACTCGATCTAGATAAACTGTTCGAACTGGTTAAACAAAAAATTAGAAGGTAGAGCAGTTCGGTAAGATTATAAGATCGTACTTGCAAATGACTCGTTGAAAACTAGTGTGATCAGACTCATTCATTGGTTAGACCAATGAATTAGTGGATTTCTTGAATCGACAAGTTGATCTTTTTATGTTTATTTTTCTAACTCGTTAAAACGACATCATTTTAGATGAAGAATTAAAAAATTAAAAATTTATAGAAACAAAAAAAAAATATTTATTGTCACTTACGTTTAAAATTTTCCTTTTTGAATCCTATTATATTGTATTGTTAAAATTTATTTAAATTTATGTTCTTGTTGACTAAATTTAAAATTTACTTTATTATTTTATAAGTATGTTAATTTTAATTTTTAAAAATGTTTGGAACTTGTTTGGAAGTTGAAACTTTATGTAAAAAATTTATTCGATTTATTTGCATGAATAATGAAAAATGTTTGGAACTTGTTATGTTTGGAAGTTAAAACTTTATGTAAGATTTTTATTCAATTTACTAGCATGAATAATGAAAAATGTTTGGAACTTGTAATGTTTAGAAGTTGAAATTTTATGTAAGATTTTTTTTTATTTAATTTATTTGCAAATACACCTTCTACCATCGGATTCAGCACACAACTCCGTCATCAAAGGGTTAATAATCCTTATCACCATCACAATTACTTAAAGATTAAGATCATTCGAAACGAAAAATCTGACCAAATGAATTTACATTTGTAATCAAATTTTACCATTTCAATCAAACTCCATATTACTATGATCTATTTCTCGTAAGAACTAAGAGCTGAGTGACACACAAATGTGCATTGGTATGACATACCCAAAATATGCAACCATGGAATGAACATATGACATAAGAAGGGGGAGGTGGTATACACAAATATAGAGGGGGTGTTTTTAGCAAATCAAAAGTGAGTTACTTAAGGTAGAAGGTTTTTGTTAAAGTAATGGAGTTTGATTGGGACAAGCACAATTCAAAGCAAAAAAAAGTTGGCAACATATGTACATGCTTTATGGGTCGTGTTAAGAAAGCAGGTTAACCTTCAATTTCTCTCAAAGTTTTAAAGGTGAAAATAGCTACCTTTGCTTTATTTGTTTAATATCTACATTCACTTTTTTCCTATTATCTTCACGCAATGCCTAACTTTCTATATTAGATGTATCACCTAGTGACCTTCCACGCATGTTAAAACCACCTTTAAAAAATATGTATGTAGTTTGTCTTGTGATGTATTTGATGGGGACATAAATTAGGGGGCGATATGGGAAACAAACAAGGTTTCTTAATATTTATGAAAGAGGAGTTTGAATAAAAAGATTGAAAGTAATTAAAGGCTAGAGGCTAATTTTATTTCCATATGGGTTATTTAATCCATAACTTCAATTATCTTTCAATTAAACTATTTTATTTATAATCATGCAAATTAATTTAAGAAGGAAATATTTTTTTAGTAAAGTTTTTTTAAAATTATGATTTTTTTGATTTATTTTTTTATAATTTATATTTGAGACAAAGTTTTCTCATAGTATTCCGTGAGATAATAATTTATATTTTGTTCAGTCTAATACCATATATCTTCTCTATATCAAATAAATAAGGTAAAAAAACATAGTTGTCATATTCAACCTTTTGATTTTTAGCTAATGAAAATTAAAAGCCCCCTAAATTATTATTTACACATTTTCGTTTATATTTCACCAAACGACTATTTCTTACTCCCTTAGGTAAAATGAGATTATAAGTAAAAAAAATTAAAATGGGATTTACCAACTATTGATTTTATATAGTAGTTCCAATTAGGGGTGTGCAAAAATTTAGTTAACTGAACCATATTCTCAAACTGAATTGCATTGAACCACAAAAAACTTGAACCATTTAAATGGTTTATGAACTGCACCACATATTATAAACAATCCAGTTAACCAAATTTAAATTAAAAACCAGTTTAAACTGTTTAACTAATTGTTTTTAAAAACATCATAAATATTTTTTAAATAAAATAATTTTGATTAATTTTTTTAAAAAAATAATGTTTAAAAATAATTTTTTAAAATTAAAAAAAAAAACAAAAAATTATAGATTTTTTCGAGTTTTTTTTTATTCGGATGATAAAAAAAGAAAAGATATAAAATTTTTTTTATTCCGAAAATAAAGAAACTTTTTTTTAATTATTTTTTTCAGAAAATAAAAAAAAAGCTTTTAATTACTTGTACACCAACATGAAAAAAAATACAATATATGTGAATTAAAAAAAAAACAAAATATACATAATAACTACTATTCACACAGTCAATATAAAAAGTTATATATTATCAATTCATCACCATCCTTCGTTTCTCAACATATAACATGCCTATGGTTAATTAACTTTATAAGTTCAATATTCATATTACATTTAAATTTTATAAAATTATAATCATTTATTAGTTGAATTAACGATAATATTTATAATTAAAAAGAAATGTTTGTTTATATTAGAGTAACCATATGAAAAATCTAGTATCACACACCCACAAGAATTTAGGAAGAAAGAAGAAAGTATTTGGAGCCTATAGTTAAGAAAAAAATTTCGTATTTGGAAGTCAGTTTTTACTGTAAAAAAAAAGTATCCTAAAGTTAAAGAAAGCAGATTCTCTAGGAAGAAGTTTATCCAGATATTTATCAACACATAAACTATTGTCTATATCGTGCGTACTATTGTCTATATCGTGCGTGTTGTTTGCAAAACGGTAAAAAAAATACTTCACAAACTAAAACTAATGTGAAAAAAACTTGAAGTTAAATTTGCATTTTATAATTAACAAACTAAATAAAATATTAATGGCAGTAGTAATTACTTTTACATATAATTTATATAGTAATTGAAGAGCATCATTTCTAATTTCATTATTCCACTCAATGGATTTAGTTACCATATAAGCAAAATTATTTGTACCGTACAGTAAAAAATACAAAAGATATATATATATATATATATATATATATATATATATATATATATATATATATATATATATATATATATATATATATATATATATATATATATATATATATATATATATATATATATAGGGAGAGAGATTAAAAAAACAATTTTGAAATAATTTACAAAATAAATTTACTTTTTAATTAAAACTGGTTTAAACCAGTTTATAACTAAAGATTGATTGTAAACTAGTTTATAAATATAAACTGGTTCAAAACCAGTTTGAAACTGAATTGAAATTGTTTTAACAATTAATTGGTTTTTAAAAACTGAACTGAACCATTAATTTGGTTCAGTTTAATGCAATTCTTAAACCACGAACACCCCTAGTTCCAATATCCTGCTACAACGGTATATATTTCTTATTTATTAAAATTGATATTAATAAATAGGCTAAATTGTAGTTTTGGTCCCTTATTTTTGTGTTTTTACGATTTTAGTTTCTTTATTTTGTTTTTAAACACTTTTGGTCCCTCATTCTCACTTAAGCTAAAAAAAACACTTATGTATTATATTTTAAATTTTTTTTTGTCCCCATCCTCACTTTTGGTCCTCCATCTCCACTTGAGGATGAGCTACCTATTTTAAAAAGTAACACATAAGTGTTTTTTTAGCTAAAATGGGGATAAGGGACCAAAAGTGTTTAAAAACAAAATAGAGGGACTAAAATCGTGAAAACACCAAAATAGGGAAACCAAGACTATAATTTAACCTAATAAATATGATTCAAATATTTTATGTATTTGTTTTTAAAATATAATAATGAGAAAAACAGATATCTGTAAATTTTTAGATACTCACCGGTATTAAACCGATATCCAAAAATACTATTATTTAATTTTTTAAAATGATGTAGTTAATCAATTTTTTATCCCTATCAAAAAAAAATATTTTCAAATTTAACCCATAATAATAACAAAAATAATCACAAGTCATTTTATTTCTTCTTTTATCACATAAATAAATTCAACAAAATAATAATAATTACATATTCAACTAAATAATAATAATAATAGTAATAATTTTATATTATATTTAAGTAATTTTGCTAATCCTTGGATACAGATACTCGTGTGATGGGTACCAACAAATTCGTATTCGTGCCCGTAACTAAATATGTGTTTATTTTATCCGTGGATACATATTAAATCATCCACCTGTATTCGTGACGGGTTTTATCAGCGGGTACTCATGAGTATGATTTTTTTGTCATCCCTAATTTGAAACAATTATTACATTATTTCCTAAAATTTAACAAATTTTAAAATTTTCATTGAAAAATTAATTATATTGTTTTGACTTGGAACCAGAGTTGATCGGTGAATGAAGAAGCATAATTTGTTGTGTTATATTAATTCCTTTTAAAGCTAAGGATTTTCAAAAGTTTTTTGTCAGACATTAACCATTTGAAGAAACATCTCAACGTCTTTGAACAAAGCTTCTCCAAGACTCACTTGTGCATAAAATCTTTTCCAACAACTCTTTAATGATTCTCTATGTAAGGAGCTGATGACTTGAAGAAAGAAAATGAACCATTGACAAACAAAGTTGTTACTCTGTCAAATCAAAAGCATAAGTTTAACTTAGAATTAAATTCTTGAATCTTAAGAGTCTTTTGTGTTGTATCTAGTTTACACCTCTGATTGTATATCAAGTGTAGCTTTTTAACAATCTCTCATCTCAAGTTAGATTGTAAAAAGGCTCTTGCTTATGTGCTTGAGCATCTGAAAATCTCCTGCATGTAAGTTTGAACATTAGAAGTCTCTTACTTGTGTGTTTGAGTATTGAAAGTCTCTTGTTTGTGTGCTCGAACATCTAAAATCTCTTGCTTGTGTGCTTGAGCATTTGTAATTAATTTTGATTATAGTGAAATCTCTTAGAATTGCAAGGGAACTGAACTACTCCTGATTTGTAGAAGGATCCAAGATATATCACTTGTGTCTCTCTTTCTCTTACTCTCTAACTTTGATATTTTTTTTTATCCGCTGCAAACAACCCTGAATAAGATTCTAGGTAGTTCAAATTCGATAACTTTTAAAAAATCTAGTAAAAACTCACAAAATTACTCAAAAGTCATATAAAAACTCACAAATCCTAAAAAAAAATCCAATAAAAACTCATGAAATTCTCAAAAAAAATTCAGTACAAACTCAAAAAATTTCAAAAAAAAAATTATAGAATTATGGTCAAATCACTGCAATTGTTGTGGGAGTGTAGGTGAAAGTGTAGTTTAGTGTGACAAGATATAGTCTCGTATAATATGGTCCACACCGGCTAACATGCTATCCGATCATTGTCAACAACAAAAAAAGTGTACGGATCCAAGTAGTTGCTGCTATCTCTCTTTGGGTAAGTGGAAGTTATATTAACGAATAAAAAAAAGTATATGGAAGTGCCTACTACCATAATACATTTGAATTGATAAAAAAAATAAAAAAAATTTGATCATATTTTGTATTCCCTCAGTCTCATAATAAGTGTTTTATTTGAGCTCTGCACGGTTCTTAAGAAAATGATTATATGTGTTGATTTTAATAATAAAATTAGTATCATTTACTAAAATACATTTATTTATCATAGGTAGTAGAGTAGTTGAAAAACGTGAAGATTAATAAATAGAGATATAGTAATAGAAAAAATAATAATGCTTTGTTTAGATTGACTTTTCTCCACCGCCACGGCGCCACCGCATGTTTACTGACCAAATTACCGTGAAAATGAGAAGCTCCAAAAGGGAGCTTCCGCGTTTGCATTGATTCCCACCGCAATTCCAAACTTCCGAACAGACTATAAATGTTGTATTGACATTATAAAGAGACATTTATTTTGAAACATAAAAAAATTATAAATGAGACACTTATTATAAGACGGATGGAGTATTCAATAATTATTGTCTTTTCATTCAGTTTTGACTCCTCCAAACATGAGAAAGATTTAGAGGCATGAATTAAATTAAAAGTATTTTAAATGACTACCTATAATTGTAGCGCAGTTTAAAACAATGAGACATAAAAAGATATAAACACATCGGAGTAAAACTATATTAATTATGAAATACCTCCCTCTCCTTGTGTGCCATAAAATAAGATTGACTTTCCCATCCCTCACCTTTTATCCCTTCATCTTAACCAAAGACAACCTAATTAACATCACACTCCTCCTAGTCCTTTTCCACAACCATTATTTTTCTTATATTATAGATTAGTATCATTTACTAAAATACCTTTATTTAGTAGAGTAGTTGAAAAATGTGAAGGTTAATAAATAGAGATATAGTAATGGAAAAAAAATAATAATACTGTGTTTGGATTGGCTTTTTTTCCACCGCCAATGCACGCTTACTAAGCAAATTATCGTAAAAATGAGAAGCTCCAAAAGGGAGTTTCCGCGTTTGCATTGATTCCCACCGCAATTCTAAACAGACTATAAATGTTGTATTAGTATTATAAAGAGATATTTATTTTGAGACATAAAAAAATTATGAGACACTTATTATAAAATGGAGTGAGTATTTAATAATTATTGCCTCTTCATTCAATTTTGACTCCCCCAACATTAGAAAGATTTAGAGGCATGAATTAAATGAAAAGTATTTTAAATGACTACCTATAATTGTAGCGTAGTTTGTTAAAAAATGAGACATAAAAAGATATAAACACATCGGAGTAAAACTATATTAATTATGAAATACCTCCCTCTCTCCTTGAGCCATAAAATAAGATTGACTTTCCCATCCCTCGCCTTTTATCCCTTCATCTTAACCAAAGACAACCTAATTAAAATCACACTCCTCCTAGTCCTTTGTATGTAACACTCCATAAGCAATACTAAACATTCAATTCTGCGCCAAAGGAAATAGGTTTTTCACATTTTGAGTTTAACAAAAGGAAACTAAACAAATGATATACTAGTCAGCATGGAAAAGAAAACATCAAGTAATGTGGCAGTGAAGTAAAATAACTAGAGAGCTCATGCCATGATCTTGGCAGACCTAACATAAAGACTGTCAACCACTTTCCCGACGTTGGAAATGGTCTCTAAAGTGGCCGGGTATATTGCATCTGTCTTGGGATCGTCGAATATGATGAGGCATCCAGCCCCTTGATCCAATGTCCCAGCAAACTTCTTGTCCAAAATCATTTGAGACATCTTCCGCTCAACATGATCAATGGGAAGCTCAATAAGCTCAGCAATATGTGCAATCTCAACTCTTGAGAATGGCTCAATCAATCTACAGAGGTTCTGCTCCAGAAGGGTATCATATAGGGAAGAAAGGTGCCTGTGAACTATTGGGTCTTCCTCCAACTGTGCCTTGTAGGCCTGCAAAGCAGATTCAAATAACTTCAGGGATCGCTTAGAATGTGCATCAGCAACAGCTTTCATAGCATCTAGGTCAGGTCCAACATATTGCAATCCTGCTTTAGAAGATATAATTCCACCCACATCATCGGCTTGATTCACCATGATCTTACACAACAACATATATTTCAAGCTGAAAACAGCCTTAGGGTCTTCAAGAGCATTGAAAGACTCAAAGGCTTCAAAGAAATAGCTGTATCCAGTTTTGTAATCCTTCTCCTCAGCATGAAGTATTCCACTCTGAAGATCTATGGCCCCTTGCTGAGCAGGAGGAACATAGATGGCATTTGCAGCTGTTCTCGCAGCCGTGAGGGCAGCTTTTGCCTTTGGAAGGTTTCTTAATGAGAAGTGCAGCTTGCTTTCCAACAAGTCAATGTCTACAAGAAGAAGCTTGTCATCTAATCGCCTAACCTCTTTGACCAACCCGGAAAGAAGAGTCAAAGCTTCTGAATACTCCTTAGTTTCCATCAAAAGCGCTGCAAGCCTTGCCTCAACTCGTTGCCTCAGAAAAGTGCGCTTTTCGTCACGAGTCCATTGCACCATTTCCTTACAAAGTGAAATTTGTAGATCAGATGTCCCTGGTATTTTAGCAACCGAGTCAATTATTCCCCTTACGATCTTTGCAGTTTTTGCCTTGGGAATCAAGGAGAAGAAGGGCCTCAATGAAGTGAGAAGGCTACGCAGATCCTCTCCCCGGTTCTCTTGCCTGAGAAGGTCAGTAAGGTTTGTGATGGCCTGTTCTTTCATCCGCAGAGCTTCTGGTGAAGAAGATGGATCATCAAGCACACGATATAGAATGGAGATCGAATCGGAATGGTCTTTGGCCTCCAATGCCTGAGCAATTGATTCTGTTGTGGCCGGAAGGTATGATGAAGACATGGCTTCTGCTAGGAAAAAACCCTGCAAGAAAACATTAGTAAATAAGGAGAAAGATTTAATACTAGCAGCTCTAAATTACAGGCAATAGCTTTATGAGTGCAAAGTATTATATTGTATCGTATTGTATTATAGCTGCTATTATTCCTTAAAAGACTGTATGCTCAAAAACTAATCATACAAAGGGATACATACTACTATCTGGAGAAAAGGAAAGAGTTAGTTGCATATTTGCACAAAAGAGCAAGAGACCAACTGAAAAGGTTTACACTGTTCTCCCTTCATATAGGTGAGAGAGGCAGAATGTGTATGTCTCAAACTGGACGCAGTAATTAAATATATAACTTTAGCCATGGTTATCAATATTTCAAAATGATTAACATTGGTAATGGTAATTGGTAATCACTGAAGACATGACCCAATAGAGCGATCATGACTCTGCAAGTGACATGGCAGCTGTCAATGCAAAGCGGTAACATGGCCAATTTTGAAATCCAACAATAAATAATATAAATTTTATTATATGTATTACAGAAAAATTGAGAAGTATTCATATATCGTGAAAAAGTATCAAAAGCAAATATATTTCATAACAAAATAAAAACCAAAAAATGAAGTCAATGTTTTGGAATTTTCATCACTGCTAATATAAGAATATTACATCATTGATAATCTTTGGAATATTTTGGAAAGGAATACAGAAGTTGAAATTGAATCAAGCGAACCTCAGAAAATCTTTTCAAATAGTCTGTTTTGATTTTAAAGAAAAATGATAATCAATGCATCTATTTATCCACCAAAATAGTGTGGCTGCAGTTTCCAGAGTTAATGCTCCTGAGTTTTTTTCTTAAAGAGCTATTTTCAAGAAAGTCACAATTTAATTACCTCATCATGATAAAAATGTCACCAATGTCATATTCAAAAGTATGTTGTTTTTGTTCAACAGACACCAAGGCATAATCAAATGGAAGTCTTAGTGTCACCGAGCTAAAACTGTAACGCCAATCTAAATGAAATTTAAAGTGGGTGCATGGATGATATAATCTATGTAATGACACTATAAGGCAAATTAAGGGGAAAGGTACTGTTTTATTGATAGTTCTAACTAAGTGGAATTTCAATTTCCTTTATAAAGGCTAAAAGGCACAATTACAATGCTAAAGTTATAACAATCAGAGCAGAATAATCAGAAAAGGACTCGTAGAGGAAGGAATAGAAGAAATATTAGAGAGGGGAGAGAGACTTGACTCATTCATTCCACGCCCTTTACATTATTTAGACCTCCCCTATAGACTTGGGTTGGATTCCTTCCATGTGTCGCTTCTATTCAATTCCCCAAGAACAATTTGAGGAGCCAGTGGCCCCATCCACTTGTCTTATCCTAGTTGGTAGCTTCATTACAATCTATCTAATCACAAAAGCTCATCTCCCCTCAGTTTAATGCTAATAAGATTGATTCTAAATATTCCATGTCCAAGGCACAAACCATCTATCCTCCTCGCCCAAGCCAAAAACAAGCTAAAAAGAAAGTAGTTGTAAAAGAAGATCAAGAACAACAGATAATGGACCGTCTTTGAGGGCGTGCAAGGCAGACTATTGCACAGGGTCCAAACTTTGTCATTGTAGCTAAATAGGGCCTCATAAAATATTTGCCCATGTTAAACTCAAATTAAATAGGGCCTCTAATTAGTAGATCGAATCATTTTGATTCTAATTTATTCCTAAAAACACAGAAAATGGAGAGATCCTTACACCATACCCTGTAAACCTAACCCTAAACAAATTAATAGTGTCTAGTGAAAAATCAGATGAAATTGTTCAATATTAAGCTATTATATGAATATGTATACGAACTAGATTGCTATGTTATGAATTGCGGTGCAGAGTAAAGATCTGCTGCGACGCAATTATATGGGAAGTAGCATTTTGCAGGGGCGGTAATCAAATCGAAACCTAGCACGCTAAAAGAGAGGGGAAGGAAAAGAAGAAAAACCTGGGGTTTCTGATTACCACGATGTTTCCCGGCGAGCTTAGCGATCAGTTGAGTTCAGTGCGACTCCAGTTTAGGGCAATGAGATAGCGGACGATGGGATTCTTCAAAAATGAGTTTGTCCCTCCGATTAGAATCTCTTTTTTTTTTTATTTTTTTTTTATCTTACTTTATAAATTGATTTAATATAAAAATATTAAATGATTGAAATTTTTATTACATATCACACAAATTATAAATGGGTCATGCTAACGAGTGCCCCAGGGACACTCTTTAAGCATTCTAAATAAAGAAAATATTCTTTCAAAAGTTCACCATTTCAATTTTCGATGCATTAATTACGCATATTTCCAAGAAAAACTTACTTTTTAAAGCTATTAAAGAGTGCCCCAGGGGCACTTGTTAGCATTTCCCATTATAAATCACTTTAAAAAAAAATTGTAACATATTATAAATCGCTTAACATTATTGAGACAACATTTACACTCTTTTTATATTTCATATGTTTTTTTTTGTTTTTTTTATTATTTCTTTTTTTTTCTTGTTCTAATTCTTTTAATATTTCTCTCATATTAATAATAAAAAACTATTTCATGAAACTATGAACAATTTCTCAAGTTCATATAATATTAATTATATTTTTTATATGTGTGAAATGTTTAAAATATCATATGATCGATTTATTAGGGTGAAACGAGCATTAACTTAGGTTATAAATAATTTTATTCTATTATTTTTTTGAGCTATTTTGTGGATAATTGTTTTAGTACAAAAGAGGATCTAGTGGTCCATAGAAAAAAAAAATAAAAACATTAAAAAAAAACTCAATTAATTTTAAGAAATATGACCTTATTACTATCATCAATTAAGATGTCGAAGTGGTGCGAGGAGGTGGTGGACGTAACGAGAGCGGTGTGGATTCGCGTTTTTGGGATTCCTAGTCTTGGGTGAAATTCTGTTGTTTTTTCGTTTGCGGGCAATCGTTTTGGTAAGTTCATTAGTGTGGATGAAGCAACTGCAAGCGGGTGTCAATTCGAAGTGGCTAGAATTCAGGTTTGTATTGATTTTAACTCTACCATACCTAAGTTTGTTGATCTGCAGCTTGATGGCAAAGTCTTTAAGCTGGCTCTTTTAGTAGAGCATCAGTCTGTGTTTCTTTCTTCTTGTTCCCCGGTTCTGTTTGATGAATCTGATTCATCAGAATCAATTAATTCTGATGACTTCGAGTCGTGGGGTGAGCAAGCGGTTTTGGAGTCTGGCAGTAGTCTGGATCAAAGAGACTCTATTGAAGAATTTGAATCAGATGTGAAGGGTTTGGGTGGTACCGTAATTGTTCCTGTTTCTGCTTCTGCAAAGGCGCAAGGGGGTGATTCGGTAGGTTGTTTGCGGGAAGATTCAACCGCTGAATCGGTGGTGGGATCAGGGAAGGAGGCTGGGGGTTTGGGAGGTTTCCTTTGATAGAGCTCTTCTTTCGGCTTGTTCTAGTCGTAAGGAGGTGAGGAATTCGAACCCTCAAGCGAGAATTTTTTCAGGGCCGGAGGAAGTGGTAGCATCTACTGTACCGTGTTCTTTCAGGAGCAAGCAAGAACAGTGTTCCAAGAAGGTGAAGTTCAGATCTGTGGCTGAGTTTGGGGGGTGTTCAAAAAACAAACTTCTGAGGAAGATGAAGGGTATGAGTAGGAAGGGCAAAATTAAAAAAGCTTTGAAGTTTAGCAGGAATGTTGTTTCTGAGTCTGTAGAGGAAGTAAATTTGACTGTACAAGGGCGGGATGTTAGTTTGAGGAAAGGAGGGTCTATAGGAGGTGGAGGATCGGAGCACCATGGTAATCACTCTGAGAATGATTTTATCTTGGCTAACAACGCAAGACAATGGGAACAAGTGAATTGTGAGGATGGTCAAAAGTTGAGAATGGCGATTGAGGCATTAGGAGTGGGATGCTCTAGAGGAAGGGAGCACTTTGTTAGAAAAATGGAAGAATTAAATGGATTGGAGGTGGAGAGAATTGTGTCTAAGAAGGAGATACCGTCAGTATTGAAATGATCATTGGTTCTTTTAATATTAGAGGGGATGGAAACGCTCTAAAACGAAGGAGGATTTGTGATATAATTAATAAAGGGGAGGCGGACATTTTTTTAATTCAAGAAACAAAGTTCACAAATACGACGGAAGGTTTAGCTCATAGTTTTTGGAGTAAGGAGGATATAGGCTTCTCCTTTTCAAATTCGGTTGGTATGCCGGGTGGTATGATAACTCTTTGGAAGAGAGGAGTTGTGGAGGTTTTGCTTAGTTTCAAAGGTGAAGGTTTTTTAGGGATCAAGGTTATTTGGAAGGGGGGCATTTATTATATTATTAATGTGTATTCTTCTTGCTTCCTAGCTAAGAAGAAAGAATTGTGGGCCAATATTTTGGTGTTGAAGAATTTGTATTGTGATGGGGAGTGGATTATTGGTGGAGATTTTAACTCCATTAAAAATTCCACAAAGAGGAAAGGTAGGAGGGACGGGGATCTTTCTAGTGGCGAGGAGTTGTTCAGTAAGTTCATCGAGGACATTGGTTTAGTGGATATCCCTTGCAAAGGTAAGAAGTTTTCTTGGTATAGCGGATGCGGGAGATCCATGAGTAGAATCGATCATTTTTTGGTGTCTAACGTGGTTGTTGATCGATGGGGTTTGGTTGGTCAATTGGTTGGGTGTAGAGACATTTCGGATCATTGTCCGGTTTGGTTGGTGAAGGATAATTCTAATTGGGGACCCAAACCGTTCAAATTTAATAATGAATGGTTCTCTTTTTCTTCTTTTCTTCCTTTTGTGGAATCGGAATGGAAGGAGATGACAGTTGTGGGTAGAGCCGATTTTGTGCTATGTGAAAAATTGAAAAGGTTAAAAGAGAGACTTAGATGGTGGAACGTTACGATTTTTGGAAATATTGACTTGGAGTTGGAGAAATGCATGAAGGAGGTTAACAAGGGAGATGAGTTATTGGAGGAAGTGGGGGAGGAGGATTTCCTTGATACTTTGAGTGGAAGGAGTGAGGCGAATAAGAGGTTGTGGTTGAATCTTAAGATCAAGGAAAACATGCTCGTTCAAAAGGCTAGGCTTAAGTGGATGAACGATGGGGACTCTAATTCACGTTACTTCCATAATGTGGTTAGAGAGAAAAGAAGACGGAACCACATCGGTCCTATTGTTAGTCCCGGAGGTTTGATTGAAAAGGTAGAAGAGGTAAAGGAGGAGGTCCGTAATCACTTTGCTTCGAAATTCATTGAGGTAGAGGAGGATAGATTGAACCTAGATGGTATTCCTTTTAAGAGTATAAGCAATGAAGATCGCGCTTATCTTGAGAGGCCTTTTGAAGAAATTGAAATCAAGGAAGCTATTTGGGGATGTGGGAGTGATAAAAGTCCGGGTCCCGATGGTTTTTCCTTTTTGTTCATTAAGAGATGTTGGTTCTTCCTAAAGGAGGAATTTGTGAGGTTCTTCAACCACTTTCATGGGGGCGGGGCGTTATCAAAGGCTATTAATTCTTCGTTCTTGACTTTGGTTCCTAAATCTTCTAATCCGGTGGGTTTGGACGATTTTAGGCCCATTTGTTTGGTAGGTTGTTTGTATAAGGCTATTTCAAAAATTCTAGCGGGGAGATTGAAGAAGGTTTTGAATTTGATTATATCGCCTTGTCAAAGCGCTTTTGTTCCGGGAAGACAACTTTTAGACGGGGTGTTGTGGCTAATGAGGTGGTGGATTTCTCGAAACAAGAAGGAAGGGCTAGTTTGTTTTTTAAGGTTGACTTTGAAAAGGCTTACGATAGAGTTTCGTGGAATTTTCTTAGATATATGTTGGTTAGGATGGGTTTTGGAGGTGTGTGGCAAAAATGGATGGAGTTGTTGATTTTTCGTAGTTCTATGTTCGTTTTGGTGAATGGTAGTCCGACTAAGGAGTTTGTAGTGAAGAAGGGGTTAAGGCAAGGTGACCCGTTATCCCTGTTTCTTTTTGAGTTGGTGGCGGAGGGTTTAGCGGGTCTAGTTAGGAAATCGTATGAAATTGGAGAATTTAAAGGTCTTGATTTTAATGGGAGATGCAAGATAGACATTTTACAATTTGCGGACGACACTCTTTTGGTGGGGGATTGTTCTTGGAGGCAAGTTTGGGCGATAAAGGCGGTGCTTAAGGCGTTCGAGTTGGTGTCGGGTCTTGGTATTAACTATCATAAGAGTAAGTTGATCGGTATAAATGTAAGCGCTTATTTTTTGGAGGCCGCTTCTTTTGTTTTATCTTGCAAGGTGGAAGAGAGTACTTTCCTTTTTTAGGCATTAAGGTGGGATGTAATCCGCGAAAAAAGGAGTCTTGGACTCATCTTATTTCTAAGATGAGGAGGAGATTATCGGGGTGGAAAAACCATTTTTTAAGCTTGGGAGGAAGAATCACTCTAGTGAAATTGATTCTTAGCTCCCTTTCTATTTTCACTATGTCTTTCTACAAGATGCCTTATTCGGTTGCCAAGGAAGTTGTGAGGATTCAAAATAATTTCTTATGGTGTGGGGGTTTGGATGAGAGAAGGAAGATTCATTGGGTTAGTTGGAAGAACGTTTGTCTTCCGACCTCTAAAGGTGGCATTGGTATTAGGGATGTTGGTGTTTTCAACCTTGCGCTTCTTAATAAATGGCGGTGGAGGATCTTAGAAGGGGAAGAAGCGCCTTGGTATAATGTTTTAAAAGCTCGGTATGGCGACTTGGTGATGAATTCCTTTTGTGGAGGTATGTCTTCCTCTTTTAATTCTTTTTCTTCTTCTTCTTCTTCGGTGTGGTGGAAAGATTTGATTTCGATTGGTAATTTATCGCCGGAAGACCCGATAGAGTCGAAATGTAGGTTTGTGGTTGGAAATGGTTTCATCACTCCGTTTTGGGAATCTATTTGGGTGGATAATTTTTTGTTTAAAGGAGCTTTTTCCCAAGGTGTTTTCGATTTCTTGTTTGAAAAGGGTATTGGTGGCTAGTATGGGTGGTTGGGTTGATGGAATGAGGAAGTGGGGGAATTTTGGTGTAGTTTTGGGTGATGACACCGATTCTTTGGTGGTGGTCGAGCATGGCATGCTCCATCTTTTGTTGTTGGACCGAATTGTGCATATGGAGGGGAGGGATAAGGTTGAATGGAGTGGTTCGGGGGGAGGTTCGTTTTTCGTTGCTTCTTGTTATGAGTTTTTGGCCGGTTTTAATTATCCGTTTGGCCCTCCTAATAGATTTGACGTTGCTAAGGAATTAATTTGGAAGGTGCAAGTGCCGTTCAAAATTAAGGCTTTTGGTTGGAGGCTTTTAATTAATAGGCTACCAACAAAGGATTTATTGATGTGTAGGGGCGTTTCTTTGTCGATAGAGAATTCTTTGTGTGCTTTTTGTGGCACTATTCCGGAAACTTGTGATCATTCTTTTTTCAAGTGTAAGGAGGCGGGTGTGGTTTGGAGAGAGATAGCGGTTTGGGTTGGAAAACCGGTGAGGGGAATGGAAGAAGAGTGCTTTCAAAGCTTTATGGATTGGTACCTCTTTTGTAAAAAAAAGAAAGTTAAGGAAGGAAAATGTGGGGTGATATGGTTTGCTATTTTGTGGATTTTTTGGATGTCTAGAAACGGGGTTTGCTTCCGCAATGAAGGTTGTGTTGTTTATAATACGGTTTGGAATATCAAGTCTTTGCTATGGAAGTGGTCGTTTTTCGGAGAAATTACGCACCCAATTTATAGTTTCTATGAGTTTACGAAAGACCCTTTGTTTTTCCTCTCATAACTACATTTAGTCTGTAATTTCTTTTCGGCGGATTTTTGTTTTTTTCCGCCTTTCGTGTAAACAGGTTTGAGAATCCTTAGTTCTCCTATATATTCCATCTTGCTTACACAAAAAAAATCAATTAAAATGATCTTCAATATATTTTTTTGGGAGAGTCAGAAGAATGAAGAGCTAATTATTATTTAAAGTAAGACTATAATTATTTAGTTAATCTACACATTGATTTCTTTCGCATCAAGTATAATTGAACTTGGTGTGTCAATCTTTTTAGGCACTTTTCTAATTCTACATACTAAAGTTGAGAAATTGTGTTCATCCATAGTATCTTGTTTGACCATATCTATTAAGACTTTAGAACTATGGTCGACCACCAATTTTGTAATTCTCTCGTGTCTAGTTAGTCCAATCCATGCAACATGTTCAACATCTAAGCACTGAAAGCATCATACATACCAATTTCCGACGCATAACCCCTCACCCAAATTCTTGAAGAATCTTTGAATAAGCCTCTGTAACCACCAATGGAAGTAAAACTCTTATAAGTGTTATCACAATTGTACTTAATCTAATTTCTATATGAACGTTACCAACAAATATGTCTGATCTCTAGTATAAACAGTCCAACTTTGTCCTAAACATAATTGTCATTCTCGATCTACTTTATCAAATGCATGATTGTTTCTATTTGGGTTTTTAGGACACTATAAGCCCTGTTTAAAAATGGTTTTGTTTCTCCACTTCCAAAAGTACCAACAAAATATTATAAAGAAGGACCTTCAGTGCAGTTTGTGAAAATTCGCAATACTCAATCTGAGGTTGTAAGCGACTCACTGCCCTATAAGAAAAATAGTAAAAATAAATCATTTTGTTATCAGAAACTAGTCTAATACAAAGTTGTGTTGCATGAGGGAAATCTCACAACACATGAACCAATGTCTCATCAGTGTCTGTAAACTAATGGAAATCAGCGAAAAAATTTGGATTCCTCTTGTGGTTCCTATAATTTGTTAAAAGTCTCTCATGTGCCATAAGCCAAGTAAATGTCTTCATTCAGGCTTTCCACTTTCAAAATTGTCGTGGTGGAAAAATTAATATTAAGTTATTGATTAACTTAACTCACAAAGCAAGAATCTCCACCGAATTTTATTATTTCCAAAGGAAAGGGAAAATATCGAAAAAACCCAACAAAAAAAGATTTGGATACGGAGGTTGGTTATGCAAGGGGAATGTATTAGCACCTCCCACATCTGTGGTACTCCACATGAACCTTTTGAAAATCTGTGTTTTTAGGCTAAAGGGTTAAAGTTTGCAAAAAGATTGATGAGATAGGAAAAAAAACTATTTTTATTTTTGTGTGTTCGGCAAGACGTCCCATCTTGTGCCTACATACCCCTTTTATGCAATAGATAAATCAGAGCATTTGTAGTTTTGCTCATAAAGAAACACAACACTTTGTTTGTTTATTTTTAATGGAAAAGACATTATGTCGCTTTCTAGTGGAAAACACCATTTGTCATCCACAAGTATGAGGGAGTGTGTATGCATCATCTTGATATGGAGAGCTTTACTTGGATTTAATCAACAAGCATGTCTCACATTGAAGTGGAAAATATCAACAACTGCAACCTCAACTCTTAGGAGCTTAGGGTTTGCATCACTGCAAGAACTAAACTAATGTTCCTCCTTTCTGAAAAGGTTTCAAAAGAAAAAAATTTACACAGACACAAAAGAAAGTTTGATGATGTTGGTATTTTTTATTTTTTTGAAAGGGTTTGAATTTGCTTAAGTGTTTTAGCATTTATTTAAGAAAAAGATTTGAAGATCACTTGACGAAGTCAAGGTTTATTAAGAAAAGGTTTGAAGTTTAAAAATAAGAAGATTTTGAAAAAAGAGAGAAGCTTTGAAAATTAAAGAATGGGGAAGAGATGAAGAGATTATATTAAAGCTTGAAATAAAAGGTCTCATTGTAAGGTAGCCAAAGAGAAATCATTTGTGTGTGTACAAGTGAAGTAAACACCAGATGGAGCAAGCATTTGACATTAATAAAAAATGAGCATTCCTTTTTCTTTGGACTTTAGCCACAAGAAGCAACAAGCAAGCAAGTAAAGCAATATGATCAAATGCATCTCAAGCCTCAGATGAAAGCCAAGACCACAAGTGTATCAGATGAACATTAGGATCTCAAAACATCAGATGAAATTCCAAGTTCAAAAGTTCAAGTGTTTATCAAGATAAGGGACAGGTTCTCAGATGCAAGTCCAAGGTCTAGATGAATAAAATTTTCAGATGAATCTCTAAACAAAGGGAAAGCATCCTAAGTCTAAGTCTAAAGTCCAAAGTCCATAAGCATGGGATAGTAACATCTAGTTCACACAAAATTATTAAGAGCTATTTTTAGGATTTTCTCATATTTAGATGTTTTTGGTCTTTTAATGGAAAAGAAAGTAAAAGCCCAAGGGGCGATACAAAAAGGCATAAAAGTAAAGAGCAAGAAATATAAAATGCTATGAATGTAAATGGCATAAAATAAAATGACATTAAAGTAAAGGCACAAAAGTAAAGAACATAAAATAAATTTTAGCACAATTATATGTCAATGATAGTATTAATGACCAATCAACTTATTCTGGACAATTTAGTGTCATGTTAAGCAATCATAAGTGCACTTATGTAGAAGTAACACTTATATGAGGTCGGTCAATAACAATTTATGTACCATACGTTTTAGAGAAATGATAGAAATTATTCTCCTAAAACAAGTAGCATAAGTCAAAACAAAATATAATGAGAGAATTGATCAAGCACTAAGGCAAAGGAGATGAGATTATTACTTCAACCCACTTTCTTAATGACACCTTGAGACAAACTTATCATCAGGTCAAAGTACTAAAAATGATCTAATGATCATTTAAAGATATATTTGAAATGATGAAAGTTCAGCAAGCATCAATCCAAAAGCCAATTAAACAAGATGAAACTTTAATCAACCAAAATTGACCAAGTAAACCAAAAGTCAGAAGCAAACAACCAATTAAAATCAAAAGAAAAAGAATAAAAGTTTTTTTTTTAAAGATTCTTAAATGAATTAAAAGGGAAATTAGATGGAAAATTCAAAACATATATAAATAATCAAATAAATGAACAAAAAAATTATGAAAAATTAAGAAAATGATGAGAAACAAGATCTAAAAAGTTGGATCTCAAAATATTTGAAAGTGATGGAGAAATAATTTGTTAAAAATGAATTAAAAAGAAAATAATAGAAAAATAACAAAAAAATATTTAAAATCTTTTTTAAAATCTAGAAAAAAAATAGATGAGTAGGAAAATATTTTTATGAAATTATAGAAAAAATTTGGGGTCAAAAAGGTTAAGGGAGCTATTTTTAATCAATTTTTAAAAGAAAAAGAATTAAAATAGAAAAAGAAAATAAAAATGCTACGGCAAATGTTCATCTTCAACCTCCAGCCATTTGATTTTTACAGAACATTAAACTAGTTGTTTTAAGCTTAAACTCCACATATTTTAGCTTCAACTAACATCATCGTTCATGTCTCTTCACTTATGGCCCATAGAAAAAAAAACATAAAAAAAACATAATAAAAAATTCTAAGGAATGTGATCTCATTACTTTCATCAATTAAAACGATCATCCTTAAACCATTTTTTTAGGAGAGTCAAAAGAATGAAGAACTAATTATCGTTCAAAGTAAGATTATAATTATTTAGTCAATCTACACATTGATTTCCTTTGCATAAGTGATAATTGAATTTGGTGTGTCAATCCTTTTAGGCACTTGTCTAATTCTACATACTATGGTTTAAAAATTATGCTAGTCGATAGTTTCTTGTTTGGCCATTAGGCATGACAAATAAACCCGCCTCCGCCAGGCCCTGCCCCAAAATTAGCGGGAAAAACCCAGTTTAACCGGGGCGGTTGCAGGGAAAACCCAATTTTTATTTATGGGTGCAAGGTGGGTGATGCTAATACCCGCCCTGCACCCGCACCCGCCAACTAAATTTAATTTATTTTTCATAGTTTTATTACTCATATACACTTTTTAATGTTGTAATATCATGTTTATTAGAATTTTTTTTGAAAATACAATTTAAATAAAAATATCAAACATAAAAAATACTTTTAAAATAATCAATTATTTAGTTTAATTATTGACTTTTATTTTTATTAAAAAAATTAAAATTTTATTTGGACGGGTGCGGGAAAACCTGTTTCTTGTTCGGTGTGAGGGCAGAGGAAACAAATATTAGCGCCGATCGGGTTTGGAAGCAGGGGCGAGTCTGGGTGGTGGATGCGGGTCTAGGTGTGCTTAAACCCGCCCCCCGATCCGCCCTGTTGCCATCCCCATTGGCCATATCTTTTAAGACTTTAGAATCATCGTCGACCACCAATTTTGTAATTCTATCATGTCTAGTTAGTCTAATCCATGCAACATTTTCAACATCTAAGCAGTGAAAGCATCACACTTACTGTTGTTTGCGGTAAAGTAGCAAGCAAAATATTGAAAGCATTTCTGGTTTTATCGTATTCATAGGGATCAGTGCAAGGGAAAGAATGTTGTTCGATAGTCTTTTTGTTTATAAGCTTGGTTTTGAATGGTTTAAAACATTAAATTGTGCAAAAAGTAAAATATGAACATGTAAAAAAACATTCTTTGGAGAGGAGGGCATTCGTCAGGATTGAATTTCATCTACCCGTCAAATATTTAAACCTATTGATCATTTGTACGCAACTTAAATCATTCGTCAATATCATCAAGTATCGCTCACAATCATGTTATGTCTAACGCAAAATTGAAAGAGCAAATGTATTGTCTCAGAGACGATGTCGCGCCCTGTAGCTTTTTCGGCCATGTAGCTTTTTCTTCTATTTCTATTTATTTGGCTTCTATGATGTAATTTTTGATACATTTTGTATGTTGTAATTTTTTATACATCTTGTGTCAATCAATCGTATACTCATTTATACTTGAATTGGGTTTTTACTCTATATTAAATTATTTTTTCTTTCAAAATAATATTTTAATTGGATGCTTTTAATTTTTAATTTCTTTTTCTTCCTTTAGTTAGGGTAAAAAATTCTCCATTATTTAATTTTGGTTGTTGAATTATTTTTATGAATTTTGAAAATTAAGAAACCAATTTCAAAATATGAAAGATACCATTATATAAATTTTCTTAATTTATAGACTAAATTGATCATTTTTAAACTTTACCAGAAAAATTTACATTTAATAGATAAAAGAAAGAATTTTAAATTCTTAATTTTTAATTATGTATGAAATTTCTTAAAAATTTTAAATATGTTATTAAAACGATGACATTTAGTATAAGAATTAAATTTTCCTTTAAAAATGTATTATCTCAAAAATATTATTTCATTTAAAATTCAAAGACACTCTAAAAGTATCGGTTAGAAAACTTTTATCTTAAAAAAAGATCAAGGAAGTTCACATATGAAATGATAAAATTAATGGCAAACTCTAATATGCGGTTTTGTGTCATGGACTGGTTTGATGACAGAATATCTAAAAATATTTTGATGTTTAATGAGAATTGAAAATTGAAAATGAGTCATAGTTAGAATTAAAATAGGGTATACTTGAATTTAAAATTTTTGTTAAGCCTTATAGTAGCTTTATAAAATCTGAATTCCTAAAACCCTAGACATGTTCAGGAAACAAATATTATCATATCTCTTCCCACCTTGGCGGGACATTTGAATCTTTTGTTGTTGTTTGAAACACTCTCCTTATTGAGCTTTATAAAATGGACATCAGTTTTAACCAGAACAACTTCCTTTTTTTTAAACCTTAATATCAAATTCTTAAAAAAATAAAATTAATCTATAGACAAAAATGACAAATAGACCTCAATGAAAGGTTTGGAATACAGATAGTATCATATATACACCACACTGAATATGGATCCGTCATTTGTACACCAGCAAATTTTATATAATTTTAGTATAACTTAGTATGGATCCGGTCGGAAAAGATTACAATGAATAACAAAGTTCTCAAAAAATTTAACAATGATATATGCTCACAAGTGATTTCAAATACAAAATATCTGGATGAGTTGTATCAAACTTGGTTTAGCAACAAAATCACATAAAAGCCACAGTAATTAGCAAAACATACTAATTAATCTAGATTAAATACGCAAAATATATTATGATATTTTCTCAAAACTGGGCAGAGGTAATAAAGTTGGAACATTCATATTTGAAGAGCTCATCATAAAGAGCAAAAACCTCTTAGTCATGTAGTTGCATTCTAATATTCTTTTCACCATATTTCTCTCCCAACTAAGAGCTCACACTTCCATCAACAAGACTGCTTTGGTAGCAGAGTGAAAGATTGACAGCAAAGCATACATCTATTCATTCTTCAATTTCTGATGATATACCTTTTGTATTAAAGTGTACAATATGATTTTGTTGAATTCACAATTTGCATGCGCCGCAGCAAGTGTCGCAATTATCTGCCTATCTTCATTATTCTTTTTACTTTCATGTGTCTTGCATCGCCGCGGTGCTCTTTCTTGTGTGTGCAGAAATTGAATTAATCAATGGGAAAGAAATAGAAGGAGATGAGAAGTGATAAATGAACGCATAGCATCAAAATATTCTTAAGACAAAAGGGCACATTGTAGCTTGGAGTGGAAAAACAAGAACAAAATGTACTTGTGCAACTCGGTGCTATGCAACAAGCTTGAAGACCTCAAAGAAAACTTCATGAAAACTCACTCTATTTCAATACTTGGGACTTGGCTCTTTTGAACAAATCAACCAAAACATAAATTTCCCATTATTTCATCAAATTTCTAGAAGAAAAAAAAAAAACAACCGCGACAAAGAACACAAAGTGATAAACAAAATTATGTATGAGAAGTCAAGGGTGACGTTTACTGTAGCGACCTGCACATACAGGCACATGGAAGGTGACTATTTGGAAGTGCATAGAACAAGGTTGAGAAAACGAGTCACAATGGAAACATGATTGAAACTGGAGCACAATTGTGTTAAAAAAATTTATGGTTTTGAATATAAAAAATTGACATGTAACATGATCATAAATAAGTGAATAATTTAATAGATAGAATTGAACCAAACCCAAGAACACTTGAATGAGATTATAAGAGATCTCTTTCAGCTTAACCAGAGGTCCTTGGTTTGATGTCGGCCCTGGACATGCAGCAGCCTTAGATTCTCTGATGCATGCCCATGATCAAGATCAAATCTTGGTTAAGCTAAAAGAGATATCTTACCATGTCATCAAGTGTTTTTGGGTATGAATTACATAATTTTACTTTTAAAAGGATTTGGATTGGCATTTATAATCTTTAAAATGTCAGGGTTTGAAAAAATGCCTTGAAATTTTTCCCAAAAACCCCTAATAGCTTTTGGGATAGTAGTTCTGGGCCACAATATTGGGCGCTACACCCGCTATTGTTGGTGGTGGCTCGCAGGACATAAGTGTTGTGCTGAACCCTACCACCGCTACGATATTCTGCTATATAGCGCACTACCAACAACATAGTTTCAGGAACCATTAAGAGAAAACACCTTAAAAAGACACCAGCTCGTGAAATATAATCCTACAATAGAGATGCTACACCTTCAAATTCCTAAGTTACTAGAATATTTGCTCATTTCTAATGAATCTTAAACCCTCAATTGTAATTCATAACCTAAAATCCCAAACAGATCAGAGACAGAAATCTCACTCCATGCTTGCATATTGCAAGCTAAAAAGCTATAAAACAACTCACATTGAACCCTACCAATATATTTTTGTGTGCATTTACACAATCACGGCTTGAAATGAATAGAGAAGATCGTTAATCAGGCAAAGCTGCCTCAAGTAAATAAGTGGTTTAGTTGGTAGATACGTGGCTGGTGTAAACACCTTGCTAAATCATATCAATATATCACAAATTTGTTCAACATTCTTCAAGAATCACAAACCAGTAATTTATTCTAGAGATCATACAAATAACAAATTGATTTGTTCCAACCTCAGTTACATATATTGAATGAGAAATACACAAATATTACTTATATTATGATATTTAATGGTAATGGTAAATTGAAGAAAAATATCAAAAATCAGAACATCGACCATTGCGTTCCCAATCGCCATACCTTGTGGGTTCAGGCCCTTTGGGTCCACCGACCTCGCCCGTTTCTTTGTTCAGATCAAGTTCGTCGCTGTCGTCTTCTTCTTCTTCTTGTTCCTTTTGGCTTTGTTTGAGAGATTCTGGCGCCGGTGTCTGTGGTTGATCCCTAACGGTGGTGTTGGTATGGGGCTGAGACGAGGAGGAGAAGAGGAGACGAGTCACTGAGTTGGAGACGGAACGAGTTAGGTGTTCGGATCCGGTGCGGAGGAGAGTAGGGTTGGATGCGGTGGAGAGCAAGCGAGGGAAAGAGGTTGTCATTTTGCGTTTGGGGATGGCGTTAGGCAAATGTTGGAAGAGCGACCTGAAAATTCGGACTGCAAAATGAAAACCTTTTCTTTTTTTATATTAAAAAAAATTAAATAATGGAAATAAAAATAAAAAAAAAAGAGAGAGAGAGATAAATGAATTTAAATAAGTAAAATGCTGGCGACACTATTTTTAACAGTCTCTAAGATTTTTTTTGTTGGGTGAAGCACATTGAATATTGAAGAAAATATTAAAAAGACAATGTTTCTCATCTTTAAATAAAAATATGAGTTAAAAACACTTTGTTTACTTCTTTCTTACCTGTAATAAATCAAATACATTAACTTTTTAAATCTAAAATATCTATTATAAAAAGATTAAATAGAAGAAGATAAAATTGTAATAAATTAGATAAGTGGAGCCGATAAAATTGGAAAATTAAAATATTCAATCACATTAAAAAATTTGATGCGATCAAAGTCTTACATAGACTTTGTTACGTATATAGAGTTTTATTATGAATAATTTAACATCTTTGTAGTTTATATAAAAATATGCACCAATTAAATTTGCATAAACTCTTAATATTGAAAGCATTTTATTTACTTTTTTTTCCATGATATTAGAGCACAATTCTAATTTGAAAGAGAAATTGGAGAAGAAAATACCTCCAAACCCGAAACAAAGAATACATAGGCATATCATCTAAGCAAGTCTAATAATTCTGGAAATTCACTCGTGTTAATAAACTACTTTGTGGAGAAAATTACCACATGTGGGCAAGATCGATTAAGACAACCTTACATGCAAAGACAAACTATGTTTTATTGATGGAATCATCAACTAAATCTAAAGAATACCATGACTGGGAAAAAAACAGATTTAATGGTGATAATGTTGTTGATCAATGTGATAAAATAAAATCTACACAATACCATCTCACATGCTTCAACAACTCGAGATGTGTGGATCAATCTTGAAGAGCGCTTTCAAGCCAAAACACCACAATTCACCTGTTATGGAGAAATTTATGTTTGATGCATAAACAATCAAACACAACGGTAGCAAATTACTACACACAATTCAAGAGTCTTGTTGATGAGTTGAGTAAATTACAACCCTTACCCAAATAGAATTGTGGCGCCGCCGAAGAATTAACTCAAAGAGAAGAAGAACAACAAGTTCACATAAACTGTATCAACACATCTCATGGATATAACTCCCATTATAGTCAATAAAGGAAAGAAAATATGACATGTTTTTCGAGAAAGAACCTAATTATGAACACTTTAGAGTCTTTGGATGCTTGTGTTGCATGAAAAGTCCATCAAAGAAACCTGAAAAATTTAGAGAAAGAGTAGGAAAATGCATATTTGATGGTTATCCTCAAATACAAAAAGGATGGAGAATATATAATCAAAAAACACACACACATACACTTACATATACCACATTAAGGGATGTTGTATTTCATTAACATATATTTCCATATGCCTTGAGACAATATGATACAACCAAGTATTGAGAATCGTACAAAACTACATACATATCAAAATCAAGTAGAAGAATCAACATATTTATTTGATCAAGGAGAAACTGAAGATCCTTCAGTGGAGGAAGAGTTAATCCATACTCTCAGTCTTTAAGAAGAACATAATGTTTTCCACAATAATGAAATCCATTCAAATTACAATGATGAAGAGATACACATTTATGAAATAGAAAAGGATCCGTTGAACCATGAACTAACATAATTGAAGAAGAGGATTTTGCGAGAAAGAGGTTTAGAAAGTGAAGCGGAAGTCAAAATTGAGGGGGGTTATAATTACCTCCTAGAAATAGACAGCCTTATGTTTGTTTGATGGATCATTATTGATATGCTATAAACCCCAAACGCACTTTATCAAAGAGCAATTCCTTTTCATGTATGAGTTATCTTATTTCAAAAAATTTAAGTTATGATCGATTTTATCCAAAACATCAAGCATACCTTGAAACCATCACCAATAATGAAGTTCTAAAAGCATATCCACAAGAAGTAAAATACGACATGAGCCACATAATAACTTAAAGCCTTGGAAGATAATGAAACTTGGGAATAAACTCATTTACCTTTAAGGAGAAATTTGGTAAGTTGCAAATAGGTATATAAGATTAAGTATAAAGCTACATGAGAGATTGAGAAATACAAATCTCGATTAAAATCAAAAGGATTCACACGAGTAGAAGGTGAAGACTTTAACGAGACATTTGCTCATGTAGCAAAAATGGTTGCATTTAGGTGTTTACTAACTATTGCATTAGCAAAAGGGTGAAAGCTTCATCAAATGAACATTAGAAACACATTCTTACATGAAGAACTCAGTGAAGAAGTGTAAATGAGTCCATCTAAAGGATACAAAGTTCCTAATAAAAGCATGGTTTGTCGCCTAAAGAAGCCCCTTTATGGTATAAAACAAGCTTCTAGGAATTGGTACTTTAAACTTTTCATGTCCTTGCTCAATTATGGTTTTAAAGAAAGCCAAGCATATAATAGCCTTTTTAGCTATGAGTGTGAATCCAATTTTATTGCAGTATTAATTCATGTGGTTAATTTGGTCATAGCTAACAGTAAATCAACTGCTCTTATCAAATTCAAACAATATCTTAGTAAATGAAGGATCTAGGAGATTTGGGGTATTTTATTAGTTTAGAATTGGCTCAAGAATTTTAAGATTATTCATTTGTCAAAGTAAATATACTTAGGACTTTGGCATGCTTGGTTGTAAGCCATCTCCTTTTCCAATGGAACAAAATCACAAACTAAACTGTAGCTAACAAACAACATTTTTTAGAACTATCAAGATATCAAAGATTAGTGGAACACCTTATTTACCTCACAATTACAAGACCACCTATTCATTTAATATTATAAGCCAATTTATGCAAATCCCATTTCAATATTTTTGTGATGCAGCCATGAGAGTCTTGAGATGCGTGAAATCTTCTCTCGGTCAAGGCATAATCCTACCCAAGGATAATGATTTAAAATGAGTTGGTTACTGCGACTCGAATAGGGTGTCATGTCCTATTACTATAATATTTGTATTAAGATATTTGGTGAAACTTGGGAATGCAATTTCAAAATCCTCGAGTGAGGCAGAGTATCATGCAACAACTGAAATACTATGGTTACGTAATGTACTAGTGAAAAAGTACACCCCCTGCAAGAACAGGGAGACTCAGAGCCCTTAGTATGTTTATAACACGTTTTGATGATGAGGGCTTACCCACAGTGGCAGAAGCCATATACGGTGGTGTTTTGAAGTTATTTATGAGACATGATCATGTGAGGTCAAAGGCTCTACTGATGACCAGTGATGCTTGATAGCAAGTGTACACTCACGATGGTCATGTTTTAAAATGTTAATAAGGTTGTGCTCTTTAGGGTGTTAAGATTGTGTATTTCTTAGGGTCTGTCTCATCTCCTTGAGAAGAGATATATTTATAGAGGTCTTTAGGACTTAGGATTTGAGTCACTCCTACTGGAGTTAACTGATCCCTTCTTATTCCAGGGAGTTATTGACCACCTATATTTTAGGAGTTAATGAAGACTCATTCTTTCTTGGATCACACATTAATTGGGTTGGCATGGTAGTGGTTCCTAGAACAACATCCACATGTATGACTCCTAAAGAGTTGGATAAAACCATGTCATGAGGTTTAAAGTCAGTGTCATATTTTCCAATCTTCCTTATTAAGGATATTGGCATTAGGTTAATTGTCGCCCCTCCAGCCACTAAGAATTTATTAATCTCCACATTCTCAACCTTAGCCCATATGCAAAGGGACTTCAGGTGTTGTTTCATTCCTAAATCAAACCTTTCAAACACGACCTTGTATTCATCTAAAGAACCATAATTTATGATGTAGTAACACAAAGGCTTATGGTTTGTTGATTCTTTAGCAAGTCCATCATCCTCTTCAGTCACCTCAGTGACCATATCATATTCAATGGACAGGGCCGGCCCAAGGGCCAAACTACCCAAGCTAGGGCTTTAGGCCTAAAAAAATTGGAGAATTTCTTTGGCCACCTCCCAACCTTCTAGCTCACCTCTGGTGAAAAATCCAGAATACCCCTGACTTCGGAAATGAACTTCCGAAATGCAAGAAAAAGGTGTTTTCGGAGATGCATCTCCGAAAGCGCCTTTTTTTTTAAAAAAATTGACTTATTTCGGAAATGCACTTCCGAAAACACCATTTCGGAAGTTCATTTCCGAAATACTGCGCGTTTTGCAGATTAAGCAAAACAGCCCCCTCCCCCTAATCATTTACCCTAATCTTCTTCCAAACTCACACCCCAAGAGATTTTTGTGCAAACCAGTTCCAAGCTACCTCAAAGGCTCCAACTACTTGCTCTATTACATTCAAAAGTCCTCAAATCCATTCAATCGGTAAGCATTTTGATTTTAAGATCTATGATTAAAATGTATATTAGGGTGTTTACAAATAGCAAAAAATGTATTAGGTTAGGTTTATACTGATATTTAGGATGTTTAGAATGTGTAGACATAGGTTTGATGTTTGGTTTTGGGGTCTGCCATGGGAGTTGCAGAAAACTCCATCGCAGGGGTGTTTCGGAAGTTCATTTCCGAAAACACCTCCATCCCAGTTTTCGGAAATGAACTTCCGAACTGTATCAGAATTTCAATTATTTTTGTTTCTTCTTTTGTCTCGCATATTAATCGATTTCAATTGTTTACAGGAACATGTCAGGCAACCAACCAACACGCATCAGACAGGGGAGAGAGTCTCAGACTGCGTCGGCTAGACGCGAGCGGGCGGCGGCGCAGCTGGCGTCGACCCAGGAACGGGGGCAGGGTCGGGGACGCCGTGTGCGAGTTCCCGTGGACGTGGGAGAGGGTACATCTGCTTCAGGATCTAGGAGTCGGCTGGCTCGGGTATCTTCTTCCCGCCAGCGAGAGGAGGAGGAGGAGGAGGAGGTGCCAGTGCCATACCACGAGCCGGAGGGTGTACCGGATGTTGACCCTCCAGCCGGGGAGGAGGATGAGCAGGAGGATGGCTATCCGGGAGGGCCCTTTGACACTTCCGTGCTGATTCACTACCACGATCACGTCGCTCGGCGGATCTGGGAGGGAGAGGTATTTTTTTAATTTAACCGTTTATTTGTCACCATTTTTTATAATCTAACCGTTTATTTGTCGCTTATTTAATATATGTCCGCTTATTTAATATATGTCGCTTATTTGTTTTTTTTTTGGTAACAGGAGAGAGAGCCGCTGAAAATGGTCAACCACGCCCGCAAGATTTTCGGTCTGTTTAAACCAGCAGATGAGTGGTTTAACGACCATGTGCGAGGTTCAGGGCTCAGCGGGCTCTGCATGACGGGGTACACCACGATCAGCACCGGCATGCAGGGGGCATTTGTGGAGCGCTGGCACAAGGAGACGTCCTCTTTCCACTTGCCGGTTGGGGAGATGACGATCACCTTGCACGACGTGCAGTGTCTTCTCCACCTGCCGATTAAGGGGCCGCTGTTGACCCACTCCAAGATCCAGAGGGTGGAGGCCATTGAGTGGATGATGCTCTACTTGGGCATGGAGCACGAGGTTGCTCACTATGAGTGTGCCACGACTTCTGGGCCTCATGTCCGGTTCACCACACTGAGCACTTATTTTGAGCACCACCTGGACGCGGCTGCCGAGGCTGAGGGTGTGGGTAACGAGCTGTTCACAGAGTATCACCGCGGCTGCGCTCTTCGGTGCTGGTACATGCATGTGGTAGGCGCTGCATGCTTTGTGGATAAGAGTGCCAGGTACGTCGACGTGACCTACCTCCGCTACTTCATGGACCTGGATACCGTTCACCAGTGGAACTGGGGGGCAGCTACTCTGGCATATCTCTACCAGAAGCTGAATGAGGCCTCCAACTGGAGGATGAGGCAGTTGGTCGGATCCTGCACACTGCTTACGGTACGTTTTATTTTAATACATTATCGTATTTATTTATTTATTTATGTTTCGTATTTATTTTTAATACATTATCGTGTTTCTGTTTCAGAGCTGGATCATCTCCTACTTCTCCCGCATCCACGGCTTTCACATCGATCCTGCGTACGTGGACGTCATGCCCAGGGCCGCCAGATACGCTCTCCAGAGGGGGAACGATGCGGTGGGACCATACCGTCTGTACTTGGACCGCACGATGCACGACGACGTCACCTGGAGGCCGTTCGTCGACTACGCTCAGATTGTCCCCTTTGACGGCATTGCTCTATATTCAGGCTGGTTGGCATGCGGGACCGGCATCATGGTCCGGTATCTCCCTGAGCGGTGCATGCGTCAGTTCGGATTCGTGCAGCGGATACCCAGGTCACCCTTTGAGGCAGCTCCCGACACAGTGACCCGAGTGCAGCTCACTGCCATATGGGAGGACTGACAGCATCATGTGGTACCGCAGGAGTACCGTCTCACTCGGGTCACACAAGACTGGCACAGTGAGGAGGGGTACGTCACATGGTTCTATCGGGTGTCCCATCCTCTACTGAGACCCGACGTTCCCGGCGCTCCTAGGCCAGCACATGAGGAGATCCTGGAGAACCAGCAGGCCGAGGATGACCACGCCATTGATCTCCTGCCGATCTGCCAGCGGATAGAGATGCTTGGGCGGGACGCCTTGGATCGGGGTGTCGTTCTTCAGGGCGGTCCAGATGCAGTCGCCGTGATGGAGGCGATCGTCACTGATGCGGGCCGTGCGGCGGGGTACAGGCGGCAGAGGAGGGCTCAGGGTGAGAGGGTTAGGCACACCCAGTAGTGGTCGGGTTTATTTATTTTTTGTTTTCGGATTGTATATTGCGCACACTATTACTATTTGGTTCGGCTTGTATATATTATTTGGATTTTATTTATCGTATTAGTATTTTCTGTTTATCTGTTGCTTATTTTATTTGGCGTTTGCGTTTAATTAAAATGCGAGACTGTTTAAGAAATAACATAAAAAAAAAAACACAGTTTCTGCATAATTCGGAAATAAACTTCCGAATTCACCCATGAGGTGTTTTCGGAAGTTCATCTCCGAAGACACCCCCCATGAGGTGTTTTCGGAGATGAACTTCCGAATTATGGAAATTTTTTTTAAAAAAAAAGCGCTTCGGAAGTTCATTTCCGAAGTAGGGGTATTTTGGGATTTTCGCTGGGGGTGACCCCCATAGGGAGGTGGCTAAAGAAATTTTCAAAAATTGGGCTTAAAAAAGGCCTCAAATTTTTTTAATTTTTTTAATTTAGTTATAAAAAATATATTATGATACTTGAGTTACATATATTATTGTAGTTGAGTTGGTAAAATATAGGCTTCTTTTTCTTTTGGTCTTGAGTTCAACTCTTAGCAACCACAAAATTAATATTTTAAAATACATTTTAAAAGTCTCACTTTAAATTATATTTTAAAGGTCTCACTTTAAAATTTATTTTAGGCCTCTAAACGGGTTGGAGTAGCCCTATCAATGGAAGCTCACTTCTTTGAATATTGGATTCATCGATCAAAACTCTTCTGATAAAAATTAATTTCAAAAGTAAATTTAATGAGAGAGTTTATCTGCTATCATTTAATTTATAAATTATCCAAAATAAATTCAATGAGAGAGTTTATCTGCTATCATTTAATTTATAAATTATCCAAAATAAATTCATCCGCTATTTTTTTTATCAGTGTCCTATTTACCTTACACATAGAACTTAGGTGGCTCTATTAATAATACATGTTAGATAGATAGCATATCAAATACTATCATAGTGCAACCCAAGTTATTGAACACAGTAAATTTCTCATCTAAAATACTGTTACATGCTTACACTGAGAACATCACATACATACACCAAAGTTTCTAATCATTGAAATAAAGACCAACTTCAATTATTACTCAAAAGTTAAATAAAACACATTCATAACCTCAAACAAAATCCCTATTCTCATTTGGATCCATCTTCCCCTTAGTAACCACAAAGTCAAGGTTATAAAGCAAAGGAACCATAGTAAGAGAACACAGGAACACCAAAACAGGTCCAAAAATCCACAACAACATAGGAAGTGCCGAATAGAACAACCTGTTTCCAACCGTGTTTAGCATAAAACCTTTCTCCAACATCTCACTAACATAAGACGGTGTCGCCAAAGACATTGGATCCTGTGGCGTGTTGATTAGGATATTCACTTGGTTTATGAACCTTATGGATAGAGAGTGACAGAAGAATGAGAATAGGAAAATTGTTAGAAGTGTCACGTATTTAAGTGCTTCCATGAACTCTCCATGTGCTCCATAGACTGTGTCGTTGAGTGGCTTTTTGACACTGTAGGTGCTGCTTATGATTGCTGCTAAGCCTGAACAGAGAAGAATGGAGGTTGTGGCCATTAGGGTTGAGCCCATTAGTGTGTTCCTTAGTGTTTGAACAGCCAGGATGTTTTTCTTCTCATTGTCCTGTCAAAATATTTATCAATACTTTGTGTTATTACATTAGTATTTTTTTACGATGAAATAATTTATAATTCTTCTATATACATGATTTCATATATTAAAATAATTGAATAGTGAACTTATATCTTCATTATTTTTAAGAGTTTAATTTATATGCACTGATAGTGTAAAATCATTTTACACTGTCATCCAATAGAAAACTAACAAAGTGTCTTGTTATTAAAAGAATTTTTAATTTAAAGTGTTATTTATTCTAATACAAGGTTGTGATTGGTTGACAGTGTAAAGTGTATGAACCTTTTTCTCTATTTTTAAACATGTTTTGTCAAAACAAATCATGGTATATGTTGTATATCAAAATGAAGAGAATAAATATTATTAAATTAATTAACTAAAATACGTTTATATTCTCTTCTTTATCTAATAAGATACAAAATTAAAAATCGAGAGTGAAAAAACATAACTTTTTTATGGTTGGAATAAAATAGAGACATGATAATTAATAAGATAATATTATTTTACTATATTATATTTTTGAAACATATTACATAATATATATATATATATATATATATATATATATATATATATATATATATATATATATATATATATATATTACAATTATGAATAAATAAATAATTTTATATATGATATACATTTTAGTTACTATTAAAAAATATATTATATGTAATAAAAAATATTATTCAAACACAATTATAATAATATATTATAAGTGATTTTTTAAAATTTTGATATTCAATTTTTTTAATAAAATGATAAAATATTTAAAATAAAATTTTAAGAATAACTATTCCAAATAAATTTATATTTAAAATTTTATGAAAAATCTCTTTAAAATACTATAAAAATTATTTTAAAAAAGTGAAACAAACATACTCTTAATAGATAAAGCTAGTTGTTACTATGTGGAGGGCACGTACCCTCACTTAATGGTTGATTTGTTCTTGTGTCTAATATCTAATCATGAACCCATTCTATACATTTTTGTGGATGTTTATAATCCACTTTGCTAATTCAAGTTGCACTCCTACGAGGCGAGTCGGAGAGGTAAGGTTGATGGAATATGAGTAGGTCCATTTGGTCGACCACCACAACTCGTGATTTGGAAAATTCCTGTTGGGGATATGATATGATAGATTATGTTTTTCGTACATGATCAGATTTCATAGATTTGTATTAAAGTTACCTAAATAAATTGTTTGTTCACACTTCTAATGGACCACGTAATGCGAAAGTAGTGTGCGGAGAATCTATACTAATTCCATTCCTACAATTTTAGGTTTAAATTCTGCTGGTGAATCATTTTTAGATATGATATTCAACATCCAATTATTTAATAAACTAATTATGTTAATTTTGCAATATAAAAGTTAAGGGTGCTACAAACTTACCTAAATAAATTGTTTGTTCACACTCCTAATAGGTGTGAAGCATCTATACTAGCATATACTCACATGTATACTTATTCCATTCCTACAATTTTAGGTTTAAATTCGGCATGTGAATCATTTATTAGATATGATATTCAACATCCAATTATTTAATATAATATTTTTCCATATCAAATTAATTTTTTTGAATTAGTTTTCTAAGGGTTTTAGTACCAACAAAATCTTAGAATATCAAATATTTCTTCTTTTATATTTGTGAAACAATATTTTTATTTCTTTATCACCAAAATAATATTGTATTTTTTTATATATGTGTATAGTTTGGTCCAGTTTAATTTATTTTTGAAAAATTAATCTAAAACTCGACTTGATCCGAACTATTTTTTATTAAAGGAAATTCAAATTTATTTAATAATATTTAATTTTAGGTGATTTTTAATTTTTTTAACTGACTTATAAATTTTTAGTCAATCAATTTGAATTTAAACATCCATATTGTCTAAATCATAAAATATATTAAAATAAGCATTTCTAAGATTTAATAGACAAAATGTAAGTAAAATAATTAATTATAGCAAAATTTTCTATTTCAATATATTTTCATTATTTTTCAAGACATGTTAGTTATGCCTCGTCTAAATTATAAAAAGTAGAGAAAAATATTACTGACAGAAATTAAAATCTATCTATCTAATTCAATTAATACATATTAATTTATCTATCTTTCCGTTGTATTTCAATATATTATCATGTCAATAGAAATTATTAATTATTTTTAATAAATGCGGATTAGCATTGATCTCAGTCTTAATATAAAACATAGTACATCTTAAAATTAAAATAAATGAAAAATAAATTTTCTTAAATAAAATAATCACTTTTGAAAATTTTCATCTGTTTCTTACATCTGAAAAAATATATAAAATTGTTTCAAATAAGAAGATGTTTCAGAATAAAATCATTTTTTATAATTGATTTAAAAAAAAAAAAGATTTTTATCATAATAAACAAACATAAAATAATTCTTTTTTTAAATTACTAAAACAAGCTATATGTGTGTAGGTAGGTAGGTACATACCTTCATCATAGCAGCAACCCAATTCCTTCTACCATTAGCATTGATAGCAATGATAGTTGTATGAGGATGAGTTCGAACATTATACCACAACCAAACATGGTAACCAATGCTCATTAGAATTGCCAATGGAACCAATATTACATCCAAATAACACTTCTTCCATTCCATAATCTCTACGTGAGATCAACTAGATACTATCCTTATCTTAAGCAACCTCAGTGGAAGTTTGATATTCCAATAATTTGGTAGTGCCATGCTTGGTTTTTATACACATGAAGAAAGAATGAATGTGGACATGTTCGTATCTCT
Source organism: Vicia villosa (assembly GCF_029867415.1). Taxonomy (NCBI): domain Eukaryota; kingdom Viridiplantae; phylum Streptophyta; class Magnoliopsida; order Fabales; family Fabaceae; genus Vicia; species Vicia villosa. The sequence goes on along the minus strand of NC_081182.1, from coordinate 1,550,208 downwards.
ATTCAGTCTATATCATATACTTCATAAAGAAAGACCCTTGCTTTTTGAGATTTATTACAAACTTTATGATTATGCTTATTATGATACTACACGTGGGGTCTCTTTTGTCTGAATTCCTTTTTTTTTTTCATATTATTTTTTAGATAGGTTCTTTAATTACGTGTTAATTTGTATGATTATAGAAAATGGATGATTTGTAGTTAGTAATCACGTGGGGAGACTTGGCTAATTGTTATTGGAAAATAAAAAGTACTTTAATTAGTAATTTCAACTTGGTCACATATGCAATATAGATTATATATATAACCTAGTTGCATGCAAATATTAGTTACTAAAATCAATAAGACATAATTTTCTCTCTTTCTCAAATTCATGTAGGCAGTGTTAAATTATAAATTTGACTTTGTCTATTAGAATTGCATATGTATAATATTTATTGCAAATAGTAGAGATAAGTGTGAAGAATATTGTTTATATATTGAAGAACACTAGTGTCTCTCTTCTTGATTCTAAAGTGGATGATTCTTGTTATTGGTTTGTGAAAAGTGTAAATAATCACATTTGTTTCTGGTTGACTCTTGGGTTAGGTTCACATCCCTTAAAGAAATATTCCTTAGAATTTTTACTATTTCTAACCAACGTTAGATTGTAGGAGGACGAGATTTTAGTTTGGGATCTAAGATGAAAGGAATCTCTTTTTGTTTATGAACAAGAGATATGGTTGTCAACCTAATTTTTATTATTTAGGAATCATCTTCATCTTTAGTTAGTGATAATTTTAGGAGTTTGAAACCATATTGGATTTCTTAAATAGGAATTTTTCACATGTTACAAAAGACATAAAGGGAATAAAATCTGTATATTGCATTATCAAGTAATGTTGAGAATATATATACAAACGAGATAAGATCAAATGACACTAAGGTGTCAAAGTTTAATTTGACACCAAATCTCAACTGTTAATTGTATTCAATCAAACAGTCATATAAATAACCTATTTTTTAGGGGGAAAATAGGCTATATATATTTTTTATATTTTATTTCATTTAATACGACCGTTTGATCTATTATTTTAACGGTTGAGATTTGATGTCAAATTAAATTTTGACACCTTGGTGTCATTTGATCCTATCCCTATACAAATATAGTGTAACGGCTATATAAGGTTAGCATAAACCCAATACAAAGCAGACCCAATAAGAGAAAAACTTCATATTTTACAATAGTGGCGAAGGTTTTTTAAGGATGAAGTATTTTTGGTACCCTCGGCTTATCATGCCTTCGTGGAGAGGAGTTTCCCCACTAGTTTTTTTTCTCATAGAGCGAAAATGATTTTTATATTAATTTGGATAAGTTATGCTCCCTCTAAAATGGTTGTCGTCTCTTGGCAACTTTTGTGAGATAAAATTCCATCTTAAGAAAATTTGCTTAAGCTTAATTTTAGCTGATTTGAGTGGCCTCTTTTGTGTTGTGTGTAGGAGGTCGGTAAAGTTGGTTTCTCAATTGTTTGTGACCTTTGAGGTAGCGTCGTCTGTGTGATATAGGATCTTTAGGTGGTTGGGGTGGTTTTTGGGGATTCTTTGGTACCGCATGTCTCTTTTTGATGGTTCCAATCGATACAGTTTAATCAAACAATAGGAACTGCTACAGGTTCTAGGCAGAAAGTTTCTTCAAATTTGTAACTAGTATTTCTTTTACTTAACTTAATGTAATGAGATAATTAAGTCTAATATATGGACTATTTATCTATTTTCTTATGATATAAGATTTACTCTTAAAGGACTTGGAAAATTCAAGTTATGCGTGAAACAAGACAACTTATATAAGGCTGAAATTCGACTACACTTCTGATATAAAAACCAGAAAACTACTACTGTTGTAGCGCTCATAGACCCAATTTCCCCAATTCAGCAGATAGATTATCACGTTAGTTTTCCAACTCAACTGACCGCACCTCAAAGGTCTTACGAAACTCAAATTACGAATGAAACAAGTCGATCAATCCCCTTCTATGTTTTTATGCAATTTTTCCGAGTTTTCGGCGTTTTGAGATTTTTCTTACCATTTGAAACAGATTAAAAACTCACTAATCGAGTCCCAAACAGCCCCAAAAACACCTAAAAAATTATAGTAATTGAATCAAAAACATTTTTCACACTCAACATATAAATATTTCACATATACAACATCAAACTCATCATCAATCATCATGTTTTTTTATCAAATCTTCACACATGCATTTCAATATTCAAAATCTGAATTTAATCTTTTAATGTTGCAAATTAAAAAGGTGGAAGAATAGCTTCAGAATTGGACCACCATTCTTATATTCACACTAATAGTTAAATATTTTAATGTAAGTCCAACTCACTTGGTGCTGTTGTGATGGGAAAATTTAATTTTTAAGTGATTCGTAACCCCAATCTCAATATCGCTAAAAGGAAGTCTAAATCCCATTATAGAAAAATAATACTCATGTAAGGGCAACGGACATTTGTCAAAGCAAATGCATGGTCTTTTGTCAGGCTTTATGTGGGAGACTAGACAATCAAAAGATGGGTCTACATCCTAATATGAATTCTTCCCTAGCGCGCCTAATTGATGACGAAATCCTTGCCCATGATGTCATGTTCCACAAAGGGGTATTGATCTTCATTAGTGGGAAGCTCGAGGTTTTGTTGTCCCCAATGAACTATCTCATTCTCACTGTTAACAAAAAATCATGATCATGAATTCTGGAACGAGACTGAGACTTAAACCACCACTTAAAAGCCTTAATATAAACACGAGCCCCAAAACAAAACCATAACAACTTCTCTCACGTCGAGCCTAAAATTATATCTAGCCCCATCTTTCTCTATACTACAGTCAAGGTTTTTCGCATCTCGGGGACCCTTAGATCCATCAACATCGCCTTTCAAATCTCCCCTCAGTGTTAGAAGTATCACTAATCTCTGTACAAGTGCATGAGGAAACATCGCCTATATGTCATCCCACTAGATAAGTCCCCAAATGCAATATCCGGGTTCTTTATGTTTTCCATGACTAATCAATAAAGTAGAAAAACTGAAAAGGTAAAGAAAGAAAGTATTAACTTAAGGAAACTGCAAAGTTAAAGTCGAGTAGGATGAGGAAGGATCAATAGGAATCCACAAATGTTGCCTAAATGTAGGGGTGAAAATCAAAAGAGGCAGTTAACATATCATTTGTGAGGAAGAGTGGCCAAGAGAGAGGGAATTACAAGGTTTTTTTGACAACAGAAGTAAAAAAGTAACTTATGGTGATTGATCCATTTTTTATGGGTAATCAAGGAAAACAAATATACGACTAAAAGCAAGAAGAATACTAGAGGCAAGATCAACAATCGAGAGTTGGCATCAATGCCATAATGACACTAAGTAAAATGTTGACCAAGTGACTCAAACACAACAAGGGGGTGAATTAAGATATTTACATTTCCAAAAAATCGTTTTATAAAAACTTTGATTTTAAAAGCATTTAAATAACTGAAGTAAAACTGGCTCGTCCTATTTCACTTGGCCTACTATAGTTTCCAAGACTTCATATTTGAGATTTTCACTAAAATAAAATTGAGCTTTTCACAGAATCAACCAAACAACCTTTCACAGCAATACGAGCTTTTGAATTGGATTAACCCAAAAACCTTTCACTAACCAACAACGCTTTTACATATGCTCAACTCAATAACCTTCATCCAAGTTTTTTTCCCCAAAATCAGCTTGCAACCTTCAAAGAAAATTATAAGAGAACTATGCTCTTGAATAAACACTTTCAACGCAACACGAGTATAACAACTCTCATAAGAAAATTATAAGGAACTATGCTCTTGTAATTAAGACAACTTTAATGAAAAAGAAAATTTATAAAAGAGTGAGAGAAATAATGTTAGAATAGGGTTTTTATTCAGAAAGCTGGTGTATTTTAAAATGACGAGAAACCACATTTATATAGGAAAGAATCTGGCTAAAAAAGGAAATAATCCATGTTCCATTTAATAAACTATTTAATGAAATTCATGTATTAATCGATTAACCAAGCTTAAATAGGAAAGTTTGAAATTCTACGTCACTTAATCAATTATCATCCATTGATTATGAGGCGTTACACTTTGGTTTAATAGAATAAAATACCTCTTAAATAATTATACTATGTAATTTACTTTCCTAATTGATTAAACAAGCTTTTAATCAATTAAACACTTGTTTGGATTAATTCTTAGAAGTTTTATTAAAAGGGAAGAGGTTTAAAAATACTTGTATGTGTCAATTGCTTTAGTACCTCAAGACTTAACCTTGTTTCCTTTACAAATAAATTAATCAGAAGTAACAAAAAATCTAAGTCCATGACCAAGCAAGTCTTCATAGTTTCACAACTTTTGAGAACTTCAAGAGCACATCTTCATGACTTAAAGCTTTCATATAACAAGTTCAAGACCTTTTGTTTGATTCACCATTGTGAAAAACTTTAAACTTGATCTTGAGACATTTAATTGATGAGACTTGTGATATTCTTTCTTGTTCATATGCCATCATCAAGAACCTTTAAAAGAGATGTCTTGAACAAAGTATTTTGACAATTGTCACCCAAACCACCAATTGACATTTGTCATCAACATAACCAATTGACAGTTGTCACTAACACACTCGTTTGGAATTTTCCATCATCAAACCCATCATAATTTGATGATGTTATCTGCACATCAAATAGAACCACATACACTAGAGGCCTATAAGGTTGTTGCCACTCCCTACCCTAGAAACCTAAGGCCTCGTGGAGGAAATTAAATGAAAAATATTTTGGTTACATGACAATGACAAGCATTTAATGCCCATGTTCCTAAGGTCATCTAGTCCTGCTCAACACGTCTCAGACCACGACTCTAAGGTGAGGATCTCCATGTGAGCATTGAGGTGGGTAAGGAAGCTAATCTATTGGCCGATCTTGAAATTTTCACTACACTTCCAACTTCATAAATGATAGCAAGGACTGGGGATAACTATTTCGAGTCGGCCAAATGACTCAACAAGAGCGTCCCAACAGCGAAGACACAATCCATAATACTCTCGTGGGGAGCGGAGAAGAGGTAGGTAGTCTCCAGAGGATCGTACATTAGACCCGGACTACTTTCCCATCAACGACCAATGGATCTAATTAGGCGTGTAAGTGGATCTGAAAAAACCAATTAAATCGACAATCCAAACCAAATCAAACTAAAAAAAACAATTATTTTTTTGTTCAATTTCAAAACCAAACTAAACCAATAAAAATTGAGGTGGTTTTATTTAGTTCCCGGTTTTAGTTTTTAGAAACCCCCTAACCGATGATCTGAATCAATATGTATAATTATATTCTAAATCTTTTATTCCACCCATCGTTAAGCCCAATTTTTGTATTGATCCAACCATTCTCCATCTTTGTTTACACTTCCTTTCTTTCAGAAAAATACGCGGCTAGAACTAAACTTTAAACATAAAAAGTAGAAACCATAAGTCATAAAAATGTACTCTCACTAAACTAGTGTAAATCTAGTAGGTAAATCTCCGCTCCACCGCATCGGATACCCAATCTTGTAGGTAAATCTCTCACTCTTACAAAATTACATATATTTACTTGCAGTGTAAATCTTGTAGATAAATTTCCGCTCCACCGCATCGGATACCCAATCTACCGTATGAGAAGGTCTCTACATCTACACATCACCAACCTCTGGAATATTTGGCAAACTGGATTTATCCTTCACAAATTTGTGATTCTAAAAGGAGTAAAATTAAAATCATATCATTCAAACCGGGATGGAATATGCATGTGATTGAAACGTGATAATAAAGATGCATGTTGCAAAGCCATGCATAAATATTTTAGGGCATTCAGAAGATAGCATATACAAACAAACGCCCACTTGTCTTTGTCTAATAAAACCTGACCCACTTGTGTCCAGGAAGATGGGATTAGTTATAAGTGGAAATTTTTGTAACATTATACACTAATCATCTTTTTCTTTGGTTACATTCTACACTAATCATATCATATAATCACTTATATTTTTTATTAATTTATTTTAAAAATTTTAATTGAAATTTTAATGGGAAGAAAATGATTCAACTAAACAAGGTCATGATGAGTGCGATCCTGACAAGGCGCATTGTAATACTTGAGAGAAGAAAAATAAGGAGATAAGGGAGAGGGACCCATTGCCATTGGCCAGCAGGCCTAACACCAGCTTGCTTGCACACAACTTTTGTCAAAGACAACATGGCAAGTGCGTTCACTCTTTAAACACACTCTCATATCCTTTGATTTGCCATTGCATTTACATTATTATTTGTAGAAGCGTTTCGTTCACAACTTCTTTCTTCTAAGCATGACTTGTTGACATGCATGTTGTCCAATAATGGTTATCAGTTTTAACTTATATAATATTGTTTGGATAAATGCTAGTGTCATGTTAATGTAGATTTGTGGTGTTAAGTTAAAGATAATTTTCTACTGGTTTTCAACCGATCTATTCTTTCTTTATATACTAGTAAAGGACCCGTGCGCCCGCACGGGTCACGTAAAGTCGGTATAAATATTAAATAAATATAATATGGTTATGGTTAAAGAATTATATTAAAATATATATTAATTAAGCGAAATAATTTCTTCAATAATGATGATTATCATATCAATATTAATTTAATTTATCAATTTGTAGTTGTTTTCAATGATGATATTTATGTTGGATAAAAATTAAAATAATATTAGAGATAATTAATTATTATTGTTGATTACAATTTTAACTCTGAAAAAATATAGTTCTTGATAAAAAGTAAAAAAATAAATAAAAATTGAGATAATGTAGTTATTATGTACTATCATTATCAACAATTTTTATGGGCTTCCACCCCTAGTATGTCTACCCGCCTTTTTTTCCGCAGACGCACATTATCAACAATTTTTATTGGCTCCCACCCCTAGTATGTCTACCTACCTTTTTATGAGCATGATTCAAATTGCAAATTTAAATTATCAAAATAAAAAATTGCAAAAAAAATTATAACATCTATATAAGTCAAGAAACAAAAAATAGTGAAATGACATATTATAATTCAATGCAACACATTTAAATCTCATTATTTAACTTTAAATATATATTTAATTTGATTTACCAAAGAAAAATTTGTACAAAAGATGTATATTATTAATATTAATGTTACTTATCACATATATGTCGTTAATTTCTCATATTTGTATTAGCTACTCATACCGAATCAAAAATACTAATGTAATGGAATAAAAACAGCAAAAATATTTAATTCAAATTGCATATCCAATAACAAAAATAGAATATTTATTAAATAAAAAATAACTTATAATTTTATTTAGAATCTTGACAGAAAAAGATTTATATACCAACTCTTTCTTTATATTTGATATATTTAATGAAATGAATATAAATTAGAATTAATGTCAAATATTTTTTTTATAGATATTAAAGAAATGAATATAAATTAGAAGTAATGTCAACTATTTTCAATGGGAAAGATACAATAATGCGTATTGAAAGGTGTTATATGCATTTAATTTTTAATTTTTAATTGTATACAAAATCTTTTTTGTATGTTTATTTACAATTATTTTATATTGATTCCTCTATTTGAATTTGAATTATGTCAAGCTACTATATATTTGTTGATATTGTATGGAAGGTAGAAGGTACTATATATTTGTTGATATTGTATGGAAGGTAGAGAGTTATATGAATTTCACTTTTTTATGATTAATTAACCGTAATGATTACTTTTAGATATTGGAATTGATTGGAAAACTTGTAGCATGCAAAAGAAATAATGATTGTTTTTAGATATTGTCAAATATTAAAGACATAAGGCATGCTAATATGAGTTGATGATGAAAAAAGATAATTGAAGGCATGAAAATCGGATTAAAATATTTGTTTAAACTTGAACATGAAATTAATTTTGGTAGACATCGATTTTCTTATTATGATAGTAGTTATTATAATAGTAGATCAATTATTTCTTAAAAAATATTAATAATTGCAAATGTTAAAAAAGAAGACTAATTATTATCACCTAAAACTACATATTCCCAATTACATTTTCTTCAAACTTCTAATTAAAAAAGACTATTAATTATTACCACCTACAACTAAAACCTACTACAACTAAAATCTAGCTCTATTGGGTCCTTTACTGCGATAAAATAAAATAAAACTTTTTAATATTTTATTAAATAAATTAGGATTGGAAAACAAAAAAAAAGTTAATCGTGTGAATTTTTTAGCCATAAATAACTTTTAGAGATATTATTATTATTATATATTAATTTTAAAAATATTATTATTACTATGATTAATAATTTGGGACTGTTAACTCAACGTAATATTTTTATTAGGTTGATTAATGTATAATTGTTATTAATAAGCTCTTAATGTTGATTATTATGAAAATTTAATGAAAAATGAGACTTTCTCCCATCGAACCATCTCCACTTTTTTTTGTTAATGTCCTTGATGCAGTCAAATTTTCTACTCTTTGTCACTGAAAAAAATACATTAATAAATAAAAGGCAAGTAAACCAAACGCAGAGGTTGGTGTGAATCATAAATCTACTATAAATCGAAACAAAAATTTGATGAATGAATAGAGTGGGAATTCAAAAGGTTAATTTTCTGTTTCCAATATGTTAATTTCTTTAACCGAGAAAAACGGTTGGAAGTATAATAGGGTTTGGGAAAAGACTTTAGGTCAAATATGATTATATATGATTAATATTTAAAGTAATAATGCATTTAAGAGTTGTTAGCTACAATTAACATTGAGAATCAAAATAATTGAATTGGAAAAAGAAACGAAGCATACTTGAATTATTTGAAACATAAATATTTGGCACGTAAAGAGTCACATAATAAAAATGGTAATAATTTAATTGGAAGCTTATACAGTATGCTTGTCTAATTTATACTACATAGTTTATTCGTTATCATTTGGAACTGTAATTAATGATGGTTAAGAAAAATTAAAGATGAATTCTTATTATCATTAAAATTGTGTTTTTCATGAAAAACAAAGAAAGTAAATTTAATGCATTTTATAATTATTTGTGTGTAGTTAATTTTTAATTTAGATTGAAATAAATAAATTGAAAAATCATATTTAATTTATGAATTAAATCAAATCCTAATCTTTTTTAACTCTCCATTCAACTTCAGTGAATCATATATTTAATTTATTAGAATTTAAGATGGTCCTCCGAACCATGAAGACACTTTATTTTTGGTGAAATTTTTATATGAGAGAATCGTAGTCAAACTCTCCCGTGAAATCTTATCCTTCCTTTTGAAATTTTACGTGAGAAAATTGCAATCCCAATTTTAAACTCTCCCGTGAAATTCATGTGCCCATTTTTTTTCAATTAAATATATTAAAAGTTTTTTTTAAAGAATTAAATATGAGGATGTACACTACTTATATATAATAATTTTATAAATAGTAAATAAATATATAATAGTTGATATCTTGGCCTTTTGTTTTAAATATAAAAAAGAAATAAATTTGTGTCTTTCATAAAAAAATTTGTTTATTCATCAATCATAATTTTCTCATGTTTTTTAATAAAAACAAATATATGTATCAACTTTTAGAATAAATGTTAACATCTTATCATAAATAAATGCTAACATTTTTTCATGTTAATTTTATTTTTATTTGTATCATGTAATAATAATATATATCATTTTTTATCAGGTAAATGATATTTTTGTTTAAAATATTTATAAAAGAAATCATACTTAATTGATTGAAACAATTTTTATAGAAGCAAATTATTGTTGCCTATAAAATTGACACTCTAAATCAAAAACAAATTTGAAAATCAAAATAAAATTGAATTAATTAATTTAATGTTTTATTAATAAGTATTTATATGAATTACATATATAAGAAAATTAAAAAAAAATATGGATTATACCATATTATATTTTGGTTATATTGATTAATATAATTTAATAATTATATAATATAGCAGTTCAAACCTATTACTTTGCATCTTTTAACATGATTTTTTACTAATATAAATTTATGAGTGGTAATGTAAGAATATTCCAATTATTTTAAGATAATTTAGATCAAATATTAAATAAATATTTTTTATCTATTAGTTTGAAATCAAAATTAATCATCAGAAATTCTTATTAGAAGGAGTTATGTATTTTTTTCTTGTATTAAGTCATAATATTAAATATAATTATTTTCTTTTAATTTATGATATTTTTTTAAAATAAATTTATAAAAAATCATACTTAATTTATTAAATCCATTTTTATAGGACCAAAATTATGATATTTTTTTAAAATAAATTTATAAAAAATCATACTTAATTTATTAAATCCATTTTTATAGGACCAAAATGATCTTGTGAATTTTGTGTATTCACCTATTGTTATTGTCCATGTTTTTGTAAAATATTCATTTATAAAAAATTATTGCCTTCCGATTTCTTATTATCATTGAATAAATATTTTTCTTATTATCATTCAATTAATATTTTCATATTATTGTCTTTTTTCATGTTCTCATTCATTTTTCATAGTCATTATTGATATAGACCCTAAAAATTGTTTAGAGATTAATGAGATAATTAGGGTATGAAAAATGACCTTAAATCGCCTATTGAATTTCTTATATAGATAGTAGATAATTTGATGGTCTTATATATTAAAAATTAATATATATAATAACACCCTAAATTTTTAAAGCAATATTTAGAAGATAATACTCATTCTATACTCCTATAATATAACAAAATATTTAATAAAAATAAAAAATAAACAAAATATATCTCTCAATGGAATGCTCTGTAATTAAACTTTTCCACTCTCTATTTCTCATATATTTTTTAGTGGGAAAATTAAAACCTTTCACTTTATTTATTAAAAAAACTAAATCTTAATAGTTAAAACTAACGACTCTTAATTAACAATAATAATTAATAAAAATAATCCTAATTATTTTTATATTGAATTTTTCAAATCAAGTAAGAAATGACATTTCACCATTTAATTAAAAATTAAAGAAAAATAAATAAAAGAAGTAACCATGAGGAAGGAAAGAGAATGTGACGTAAATTTTGTGTGCAGCAACGTAAAAATTACTTCATATCTCCAAAAACACTTATAAAAAGTGCTTATTTCAATCCAAAATCATTATCTTTTCTATTGTAATAAAATCAAGTAAACACCATACTCTCTTTCTTATCTCATTAAATCAACTCCAAGTTTCTTTGTGGTCGTTAATGTCCTTGATCCACTCTTTGTCACTGAAAAAAATACATTAATGAATCAAAGGTAAGGAAACTGAATGCAGATGATGGTGCAAATCACAAATCTATTATAAAGCAAAACAAAAATTTGAGAATGCAAAGAATGAAGAAGGTGGAAATAAATAACAGAGAATGAAAGAAGAAAAAGGTGATGCAAAGAGATAGATTGAGGGACTCATACAATGGTTCAACAATTCCCAATACACTAAATCGTAAAAGCAATAAAAATACTGTTGTGTATGGAATAAAGCAAATGGGTTTAGGGTTGAAGGAGAGCAAATGGGTTTAGGGTTGAAGGAGAGATTGAACTTGTGAAGGAGAGATGCATTATGTAGTTATTATAGGATTCAAGAGGCAAACGAAATTGAATGGGAGGAATGGAAAAAGGTATGCAAATTTGAAATTATGCAGACTTCACTTGGCTCTATGTCTGCATGACCCAATGAAAATGCACCGATGCAATTGTTCCAATAAAAAAAGATGCGTGTTCCAATAAAAAAGATTTGCATTAAATTAATTGTTGGAATGTAATGATTATTAGTTGTGTAATTACTCTCAAGTGTATTAAAACCATCTTAAATTGATTGTGATTAGGGTAATTAAGGAAATTGGGTGGTAATTGATTTTTATATATTAAAGTAGATAACATCTCTTATATTTATAATAGATGTAGATTAGCATAAAATTCGTAGTAAAATAAGAGCTAAATCAATTATATATTGTTATGAAAAATATGAACAATTAATTATATAAATCCATAACATATTAAATTGAAATTATAAATAAAATACAATAACAATTTTAGAAAGTTTGAAATACAATTATAATTATTGAAAATTTTCTAAACTAATCACCCTTGCAATATTGAGAACAATTGGGAATATTGAAAACTTCCTAAATTAATCTTCAATTTCTTTATCTAAAAATTGAAAAACTCCATATATTAAAATTAGATTAGCCAACACCAATCGTTAGTTGGTCCAGTGGTGATTCGCGCTGGATTTGGTAGGGAGAACCACGATTCGATCCCCGCAACTGCGATCGAGAGGGAGATGGAACCACTTGATACCAGAACTCGCCCTCGAACCTAAAATAAGAGATAAATCAATTATCTATGGTTATGGAAAATAAACATTAATCATATACAATAAAACTTCATAAATTATCAGAAAATATAAAAGTATAAAGATTTTAAAATTCACAATAAAATAAGAGATAAATCAATTATATATGGTTATGAAAAATATTAATCATTAATTATATAATCCATAAAATATTGAATTCAAATCATAAATAAAAATACAATAACAGTCTTAGAAGTTTGAAAAACATTTAAAACTATTGAAAACGTAATATTACGATCAGTTTTGAAATATAAAGAATTTAATACCTTTGAATCCATTATAATATTACGATCAGATTTGGATAAAATCTAATTTTTTTGAATATATAATCCTATTTAGAATATAGAAAATATAATATCTTTTAATACATTATAAAATTCTAATCATATTTAAAATATTAAAAACTTAATACTTTAAATCCATTGTAACATTCCATATATAAAAAATCCCAACAAATTTTTAAGATATTTTCCTGCCATAGCAAACAAATTGAAGATAAACAGTAGAAATTGTAAATTAAAAAGAAACACTAATTATGGATATATGAAGGACTGAAAACTAAAAGGTCAGTTAAAAACAAACTTGAAGAATTAAAAATTAAATAAGAGTTGCACAACTAAGCATTAATACTTACGTGTTGCAAATCAGAATAGAAATTAGGGGAAATTAAAAAACATAAATTGGAAGATAATAAAAAATTTGCGGAAACAGAACACTAATTGAAAATGATGATGAGGAAAAATAGTATTCGAAGAATCAATATCATAAAAAGAACTATTTTACTAACAAAACTTATTGAAAATAATAGAAAATTCATGAACAAAACCATTGATATTTTCAGACAATCAAATTTTATAGTCATTTTTCTATAAAAGAAAACAAATTTAAAATAAAGAATTTATATGGAGAAATGAAAAAAATCATAATAATACATATTGGTCTTTGCAACTGGAACTGGATATTTAATTTTTGAAACATTGAAAAGGAACCCTATACTTTCTGAGTTAAGAATCTAAAAACAATGACAGAAATCAAACTGATATTTTGTTGATCATCGTATAGAAATCAAATGGACAAAAAAAGTGCATGTGCATAATTAAAAATTAAACCCTAAACCTTTGAAATGGAATATTGAAATTTTGAAATTATAATAGTTAATAGAGTTGTATAAATGGAGACTAACCCTGCTGAGTTGCAAATAGGAAACTTTCACATAGTGTAGGGAACCTCTGTTTAGCAAGACTAAGAAACCCAACCTCCCTTATCTCAAACTCTGCAATAACTATGTAAAAAAGAATAGATGGTTTAGAATCTCATAATTATATTGACAAACTATTAAATGAATTAAAAAAAGGAATGTACAAACCTTGAAGATGATAATGGAGATTTGAAGGTCTTGTAATTATCCTTCTTACTCCTTGTAGGAAAAAAACCTATATCAAATGTTATATTAACAAACAATGAATCAAATGTTCCCAATTCTATAGACTAATTTTACAACTCAATAGAAAATGACAAACCCTAAAATAAAAAGTTAGAATAAATCTAAAATTGAAAATCAAAACTCACTATTTTTCAGACTCCCTTTGTAGCTGTGTTTAGGAGCTTTTGGAGCTCATCATTGCCTTCAATGTCTCTCTCTGAAAGTTCTCCTTTGATTAAGCCCCTGCTTGATAAAAGGTTGAAGAAGGTTAAATAGATAAGGTTGTTGTTCATTATTTAGGATTTCAAATGGGTAAAGAAGAAAGTAAAATCGATGGATGTCAAGGAAGAGGAACAACAACAGTACCGTAGTTTAGGGTTTGTTCGCTCAAATCTGGATTTTGGACGAAATCAGAAGCCATAGTATATAGATTAATGAGAGTAATTTGAAGGGTTTCTCCAAAATCTAAGAGGAGAAGAATGGATATCGTTTTGCACAATTCCAAGGAACTTTTCACAGTTTCAAGGAGATTTTGCACGTTAGTAATAATGGGAGTAAAAATAGGGTAGAATAGAAAGACTATTTAATAATTAAAATATTTAGGGGGATGCAATTATCGTTATGTCCCCGTTAATCACTCTCAAATTGGTGATTAGAGGGTTAATAAAAGAATTTACTATGTATTCTACTTTATTATATTAAAAGTAGATTGCGCGTGTCTCAAAATACTACAGATTGTGATTCACTGAACTCAAAGAAAACACGTATTCTCGTTGTAATGAATTTATGATCGCTTGATAAATGAACACTTTAATGATTCTTAACCGCTAGATTTCAATCGAACATTTATAAATATTATAATTGTGTGAATGTGATAATCCACAACATCATATTAAACAGAGGCGGGTTTGAAACTCACAACATCTCACTTATTCACTTTTACGCGGGGAAATTTTAGTAATCAAACTATTAAACAAAAAACTCATATCATTTTGAAACATATCCATAAAATCATAACATAATTTAAGGAGATATTCGAGATAGAAAAATTTGAAACATTATAATTGTTTCACCAGGCAACCTTAATTGATGGGAGATCGAAGGTTGCAGATTGCAATGGTGAACTTGAGTTTTCAATACGTGAAAAGGGGTGGACATACAAGGTTAGTACTTATTAGGAAGATCCTAAAGTCCCACATTGGTTGGAGTAGAGCATTGAAAGAGTATATATAGAGGGATACTCCTCACCTTACCAACCAGTTTTGTAAGGATGAGTTTAGGTCAAACTCTAATAGAACTCTAACGTTCTCGTTATTATATGAGAGTAAAATGAGTGAATGAAGTTTGAAGTGGAATTGTAGCTGGAAAATGGCGTGCATCCTCTTTATATAGTAGAACGATTAACAACGTGTTGATCTTCAGGCGTAGGATGCAGAGATCCGTTAGATGGATCATGGATGCGGATCACATGCGCTCTAACCCAAGATAACACTCATGTTTCGTAAGTGACTTTAGTGGATTAGAACATTTTTATGGGCCAAAATTATTGAGCCTTCTGACCGGCCCAAAGTAGTTTCCCCCTAAGTTCTTGCTCTTGGTTTGTAGGGTAGGGGTTTTATTGAATTTTTTTACGGTCGTAGCCCAGTTTGAATGGAAAGTCAAGAAGTGATTTGTTCTCATTGTGAATCTATACCTTAAATACGCCTCATGTTTTATATGTCTTTTCGTATATTCTATCATAATGACCTTTAACAACTAATGTAATTATGTTTTTTCTGAGGCAATCGGGACTGTTGATAGCGCCTATCACTTTTACTTTGGTAGGGCGTTGCAATATCTTTGTTGAGTTAGTTGCTATATTTATTGGGGGCTTTACCTTTAATTTGTTTGTCATCTAACTTCTGCAATATACTTGATGACAATTTTGCAAGTGTACTAAATGTTATAAGTAATAAAAATTTAAAAGTTCGTATCCACAAGGATGATTTTATTTTAACAAAGTGATTCAAGTTCTATAGAAAGTAAAATAGGGTTTTCAGGTTTGTTTAGATAAAATAAAAGCGTAAAAAAATTGTTGAAAAACTTGATCAGATTAACAATGATTATGTTTATTTGAATCCCCTAAATCTCATTGTTCATGAATCCCCTAATTCCTTAAGCTACCTGGATAGTAAAATCATGAAAATTACGTTCGTTAATTTCTTAGACATAACTAATAATCAAATATCCCTAAATCAATTATATAGTTGAACAATTACTCTAGATCTGGTTTATAGAGTTAGGGCCAGTAATTACTACAAACTCAAGTCAATTTGTGAGTTCATCAACACACAAAAGGCATTACACAAAAGAGTAACTAAATAGAAATTGCAATACCAATTTATGAAAATAATACAAAACAAGTCATATATCTCAATATATCAAAATAGAATCATCTCCTAGGGCCAAGTAAATAAAATTTAATTACCCAAACTAGTAGGAATCTTAACTGAAGTAATAAACAATACATGAATATCGGATTAAGATTTGGCTTCCGTTGATGAAAAACCTTCACTCCAGAGCTCCTGAAATTGCTTCGTCGTCAAAATTTTGTACACCCTTTTTTCCCAAGCATTTTTACCTTTTAAAGAAGTGAAAACGTGTTAGAAAAGGTACAAATCGCACACACGGTGGATTCTATCGCGCATGCCAATTCTTCATATGTCAGGCATTGCACAAGCGATGCTTGTTTTCGTGCACGTGATGCTTGTTTTCATGCACGCAATTACACTTGTCAAGCACACAATTTATCTTGTAGCTAGAGCTTTTTTTAGCTTTCATTTACAAAAAGTCTCGTCTCAACCGAAGTTACGAAAATTATACCGAAAAATATTATTTTCTTCACTTTTTATCCGCTTTTTTCACCTTTTCGCTTTGTTTCTTCATTGCTTCATTTTTTTTCTATTTTTTCATAAAACTTAAATAAAATTTACTAAACATCATCAAAAACATATGCTAAATGCATATAAAAATTACATGATTTGACAGAGTGTCATCACAACCCTAAACTTACATTGTTGTTTGTGCTTAACAAATTCATTCATAACCGTGATCTTCCCCAAAACTTGGTACTTACCAAACCAATTATAGACACCAATTATTGTCGAGTTATGGGCAGCAACAATCGATTATCCTAATCAATTAGGTCATTCATTTGACCCATGAATTGTTTTCAAATTTACAAAAATTCTTGGACTATAAATAGAGAGCATGTTTATCATTTCAAATCATCTTGAAAATATGAAAAACATCAATTTTCTTTCTCTCATCACCTCTCTAAATCATTCTTGTTTTCTTAACTATTTTAGCCATAGTGTTTTCAGAGTATTTTTGATTCGTAGTAAAGACATTGTTCTGAGTAAGGGTATACTTGTTAATTTATCAATGTCGCACGCTCGCGAAAAAATGAACAGAGTCGCCACTAATATATTTATCCCATAAGGGAAAGGAATATCAGAAAACCTGAAAAAGGAAGGAACAGGGTCTTGCGACCAGAGAATCAAGGTACGGGAGTCGGTTGCGCGAGGGGAAGGTATTAGCACCCCTTGCACCCATCGTACTCGATGGTATCCACCTATGTTTGTTTCTATCTAAAGGGTGTGTACTATGTCTATGTCTATATGCGAATGAATGCAAAATGTAGGGAAAATAAAGAATTATACTCGCACGGGCCCTACCCCGCTGCCTACGTATCCTTTTCAGGAATCAGAGTTACCGTAGCTCGGCTCAAGATTTTTTGTTTGTTTTTGTGTTTTTTAGTTGGGCGGAGTTAACGTTCGCGCTCTTGCATAAGGGACGACCTAGGATGCGATCGAGCGGAAATAACAGTGCCCTTAGGTGCCAACGAGGCAAAGGAAAAAGAAATGATTGGTTTGTGTCTTTTAGAGTAATTCCATGATGACAAAACCCACTACAAGGCTTCGCACCACTTCCTTACTTTGTTTTAAATCTGACCATTTATTAAGCATTTTAAGTGTTTTTGGTTGGTGTTTTTTTAAGGGAATTTATTTGTGACTTAGATCATACCAAAAAGAGTTTTGTTTTGCATATTTAGAGAATGCACATCGAGGCCTACGCCACAATCGTTTCTCTAAATAGCGGTTAAGAAATACATCGAGGCTTCACACTTCAATCATTTCTTCTCCGCTAAGTAAAGGAAATACAAAAAGGAGTTCTTTTGTGAGCACTTAGAGAATGCACACCGAGGCCTACGCCACAATCGTTTCTCTAAGCAACGGTTAAGAAATACATCGAGGCTTCACACCTCAATCATTTCTTCTCCGCTAAGTAGGAAAGAACATACATCGGGGCCTACGCCCCAATCATTTCTTTCCTACTATGAAATATAGTAACGGTATGATCTTCATCGGTATTTATTAAGTATTTTAAAAGTCGAAAAGAAAAAGAATGAAATGGGGTACTAATCCTAAATTCTAATCTAAGTGTTATTGTTGTTTACAAGTCTAAATCCTAATGTTAACATGGTAAGGAGTTGATTCTAAAAGGAGCATTAAAACAAAATAGGCCTAAAATAAGGCCAAAAATACAAGCAATAAAATCACACAAACATTATACAAAAGTAACATGGAATTAGCACAAAACAATTCAAGCATTAGTACAAAAATGAAACTAAAAAATACTACTATTTTTATGAGTTTTATTGAAGGAAATTAAATGTCAAAATTAACCTAAAAAATTCTACTATTTTTATGAGTTTTCTATGTGAAAGGTATCCAATTAAAGGGACTAAAATTAATTCTCAAAAGTGATCTAAAATCTAACAAGGAAATTTTTATTGATTTTATTGTTTTTTTATCACCAAAGAAAAATGAAAAGAACCTAATTCTACAAGGAGAAAGTATGTGAACACAGGGGGGTGTGATATTGAAGTTATGGTGGTGAATAGAAAATCCCTGGGCCCAAGGGTATTGGCCCAACTGTTGGTTTTTGTATCAATTTTGTCTAGCCAAAAGAAAAGAGAGTGACGTATTGGGCTTCTATGGGGGGTATGCAGAAGCAATTCGTGTTTGGCCAAAGGGATAAGGCCCAACGATTTGCACATGAAGGCCTATGGTTGTTGTTTGTTTGATCCATCACCATTTAGATTTTATATTTACAGATTTTTATTCTAATCAAATTCTATCAGTTAGTGTATTAATGTTCAAATTCATGACTCATTTAATATCAATTAAATTCTACTAACTAAATTTTATGCTAATCAAACAATATACCAAATTAAATTATATGAAAAAGGGGTTTAGGGCTAAATTATAACGTGACCTTTGAGATCTCTTTCTTCTCTTCTTCGTGTAAGCTCGTGCACGATACCTCCTGTGCGACGGCGGTGACTCCTTTGCATCAACGGCGACGGCACAGTACGGCGGTGGCATACTTATCCCTTCCGTTTGGATCTCTCAGCTCTTCTTCTTCTTTCACCGAACAAAGCTACGGACGACGACTCCCTCTCTTTCTCACCGTGCGGCGACGGCGAAGGCCTCTTCTCCGATTCAACATCCGTCCTTCCCAATCGAAAGACTTCTCTCCTTAAACATCTATTCTGATTCAAAACCTCAATTCATCAAACTCACGGCGACTCACCCTATGCCGGGCCTAACCGAAAGACGCTAGAACCACAAGGACAAAATCAAAGGGTGTACGAGTCGGTGATGACAATTCTTCAAGATGCTCGAATGGAACCGAAAATATCAGAGGCAAGCGACTACGTTTCAGGTAACCTTTTCTGCTTTAACGTTCTCCTTCTTTGCCTACTCTCCTTCTTTGAAGTCCTTCTGAAAGCATTGCGAGAAATGAACTCGGTATGATTGAGAGAGATTCAGAGCGTTGTTGATTGCTACGTGTTGAGAGGAATTGAGATTGAGTGTGTGAGGATGGTGCGAGTGGTTTAGCTCTGTTGAAGGAGTTTCAGAGGTTGAAACTCCAACAATGGTGGTGATGAGCTTTGGTGAAGGTGAGGGAGAGGGATGAATGGTGGAAATGGCGTGGAGTTTAGAGAGAATATGGATTTAGAGTGGAAGAGGATGAAGGGTGCTTGTGATGAATGAAGCGTGTAACCTTGAGCTTTAGGGTGATGGTCCTGTTATATAGAGATTTAGAGTAGTGAGAAATCAGTTAGGGATTGAGAAGTTTTGTGAGCCCTTGGATTGAAATCGGTTAGAGAATTAAGGGTGGGGATCTGTCAGTTATGAATTAGTTATTGAGTACTGGGAAGTTGGTTATAGGTGTGACAAGTTAGTTAGGTCAGTTTGGAATTCGGTTAGTCTGTAACTGAATTGGTTTTTTGACAGTTGAGGGTTAATTATCACAGGTATGAATTCTGTTATAGTGAAGTTAGTTTTGGTTTAAAAGTTTGTTATAGGTAGTTAAAACAGTTAGTTGTTGATTCTGTTTTGAGTTTTATGGGAAGTGAGTTTGACAGAGGTTTATGGGAAGTTTAGAGAGAATGGTAATTTGCAATTGATGTAAGTCGAATGTTAATAGCTGCTGAATGTGAAACTAAGTTGGGTTATTGGGAATGGATGAGGTTTAAATGGTTAAGTATGAGTTCGGATAGGATTGTGAAAGTGTGCGACGATTGTGCATGAATTATAATGCGGGTTTATGATGATTTTGGCCTGGTTTTTGAATGACACATACGAGCATCAAAAGGAGATACAGACGAGTATCAAAAGAATGACACATACGAGCATCAAAAGGAGATACAGACGAGTATCAAAAGAATGACACATACGAGCATCAAAAGGAGATACAGACGAGTATCGAAAGAATGACACATACGAGCATCAAAAGGAGATACAGACGAGTATCGAAAGAATGACACATACGAGCATCAAAAGGAGATACAGACGAGTATCGAAAGAATGACACATACGAGCATCAAAAGGAGATACAGACGAGTATCGAAAGAATGACACATACGAGCATCAAAAGGAGATACAGACGAGTATCGAAAGAATGACACATACGAGCATCAAAAGGATATACAGACGAGTACCAAGGGAATGACACATACGAGCATCAAAAGAAGATATAAACGAGTACCAAGGGAATGACACATACGAGCATCAAAAGAAGATACAGACGAGTACCAAGGGAATGACACATACGAGTGTTTGAACAAATACAGATGAGTATGGATGAAAGATACAGACGAGTACCAAAGGAATGACACAGACGAGTGTTTGAGAAGTTTGGTAGATGGACTTACTGGGGATTGGGATTTAGTCTTGAAATGATTTGCCAGGACGGACGGCAAAGGGTACACAACACGGGGGTTGGATCTAGAAGTTTGCCCGTACGAGGGAAAGGGACCACGGAGACTAGTGACGACTAGACTCGACCCAAAAGAGTAGTACATACTGAAGAATCACGGGATATCGATGCTTGCAAAGCATAAGAACTATATTAATCCCTCAGGCCAAAAGGCAGGGTATAATCCTTCAAGAGTGGCAATCGTTCGAATTGCCACACACCGAGTATGGTTATTCGAATGATTGAAAAATGAGATGGGTTGAATGCCCACCCTCATTCGCACTCTAATTTGCATGCAACACACGGGAAATAACCATGACAAGACTAGAGACGACTAGACTCGACAAGAAGATGATAGTAACCACTTGGAAATTACGGGAATATAAATGCTTACGAAGCATAAGAACTACATTAATCCCTCAGGCCAAGAGGCGGGGTGTAATTCTTCAAGAGTGGCAATCGTTCGAATTGCCACACACCAAGTATGGTTATTCAAATGGTTGAAAAATGAGATGGGTTGAATGCCCACCCTCATTCACACTCTGATCTGCACGCAGCATACGAGAAATAACCATGACAAGACTAGAGACGACTAGACTCGACAAGAAGATGATAGTAACCACTGGAGATTACGGAGATATCGATGCTTACGAAGCATAAGAATCACATTAGTCCCTCAGGCCAAAAGGCGGGGTGTAACTCTTCAAGAGCGGCAATCGTTCGAATTGCCACACACCAAGTATGGCTATTCAAATGATTGAAAAATGAGATAGGTTGAATGCCCACCCTCATTCACACTCTAATATGCACGGATCATACAGGAAATAACCTCGGAGACAACGATTCTGACGAAGAAAGACATTGTGTCCGACCCACACTGGAGAGAGAAAACGAGACTTCTTCTGGGGATTAAGGATACCAGGTATCGGCACCGTGGCTGTAAGAGATTTATAATGTAGTAGCAGATATCAATCGGAGTTTGTAAGGACAACCTTTTATGTGGGGAAGTATCGTCCTCTTTATTGAGTGCTGATTTGTATTATCTAGCTTATGCTTTGTATGCATGTTTGAATTTTTCTATGGCGTAGTGATCCGCTTTGACGGATATGCTACGCTTTTTGAGGATGCAATGTTATATGCAATGGAAACTATATACAGAGTGCCAAATAAAGGCATTAGTGAGGTAAACACCAGGGAGAATCCCCTTAGTGTTAAGAATCATGTAGAGATGCCAATAGATATTGGACTTTGACTTGCAAGATGCCCCTTCTGGTTGTTGGCTTGCAGAGTGTAGAATAACTTCTGACTTCTCACCATGTGCCATTGTTTGGAGGATTTTCAGCTTGAGGAGATTCCCTCGATTCACCATGTTAGGGATGAGAAATCCAGATAAGGGGGCCAGGTTGGAGAATGGAGCGACTCTCAGGAGAAATAAACTTCGATGCTCGAGGAATGGAACAACTCTCAGGAGAAATAAACTCCTGTGCTCGAGGAATGGAACAACTCTCAGGAGAAATAAACTTTTGTGCTTGGGGAGAGAACAAATTTCTAGGAGAAATAAACTCCAACGGTCGGGGAGAGACAGTATAACTCAAAAGATTGTGCCCCAAGCTTCATGACCTTCGAAGGAATTTTCCCCAAAAGATCCTTGGAGAGATTTTTCGAATCTCGACGCAACTGCCCCAGATTGGTTGGACCCAAGAGAGATTCCTCGACGTGATTGCCCCATATTGATGGAAGCTTGAAGAGATTTATCGACATGATTGCCCCAGATATGGTGAATTTGAGAGGTCAAACCTCGATTCAATTGCCCCTGATTAGGTATCTTACTAGAATCCTCAAGCTTTCATTGTTTTGAAGACAAACAAACATGGAAACAACTTTGCCACGCTCAGCGGAGTCTTCAAACTCTTCCCCTTAGGGTAATCAAAAAAAGCATTAACTTTTCATGCCCAATGGAGTTTTTAGAGAGCCTGCCCCTTGATGGTCAACATTTGAAATGATTAGTTTTTACTCCTCGGAGTTCTTAAGTCTCTTGTATTTTGACATGATCAAGTTACTCACTGATTCTCATCTTGAAAATTCTTTGATGTTAAGCAAATGTTTTGTATGCAAAAGAATGTTAATTCTAAGAATGATAATTCTAATGCAAAGCTTATGTTAGTCTTGAAGTTTAAAGAAACTTTTATTGAAATGAGGTTGCGACCTCTTGTGAATGGATCACTAGTTGACACAACCTCGATTTTCTCATGTGAAAGATAAAGCAAGCATACGATACCAACATAGATATGTGTTACGCTTCATTGGTAGTCAGTTAAATGCTATCTCTATGGAGTGCGTCTTCGAAATAAACCCTACTTCAATTAGGACTTTTTAGGGTTGTAACTTGGCCAGGTTCACGATTTTTTAGAAAACAAAGGATTTTTAGGCTCAAAATTATTTGTACCCACCCCTTCGTGATGTTCTCCATTCCTATGTTCAGTTAACTCGACACGAGTGTTCATCCCTCACAAGAAATTTGGAATGGTTGAGGAATCAATGAGGTTCTTTAGACATGGCAGTCGCTCACCTTTTATTCTTCTGATTCATTATTGTAACACCCGGAAATTCGATTATTCGCTTAATCTAGACGTTCAGAGTGTTTAGTGAAGTTTTCGTATTTTGAGACGATTTAGTCGGTATTAGTTTCGGGATAGCGGATCGATATTTAATCAAGAGTTTTGATATTTTCAGTATTAGAAATATTATTGGAATAATATTTGAAGTTTTGGGAATTTTCTGAGTAAGTAAGATTAGACCGAAAATATTCGATTTAGTCGAATTTGAATTGTCGGTGTTATTTAAGGGCAAATTTGGAATTATTAAATTGAAGTCGGAAAATAATATTAAGAATAATATTATTTATAAGTCGGAATTATTATATTGAAGGAATTATTATTATAAGTGATATTTTGGTTATTGAGTTATATCTCTTATTGGGCCTAAATTGATTTTGGAGGATATTAAATAAATAAGAGTTGTTAACCTCTAAGCCCAAATTGGATTTTAAATTAGGGTTTTAGAGATGAGAAAGAGTAGTTGTCATTTTTGGAGAAAACAAGAATAGAAGAGAAAGAGGCAAGTTTTGGAGAAGATGAACAAAGCTTGAAGATTTCCATCTATGGTGCCAAATTGGAGACCCAACAAGTTGCCTCAAATTGAATAAGGTAAGGGTGAGGTTCTCTTCCTATAATGGGGCTTATGAAATCTTGTATGTGGGGGAATTGGGTGTGTAGAATTATTGCATTTATTATGTTAATTGTTGCTGGAAAAAAATTGACATCATCTTTGAGGGATTGACGGCTGGTAGTAAGTGCGCTACAAATTTCTGAAACATAATTGGGTCTTTCAGTCGTATGTATGGCCAAGGCCGCACCATCTTTTGGGAAGGCTACTTTAAAGCATTCTTTAGACTTTTGACAACACCTTCTTTTCAATAGCATAGCATATCGTTTGTTTTTCATACGAAATACTAATGTTTATGGAGTTGTAGAAGTTGTGTTAGTTAACCTTGGCAAATGTATTATTTACTACTGTTTTCTTTTAATTTTCCTTTTGTTTTCCATATATGTGCATTCTTGCTGGTGGTTACTTGATAAATGCATATGTATATATATATATTGATGCAACATAAGTGAACATGAAACAGTATACGACAGACAGTGGCATATTAATTTTGGTTGTGATTTTGTGTTCTTGCTGAAACCTTTATATGCATATGCTGTGTAATTTAGTATTCACTATTATTAGTTAGAATAGGTATATGATAATATAATAGAAGTGAGACATCCATGCTAGGCGTACTGTTCATTTTGGTTTATGTTCTGTTTTCCTAAAACTAATAAAGTGTCTCGTATGATCGAAATAGTCGAATTAAGCGGTAAATTAATTGTCCGGAATTTGATGAAAATTTACGTGGTAGCTAAGTTTAATTAGTAGATTAACATGGTGGTGTTATTTGTTGAAATTGTGATATTTTACGAATCGACTGAAATTGTGTTTGGTTTAAATATTCTTTATAAATAAATTATAATAATTTAATAGAATTGTCAATAAAGTTGTTAGAGTTGTCAATAGAGTTGTTAGAGTCGACAATAAGTTGTCAGAGTTGTTTTGAATTATTAAGAGTCATATTTTTATTTGTTTTGAGTAATTCTGACATGTTTAGAGTTGTTAGTGTATAACGTCGGTGTTTGTTTTTTTATTGGAACTTTAACAATTCATATCTTTTGAACCGTAACTCTGTTTGAGTCTCCGTTCGAGGCGTTAGAAAGCTAGCGTGATATTCTTTTCAATAAAAATGGTCTTGAACAATAGAATGCTAGAAATTGGAAATGGAGTAGAAATAGAAGTGAATTAAATTAATATAGTGTGATTATTAATTGGTTAATTAAATTAATAGTTGAATTAATTTTATTAAGACTATTTATTTGGAATATACTTAGACTTGGATAAATTATTCGGTTATCGGTAAATTACGGTATTTTGGGAATTTGTCCGTAATTGTGTTTTGGCTTGAATATGTTTTGTCGAGAATAAATATATGTATATGCCATGATGTTGTGCTAATATTGATTCTCTATGAGTAGTTGGATAGCATTAATTTTAATGATTAATTTCTTGATTTTAAATGTGTATGTTCATATATAATTGGCAAAATGAGAATTAACATGAGATAGTATGGTTACTAGTGTTAATTGAATTTTGTGAATCGTAATTGATTAATTGACCTTTTATATGTGAATGATATGTATGTGTTGTGAATGTTGTGTACAATTGGTGGATAATTCATCGAGTTGAATTATTGTGATATGCTAAATATTAAGATGGTAGAGATGATCTTAATTGCATATGTTTGATTAACATTGTACATACATTCATATCATGGATGCCTTGAAACAAAGGTGGTTTGCTTTGAAACATAAGCGAGGCTTGGATTCTAGAGTGAATCGGAAAGCGGTAAACTATATGTTTACATTTGGTGGCTTTGATCTTGTCCGGATCTGAAGCGTGGCTAGATTCTATATGAATCGGAAGCGGTGGAACTTTGGGTCCACATTGGGTACCACATGCATAGAGTCACATGTCTTGCATTGAGTCACATTGAGGTTAAGTGATGTTTGAATATATGCATTTATGTGATTGTCATGTGTACATGAGTTGTGATAATTGAAATTGGTGATGTTTTGATATATAATTGGTTAAACGTGTGAATATGTGATAATGATGAATTGTGTATATATTTGGGATAATAGTATTGAATCTTTTGAGTATTATACTATTGAATTTTGTGCTTACTTGAATATGTAAAATTTATTAGATGATACTATTTACATGATTATGACTTGTTGTGTGATGAAAAGTATGTGAGATTAATGAACTGTAGAAGTATGATGTGTATAGTAGCTATTGATACTTGTGATGTGATGATTTTATATGTCTGAATCCTAGCATGCAATTTATCATGCGCCCACTTATATGATTTGATATCTCACCCCTTTCTCTTGTTTCGCCGTTGCCTTTATATTGGTAACGTGCAGGTATTCATGTATGAAGATTTAGTTGCCGTTACTCGAGTCGGTTGTCGCTCTGATACGTAGCACTCTGGGGGGAACGATTTATGTCATTCATGATGTTGTTGTTTAATTGTGTTATCTTGGTTGAACAAAATGATAAGTTAACTGAAGATATTTTATTGAATACTTGTTTAAGTGATTCCGCTGTGTTTTAATAAAATAAGTTATTCTGTTTCAAAGGTGCTATGTATCCGCTTTATGCGACGAGGTGATTTGTTTTGTTTTTATTATGTGACGCCTCATTTGTTTATTGAGAAATTTTTGAAAACTCTGATTTATATATATATTTGTCGGGTAGAAATGGGGTGTTACATTAGTGGTATCAGAGCAGGTCGGTCCGTCCGGCCAAGTTGTCTAGTCTGTTGAGTTGTGCGACAGTTGAATGTTGTCAGTGTTTTAGTCTTTAGTACACGACACGTGTGTGAAACACTGTCTGTGCTTGTTTGTTTTGTTGCAGGAATTGGTTGTTTCCAAGTGGGGGAGAAGTTTCACTTCTTGATGATGTTTCTGCTATAAGAGATGGTTCAGTATATTGTCAACAAGCGACGATGCAAGTGTTGTTGAGAGTTTTGGATGTCACCCGGATTCGGAAATGACTTGAAGTTAAGAATTATTTTGGAAGCCATAATTTAGAAAGTGGCGATGTTCAGCACAGTTGAGGATAATGAAGTTGTCGGTGCGTTTAACCTTTGCGTCTGATGCCGGTGTTTGACAAGTGTTAAAGTGATGAGGTTGCGGTAGACTTTATGTTTGACTCGCATAAGTGATTAACGGACGTAGTCGATGTGTGAAGTGTTGTGAATCGCGAACCAGAGTTGGAACTCGAGAATGCGCGTAGCTTGAGTTTTGGATATCTGATTTGAACTTCGTTTGAAGCGTCCGAAAGATAACGAGATGAAGTGTATTATAAGAATGATTGCCGCAACCGTAATAGATTTGATTTTGAAGTGATGATGTTGGGATGAGGTGCAGTTTGTCGTCAAAGTTATTTGAGTAGTTTGGGAGATAAACATAAAAATTGTCGATGTTTGAAGTCGATGTTTGCAATTCGGATAACGTCAGAGATTCGTATCTTTAGTTTTGAGTATCAATTGGACATACCATTTGGACCTACGAAGAGGTGAAGTTGTATTCTACCTTATGGAAATGTGTAAGCCTGTTGAATAAGAATGGTTGTTACCGGAAATGTCTGAAGTGAAGTTAAGCAGAACTTATTGTTGATGATTAAAATAAGAGGACGAGGTGTTAGTATTAAAGATGTTTGACTATTGTGTGATGCTAAGTAATTGTGAATCAGATTTTGTATTATGTTGGGATGTCGGTGTCTCATCGACAAGATCGATTGAGTAAGAAGTTGTAGGAATTGTGAACACCCAAAGTGAATCATTGGATTACGTCGTGTTATTGGATTTAAGTGGAAATTCAGAAGAAAAAAAAAACGCTATTATGATGTAACAACGATTTATACTCCACTATGGTTGTCGGATACTAATTGACAAATTGGGGAACTGATCACCCTCAATCTATTGTTAATGGTAGACGAAACACGTGTTAGATGTAATAAATTTGTCTTGTTGTCCTAATAGTGTGGAAAGATTTTTATAATTTTATCGTGAAGTTAGTCGCCCTTCAGTTGTGTAGCTTGGTAAGAGGGATGGTTGAGTTAGAATTAGATAAGATTAACAATCGGTGTGGTACGTTTTATGCAAGCGAGTGTCGCAAAGTGAAAGATTGGAAATATCAAGTAAACAACGATGTGAGGATGATTATTGAAGAAAGTTTGTATTGGATTGAGAATTTATGAACCATATAAGTAGACAAAATTTTATCGAGAATGGTGACTTAAAAGAGAATTATCAGAGTTGCGCAGCGGAAGCATTGCGTTGCACTGTTGTTACACGACTTGTAAGAAGTGAAGGACGATATGTCAGAAGACTGTGAAGTGAAGTTATCTTGATGTTTGATAGACTGTTGGAATAAGTGTGATGAGCCAGGATGATGCATTGGGTCGTAGATTATTGTGAATCTGGTAAGAATAGTAATGTGTTTGTGTTCTTATGGAATTGTTGTCGTGCCGAAGAAGTAGTGACTGAAGTGTTACTAAACGCGATTTGGATATTTGATAATTGGATACGAGATTTGGTTACGATGGTGTTGTCAAGTAGATTTTCGAGGACGAAAATATTTTAAGTGGGGGAGAGTTGTAACACCCGGAAATTCGATTATTCGCTTAATCTAGACGTTCAGAGTGTTTAGTGAAGTTTTCGTATTTTGAGACGATTTAGTCGGTATTAGTTTCGGGATAGCGGATCGATATTTAATCAAGAGTTTTGATATTTTCAGTATTAGAAATATTATTGGAATAATATTTGAAGTTTTGGGAATTTTCTGAGTAAGTAAGATTAGACCGAAAATATTCGATTTAGTCGAATTTGAATTGTCGGTGTTATTTAAGGGCAAATTTGGAATTATTAAATTGAAGTCGGAAAATAATATTAAGAATAATATTATTTATAAGTCGGAATTATTATATTGAAGGAATTATTATTATAAGTGATATTTTGGTTATTGAGTTATATCTCTTATTGGGCCTAAATTGATTTTGGAGGATATTAAATAAATAAGAGTTGTTAACCTCTAAGCCCAAATTGGATTTTAAATTAGGGTTTTAGAGATGAGAAAGAGTAGTTGTCATTTTTGGAGAAAACAAGAATAGAAGAGAAAGAGGCAAGTTTTGGAGAAGATGAACAAAGCTTGAAGATTTCCATCTATGGTGCCAAATTGGAGACCCAACAAGTTGCCTCAAATTGAATAAGGTAAGGGTGGGGTTCTCTTCCTATAATGGGGCTTATGAAATCTTGTATGTGGGGGAATTGGGTGTGTAGAATTATTGCATTTATTATGTTAATTGTTGCTGGAAAAAAATTGACATCATCTTTGAGGGATTGACGGCTGGTAGTAAGTGCGCTACAAATTTCTGAAACATAATTGGGTCTTTCAGTCGTATGTATGGCCAAGGCCGCACCATCTTTTGGGAAGGCTACTTTAAAGCATTCTTTAGACTTTTGACAACACCTTCTTTTCAATAGCATAGCATATCGTTTGTTTTTCATACGAAATACTAATGTTTATGGAGTTGTAGAAGTTGTGTTAGTTAACCTTGGCAAATGTATTATTTACTACTGTTTTCTTTTAATTTTCCTTTTGTTTTCCATATATGTGCATTCTTGCTGGTGGTTACTTGATAAATGCATATGTATATATATATATTGATGCAACATAAGTGAACATGAAACAGTATACGACAGACAGTGGCATATTAATTTTGGTTGTGATTTTGTGTTCTTGCTGAAACCTTTATATGCATATGCTGTGTAATTTAGTATTCACTATTATTAGTTAGAATAGGTATATGATAATATAATAGAAGTGAGACATCCATGCTAGGCGTACTGTTCATTTTGGTTTATGTTCTGTTTTCCTAAAACTAATAAAGTGTCTCGTATGATCGAAATAGTCGAATTAAGCGGTAAATTAATTGTCCGGAATTTGATGAAAATTTACGTGGTAGCTAAGTTTAATTAGTAGATTAACATGGTGGTGTTATTTGTTGAAATTGTGATATTTTACGAATCGACTGAAATTGTGTTTGGTTTAAATATTCTTTATAAATAAATTATAATAATTTAATAGAATTGTCAATAAAGTTGTTAGAGTTGTCAATAGAGTTGTTAGAGTCGACAATAAGTTGTCAGAGTTGTTTTGAATTATTAAGAGTCATATTTTTATTTGTTTTGAGTAATTCTGACATGTTTAGAGTTGTTAGTGTATAACGTCGGTGTTTGTTTTTTTATTGGAACTTTAACAATTCATATCTTTTGAACCGTAACTCTGTTTGAGTCTCCGTTCGAGGCGTTAGAAAGCTAGCGTGATATTCTTTTCAATAAAAATGGTCTTGAACAATAGAATGCTAGAAATTGGAAATGGAGTAGAAATAGAAGTGAATTAAATTAATATAGTGTGATTATTAATTGGTTAATTAAATTAATAGTTGAATTAATTTTATTAAGACTATTTATTTGGAATATACTTAGACTTGGATAAATTATTCGGTTATCGGTAAATTACGGTATTTTGGGAATTTGTCCGTAATTGTGTTTTGGCTTGAATATGTTTTGTCGAGAATAAATATATGTATATGCCATGATGTTGTGCTAATATTGATTCTCTATGAGTAGTTGGATAGCATTAATTTTAATGATTAATTTCTTGATTTTAAATGTGTATGTTCATATATAATTGGCAAAATGAGAATTAACATGAGATAGTATGGTTACTAGTGTTAATTGAATTTTGTGAATCGTAATTGATTAATTGACCTTTTATATGTGAATGATATGTATGTGTTGTGAATGTTGTGTACAATTGGTGGATAATTCATCGAGTTGAATTATTGTGATATGCTAAATATTAAGATGGTAGAGATGATCTTAATTGCATATGTTTGATTAACATTGTACATACATTCATATCATGGATGCCTTGAAACAAAGGTGGTTTGCTTTGAAACATAAGCGAGGCTTGGATTCTAGAGTGAATCGGAAAGCGGTAAACTATATGTTTACATTTGGTGGCTTTGATCTTGTCCGGATCTGAAGCGTGGCTAGATTCTATATGAATCGGAAGCGGTGGAACTTTGGGTCCACATTGGGTACCACATGCATAGAGTCACATGTCTTGCATTGAGTCACATTGAGGTTAAGTGATGTTTGAATATATGCATTTATGTGATTGTCATGTGTACATGAGTTGTGATAATTGAAATTGGTGATGTTTTGATATATAATTGGTTAAACGTGTGAATATGTGATAATGATGAATTGTGTATATATTTGGGATAATAGTATTGAATCTTTTGAGTATTATACTATTGAATTTTGTGCTTACTTGAATATGTAAAATTTATTAGATGATACTATTTACATGATTATGACTTGTTGTGTGATGAAAAGTATGTGAGATTAATGAACTGTAGAAGTATGATGTGTATAGTAGCTATTGATACTTGTGATGTGATGATTTTATATGTCTGAATCCTAGCATGCAATTTATCATGCGCCCACTTATATGATTTGATATCTCACCCCTTTCTCTTGTTTCGCCGTTGCCTTTATATTGGTAACGTGCAGGTATTCATGTATGAAGATTTAGTTGCCGTTACTCGAGTCGGTTGTCGCTCTGATACGTAGCACTCTGGGGGGAACGATTTATGTCATTCATGATGTTGTTGTTTAATTGTGTTATCTTGGTTGAACAAAATGATAAGTTAACTGAAGATATTTTATTGAATACTTGTTTAAGTGATTCCGCTGTGTTTTAATAAAATAAGTTATTCTGTTTCAAAGGTGCTATGTATCCGCTTTATGCGACGAGGTGATTTGTTTTGTTTTTATTATGTGACGCCTCATTTGTTTATTGAGAAATTTTTGAAAACTCTGATTTATATATATATTTGTCGGGTAGAAATGGGGTGTTACAATTATCGCACGACTTTGTTCTCGCTTGGCAATTTCATCGCTTTTTTTTATGCTTCTTTTGTCATTTTCTTTTCATCCTTTTTTTTATTTTCATTATTTTTTGCCATTTTTTTTTGCTCTCTCTTTTTTGAACAAGTCGTGTGGCCTCTCATAGTCTTTGATTCGTTGGAGGTGATTGCGACTGCCTCACTCCTTTAATTTGATGAAGGATTACCATTGTGGTATCGTCATCTTTTGACCTCTTGATGGAATAAGGATATCCATTGCGGTTTTGACATTCCTCAACCTTTTGAAGGATAACCATTGTTGTATCCTTAGATGCATACCTTTTTGGTGAGTTTGGAACACTCGATCAAGTTAAATGAACACTACCCTGCCCCAAGGTTAAGATAAGGGTTTTTTATGATTAGAAAAGAAACTCCTACTTCAAGGCTCAAAGGGGTTGACAAGGGTCTATCTCCCTTATATCTCCGGTGTTTGGGGATTTGAAACGATGCATGTACATCCTCAGTAGGGTTTTTTATTCAAAAGCACACAATTGGAGATTTTGCTTTTTTTTTATATTTTTCATCATTCACCCTCAGCTTTTTGCATAAGCAAGCAATTAGTAAAGTTGGTATCGTATGCAAGCGAATCATTTTATGAGTGAAAACGAATGGGTTTCTTCAAGACAAACATAAACAATGTATTTTATTTTCATTCAGAAATTAACAAGTTTTTTACATTCTATAAATGCTTAAACAAACAATGAAATGTTACAAATGAGAATGCAATAAAGAAACTAAATGAATGCCATTGTTGAGGAGACTTGACTCCGTCTGGACTTGTTGATCTCGAATACTTTCTGCAGTTCCTTCCAAACACTTCAGATTACTCCAAAAGAGAACTCCAACGAAGTCACCCATGAGTCGTAAACTTTTGCCTTGCTTTAGGGATTCGAGCAATGCGAGTGATGCAATGCTCAAGATAAGAGTACGTATTGCTTATCCCTCGTGCGGGAGCCCCAAGCATAGTTGCTAGAGTAGTAATCGCCATCATAAATGGAAAGAACCTTGTATGATCATCAAACTCAAGAGAGCTACTTGTGGTGAAGAAGACCCAATACTAGAATCTTAACCAATTGTGATTCCAACAAACGAGGAAACGAATGAGCACAAGGCAATAGAATCACATCAATTTGTTTCTCATATTCTTCTTGTCTCTGTTAACTAGCAAGGCCACTGGGAAGGAGATCCTGAGAAAAGGCAACTGATATATGAAGTAGAACCTTGAGAATGAGAAGCGTTGTGAAGAACACTCTTGATTACCACATGGAAGAAGATTTTGACAAAGTCATCCAGGAATTTGTAACGCTTTTAGGGATTTGAGCAATGCGAATGATGCAATGCTCAAGATAAGAATACGTCTTGCTTATCCCTCAATTGGGAGCCCCAAGCAACTTCCACATATGAACAAGATTTGATTACCACTTTAGCTTCAATATCCAAACCATTCGGAGTGAGATTTAATGAGCCTTGAAATTCTTGATATCAGACACTAGGCACAAACCAACAAAGTATAAGTCGATGGAGT
The DNA here is from genome assembly GCF_029867415.1 of Vicia villosa. Taxonomy (NCBI): domain Eukaryota; kingdom Viridiplantae; phylum Streptophyta; class Magnoliopsida; order Fabales; family Fabaceae; genus Vicia; species Vicia villosa. The sequence goes on along the minus strand of NC_081182.1, from coordinate 1,516,286 downwards.
CACGACCTTCTATGACTTTCAACCTTTTCTTCAAGAGGTGGAATCTTTTATCAATTTCAATACTCGGAAACTTGAAGACTTCAATGATGTGAATTCTCCTTATCAAGAATAGGAATTTCAACATTATTTCAAACATTCTGATTCATAAGACCTTCTCATGGGTGAGATTAACATTTGTATTTGGCCTCTGAGTACTTGTCTCAACTCTTCTTGTAAAAGATAAAAGGCTTGAATAACCTCCATACATTGATTCATGTCAGCCCTCGTTTCTGTTCTTATCTCAGTCAAAACCCCACGGAGTTGTTCCATTGTTAACTTTTGAGCACATAGCGGTGAGAAGTCAATTTTGTTGCTGAAGTCAGAATCTGAGTAGAAAGGGCCCCCATAAGCTTCTGAGAGAAATATGAAATGCATGATAGTATGAATGCATGTTTCATTTCTAAGGGATCCTAAAGTATTTTCATCAACTTTGTTTCTCTTTTATTCTCTTTTTTTTTGCATATAGTATCTTTTATTTTTCTTTTCCATCTTTTCTGTTTTTCTACTTTTTTTGTTTCCTCTTTTTTTTTTTGGAAATAGACTTTAGGATCCCCCACAAATGAAATGGATAAAGTAATGATATTATGCAATGCAAAAGCATGGGATCAAGGTCCATATAATCTTAGTAACCACTGTACAATCCTCTGAATAACTGATGTAGGTCAGATGTTCTGAGATCAAAGGTCCGACATATGTATCATAGAACCATAGTAACCATAGTCACCAACGGAACCAAATAGTCACCAACGGAACCAAATAGTCACCAACGGAACCAAATAGTCACCAACGGTACTTGTCATGTATATCCCTCCCCACTCACGGGTGTAGTCTAGGTCAGGGTAGGTCAAAATGGCAACCAGCGTTATCAGTCCTCCTGAGGCACCACCATTGTTGCATCTACATGCCAACGATGGTACCCCATTTGGACCTCGACTGGGCGTGGGTCTCATGATCGCACTAGACAAGACCTGACATCTCATCGGCGTCATGACTATCCACTCTATCCTAGGTGTCCTATGTGTCAACTCTGGCCTGGGTATTGGGCCTTTTACCTCATAGAAACAATCCCACCCAACCTGCAAACAGTGAAAATATGTGGCCTCCACGGAGACCCATAATATAGTCCAGAATGCGGGAAAGTAAATGTACCAGCAGGAAAATAAACATGATATGCAAAAATAAATAAACGCAACATATAGACAAAACAAAACACACCCAGTAAATAAACAAACAAACGAATAGGCTAGGATCGACTCGCTAAGGATGGACCCGCAATAGGTCTAGCAACATCCCCAGCAGAGTCGCCAGCTGTCGCACGCTCGCGAAAAAATGAACAGAGTCGCCACTAATATATTTATCCCATAAGGGAAAGGAATATCAGAAAACCTGAAAAAGGAAGGAACAGGGTCTTGCGACCAGAGAATCAAGGTACAGGAGTCGGTTGCGCGAGGGGAAGGTATTAGCACCCCTCGCGCCCATCGTACTCGATGGTATCCACCTATGTTTGTTTCTATCTAAAGGGTGTGTACTATGTCTATGTCTATATGCGAATGAATGCAAAATGTAGGGAAAATAAAGAATTATACTCGCACGGGCCCTACCCCGCTGCCTACGTATCCTTTTCAGGAATCAGAGTTACCGTAGCTCGGCTCAAGATTTTTTGTTTGTTTTTGTGTTTTTTAGTTGGGCGGAGTTAATGTTCGCGCTCTTGCATAAGGGACGACCTAGGATGCGATCGAGCGGAAATAACAGTGCCCTTAGGTGCCAACGAGGAAAAGGAAAAAGAAATGATTGGTTTGTGTCTTTTAGAGTAATTCCATGATGACAAAACCCACTACAAGGCTTCGCACCACTTCCTTACTTTGTTTTAAATCTGACCATTTATTAAGCATTTTAAGTGTTTTTGGTTGGTGTTTTTTTAAGGGAATTTATTTGTGACTTAGATCATACCAAAAAGAGTTTTGTTTTGCATATTTAGAGAATGCACATCGAGGCCTACGCCACAATCGTTTCTCTAAATAGCGGTTAAGAAATACATCGAGGCTTCACACCTCAATCATTTCTTCTCCGCTATGTAAAGGAAATACAAAAAGGAGTTCTTTTGTGAGCACTTAGAGAATGCACACCGAGGCCTACGCCACAATCGTTTCTCTAAGCAACGGTTAAGAAATACATCGAGGCTTCACACCTCAATCATTTCTTCTCCGCTAAGTAGGAAAGAACATACATCGGGGCCTACGCCCCAATCATTTCTTTCCTACTATGAAATATAGTAACGGTATGATCTTCATCGGTATTTATTAAGTATTTTAAAAGTCGAAAAGAAAAAGAATGAAATGGGGTACTAATCCTAAATTCTAATCTAAGTGTTATTGTTGTTTACAAGTCTAAATCCTAATGTTAACATGGTAAGGAGTTGATTCTAAAAGGAGCATTAAGACAAAATAGGCCTAAAATAAGGCCAAAATACAAGCAATAAAATCACACAAACATTATACAAAAGTAACATGGAATTAGCACAAAACAATTCAAGCATTAGTACAAAAATGAAACTAAAAAATACTACTATTTTTATGAGTTTTATTGAAGGAAATTAAATGTCAAAATTAACCTAAAAAATTCTACTATTTTTATGAGTTTTCTATGTGAAAGGTATCCAATTAAAGGGACTAAAATTAATTCTCAAAAGTGATCTAAAATCTAACAAGGAAATTTTTATTGATTTTATTGTTTTTTTATCACCAAAGAAAAATGAAAAGAACCTAATTCTACAAGGAGAAAGTATGTGAACACAGGGGGTGTGATATTGAAGTTATGGTGGTGAATAGAAAATCCCTGGGCCCAAGGGTATTGGCCCAACTGTTGGTTTTTGTATCAATTTTGTCTAGCCAAAAGAAAAGAGAGTGACGTATTGGGCTTCTATGGGGCGTATGTAGAAGCAATTCGTGTTTGGCCAAAGGGATAAGGCCCAACGATTTGCACAGGAAGGCCTATGGTTGTTGTTTGTTTGATCCATCACCATTTAGATTTTATATTTACAGATTTTTATTCTAATCAAATTCTATCAGTTAGTGTATTAATGTTCAAATTCATGACTCATTTAATATCAATTAAATTCTACTAACTAAACTTTATGCTAATCAAACAATATACCAAATTAAATTATATGAAAAAGGGGTTTAGGGCTAAATTATAACGTGACCTTTGAGATCTCTTTCTTCTCTTCTTCGTGTAAGCTCGTGCACGATACCTCCTGTGCGACGGCGGTGACTCCTTTGCATCAACGGTGACGGCACAGTACGGCGGTGGCATACTTATCCCTTCCGTTTGGATCTCTCAGCTCTTCTTCTTCTTTCACCGAACAAAGCTACGGACGATGACTCCCTCTCTTTCTCACCGTGCGGCGATGGCGAAGACCTCTTCTCCGATTCAACATCCGTCCTTCCCAATCGAAATACTTCTCTCCTTAAACATCTCTTCTGATTCAAAACCTCAATTCATCAAACTCACGGCGACTCACCCTATGCCGGGCCTAACCGAAAGACGCTAGAACCACAAGGACAAAATCGAAGGGTGTACGAGTCGGTGATGACAACTCTTCAAGATGCTCGAATGGAACCGAAAATATCAGAGGCAAGCGACTACGTTTCAGGTAACCTTTTCTGCTTTAACATTCTCCTTCTTCGCCTACTCTCCTTCTTTGAAGTCCTTCTGAAAGCATTGCGAGAAATGAACTCAGTATGATTGAGAGAGATTCAGAGCGTTGTTGATTGCTACGTGTTGAGAGGAATTGAGATTGAGTGTGTGAGGATGGTGCGAGTGGTTTAGCTCTGTTGAAGGAGTTTCAGAGGTTGAAACTCCAACAATGGTGGTGATGAGCTTTGGTGAAGGTGAGGGAGAGGGATGAATGGTGGAAATGGCGTGGAGTTTAGAGAGAATGTAGATTTAGAGTGGAAGAGGATGAAGGGTGCTTGTGATGAATGAAGCGTGTAACCTTGAGCTTTAGGGTGATGGTCCTGTTATACAGAGATTTAGAGTAGTGAGAAATCAGTTAGGGATTGAGAAGTTTTGTGAGCCCTTGGATTGAAATCGGTTAGAGAATTAAGGGTGGGGATCTGTCAGTTATGAATTAGTTATTGAGTACTGGGAAGTTGGTTATAGGTGTGACAAGTTAGTTAGGTCAGTTTGGAATTCGGTTAGTCTGTAACTGAATTGGTTTTTTGACAGTTGAGGGTTAATTATCACAGGTATGAATTCTGTTATAGTGAAGTTAGTTTTGGTTTAAAATTTTGTTATAGGTAGTTAAAACAGTTAGTTGTTGATTCTGTTTTGAGGTTTATGGGAAGTGAGTTTGACAGAGGTTTATGGGAAGTTTAGAGAGAATGGTAATTTGCAATTGATGTAAGTCGAATGTTAATAGCTGCTGAATGTGAAACTAAGTTTGGTTATTGGGAATGGATGAGGTTTAAATGGTTAAGTATGAGTTCGGATAGGATTGTGAAAGTGTGCGACGATTGTGCATGAATTATAATGCGAGTTTATGATGATTTTGGCCTGGTTTTTGAATGATGCAGGGATTGTTAGGTCTCTTTTTGTGAAGTATTTTGAATCATGACAGGTTCTGTTATGTTGAAAATATATATGCAGGGTTGGTTCAAATGCTATGAGTGTATGGGGTTTGGATAAAATGCAGCAGGGGTTATGGACAAGCTAGTTAGATGGTAATCACATGGTGAATTGACATGAATGATGAATGGTGATGTTTGTGCGAGATAGTTCAGATTTGCTGAACTGTTTCTTTTTGATTTGATTGAAAAACTTGTACATGTATGTTTAATGGAGGACTTATGTGGATTGTATCTTGATGTTTGTACTGGTCTGCTCTTGATTTTTATGATGCAGGTTTATGAATTGAGGACATAAGATGGTTTGAAGTTGGCAAGCTTGAAGATGGGACTGTTTTTATGGCTTTTATCTTGGACAGATTTGGATGAAGTTGCGAGTTAAAGCTTGAAGACTTATATGGAAACATGAAGGTTTTAGGAATGGACTTAGGATATTTATATGTGGTTTTCCTGGTAGTAATGTGATAGATGTAAGGATGATAGGATTTTTTTATAATGAACTTGGATGCTACTGTGATGAATGTAATGGTGATTATGTGGCGGCATACTAGTGCAGCAAGTTGTTTTAAAATGTATCTATAGGTTATGGCATGAAGTGTGATGTACTTTTGACATGATGGGGTGAAGATGAAGACGAATATGTTCTTGTATTTGTAATGGATTTTGACTTTTGAAATACAATTTGACTCTATGTAACTCAGTTTGAATCTTGAACTTCCCCTCCATTATGCTTCACTTAAAATTTCAATCTTCATATTCTTCAATTGGCCAAACTTGAATCAAGTGATAAATTTGTAGTGTCATATCTTCATCTTGCAAACTTGAATGAAAATTGATGATGAGGCTTGAGAGGAAACAACCCTAGCTCCTAAGATCCTCAGTTGAACCCTTCAATTTCATAGTCTAATGCCCAAGAGTGACCAGATGAATCAAGTTCGATAGAAGTAGAAATTCTAATTTCCAAGATCCTTGATCCCAAGCCAAATTTATTGATTAATGATGCATGATGTGTTAGATGACCTAATAAAGGATATTTACATGAATGCAAAGTCTAAGCCAGTTAGAAATTAAGGGTAGGACAAATTTGGGGTATGACAATCAAGAGTATATTTTTCTCTTGAGTAAATTAGTCTTTCTTAGGAAGTGATTATTTTGGTTGGGATCTAAACCACTAAAAAAGCTTTTATTTATATTTTAGGGATAAGTCTTAGTCTCTATTTGGTTCTTAAACTCTTCCTGTGAGAAAGATCTCTTTTGGTTAATGGAAATAAGCCAGTAAAAATATCCACAACGGCTTTTGAGCTCAGCCCGGTTAAAATCTCTATTGGTTTGAGATCAACCTTGTGATAAAATTTCTCTTAGTTTTTGAGTTTAGTCTAGTGTAAAAACTCTGTAGGTTCATGAAATTATGTTCTACACAGGGACATATGTTGGACAAAATTTCTAACATATTAAACTATAATTGACATATAATAGAAAATAGATGATAAATCACAAAGCAATTAAAGAACACGCGAGAATTGGTAACCTAATTCAGTGCAACGTCATCTACTTCTAGGGGGCTTACAACCCAAGAAAGGAAATCCACTCTCAATAGTATTAGTATAATTGTCTTAGATGAACACCCATTGTTCAATTCCTTCTTCCTAATACTACATATGTATCTCTATTTAGGACTCCCCCTAAATATTAGAACCCCTTTCACCGTCTCTTAACCATAACCCTAGGGATCAATACAATAATCAGTTTAAGGGTTGTTGAATTAAAACTCAACAAACTAACCAAACTTTATTCCTTTATATATTTAACTTATACACTAGATAGGTGCACAAATAACAACAAAAACAATGGCTAAAAATAGAAACCTTAACACAGAGATCTTTAACTCTTGTGCACACCCCAAACGTTAGGTTTCAATCTCTTTAAATAACAATGCAACTTCTGGGATTTTCTCCAATGCGCATAAATTTGAACATGTTCAAAAGTATAGAGGATTTTGTTTTGATTTGTTTTTCTAAAACCTCCAACAAAAATATTTAATTTGATATGATTCAAATTTAAATCTCCAAATTATTAGATTTGGTCTTATACAATTTGGAAAAAAAATCTAATTAACACATTGCAAAAAGATAGCAACAAATATGATTAAAACACAACCGAAATTATGGCTCATAATAACAATAACCTTTGTCTAATCACAAAGGCCGGATGTTGCACACATGCTCGTATATCGTGTCCCGCATGTTTCCTTTCTTCACCAAAACATATTGTACACTCTATGTTATTTTGCATAATGCAGCCAATCAAAAGGAACAACAATTTGAGATCAGTTGGATATAAATCTTGGTTCAATTTATGGTAAACCTGGGTAAAAATTTGATTTGGTTTGGAGGTTAGCCATCTTAAAATTCTCTCTTGGGTTGAGATAAGTCAGTGAAAAATATATTGTTAGTTCCATGGTTTTATGATTGGCATAATTTTGTTAAAACATGGTTCTTAACTGATGTTGAGCAAGATGTTGAAACATCTTGGCCAACTGTTATGACAGGTTCTGCTGTCATGAGTTTTATAGATGTTCTGCCAAATGTTGTAACATGCTATACCAGAACATCATGATAGTTCAGACTGATTTTAATCCTATTAGATTTGATTGAAAAACATGAGATTCTGGAAGATTCAGACACTCATACAGGCGCAGCCAATCAAGAAGTTTTTTGGACAAATGCATATTTGTTTTAGTTTCAAAACAAGGATATTTGAGACTTTTTTAGGAAACTAAGATTTGATTAGATTAGATTTGTTCCTATTTTATGTGAAGATCTTGCAGCTGATCGAAAAAGGAGATGATTGGATTTATTTCAGAGTCCAAGCCCATACTACAAGAGTATATTAATAAAGACTTGCTAAACCTAGTATAGAAAGTATTCACAAATAGAAATTATGGGTGCAAATACGGGTTAGTGTTTTGAGAGTCTTCTAAGGTTTTCGTGTATTTGTTTTTGTGTCCCTCATGTATCCTATGATACATTGAGGTGGACTGTTTGTTCTCACTCTTGAAGCTTTTAAGAAAAAGATTTAAGTATTGTTCTTGGTTGGAGATTTTAATCAAGATCAAGTATTGTTTATTTGAAATCGTAATCTTTCTATTTGGCTCCTCTGGTCAAAAGGTGTGTGACTGTTTTTATCACCGAGATGATTGGAAGTAAGATGGTTATTTCTCATATATAGATTTTGATTTCTAGGTAGACGTTTTACGAGGTAGTGATTAGGAGAGAAGTTTTAAACTGAGATTGTTTAGGCTTTGAACTAATACTATTATATTGGATTTCCTTCCTGGCTTGGTAGCCCCCAGATTAGGATTTGTTGCATTTGTCTTGACATTGTGTGGTGTTAGGACATCCGTCTTGACATCTGTATTGTAAGTGCCAGAATTTCATCTATGTTTGGTGTTTGACTAACCGTTCCAAGCCTATTCTTCATTTAATGCGAAAAGTATTTGTTTCAAGACTATTTATTGTTTGATTTAGAGAGTGGCAGCTTCAAGCTTGTTTTGTGAATACATTTGCCTTTTTTAGATGTTTATAATGATGTCAAAACTAGAATTGACTTCGCTTTTCAGTATATTGAACGGTGTCTCTGAGTATATGTGTGCACACTTGCATTAGAAGTCATTAGGAATCTCAGAAAGCATCTAAAACAAGTTGAAAATTGTTGTCAACTAGTAAAATGCATGAAAAATCACCTTTCACACAAAAATAACTTGCGTGTGTCGACACATATGTGTTTCGTATCGACACATGTACGGATGTCTTTTAAACAAAATTATTTGCTTTCCTATGTCCACTCCTCCCTCTTCAGGTGTCGACACATGCTACAAAAATTAAGCTATGTGTCGACACATACGTGTTTTAGGTAGACTCATTTGCCATTATCCTAAAGCTTAAAACTTTCTGTTTTCTAGTGTCGACTCATGACCAACTCCAAGTCGACACATGCATCAATATTTTCCATTATGTGACGGCACGTGCTAAAGCAAATTCCAAAAATCAATTTTTCTCTTGAGTTTCTAAGTCCTTCTTTTATTCCCAAGTCTCGCACCTATATATATCTCATGCATGCATCTTTTTCAACATGATGAAATTATAAACACTTACTGGATTGCTCTTCATCTTCAACCTCTCATCTATGCATACACACAAACAATGTACACATAATCATTCATTTTTTGGTTTCCATCTAGACTTGGTTGATAATATTCAATTTAGGATTGTTGTAACCTAAGGTTGGGTAGAGAATCAAGGGGGTTTCATCGAAAAAATTATGAGGGCTTTTACTTCAAGATCAAAGTGAAGATTTGGGGTTTTTTGACAAGATTTACGCAATTGGATTCAATTGAGTGAAGAGATATGATGAAATGCGATATCTTGCAAAGGAGTATCATGAGACAATGAATCATTTGGTAATCTTGGGATAACAACAACTCGTAATTTGTATTCGACCGAGTGAAAGCTTTGAAGAACTGTGGTATCTTGCAAAGGAGTAGCATGAGACAGTGAACCAAGGTGTTTGTTGGTTAACTTGATCAAACTCTTATTAAGAGAAGAGATGTGCAAGAATCAACATCAAACATAAGATTTGTAGAATTGAACTGTATGACATCTCTTGTAAATAGTTTTTTGGATAGTAAGCTTGATATCTCAATTTCAAATTGGATTTGAGGGCAAACGTATTCGTAGCGAGAAAGATCGGTGAACTACCTGAACAAACTCATTGTGTCCTCTCTCTCTCTCTCTCTATCTCTCTCTCTCTTATCCCTTTATTTCTCGTACACTTAAATTTCCATTATCAAATCGGTTAAACACATTGATTGAGTGATTGATTCGTAGAAAATTTATGAAAGTTGTTTTGGAAATAGTTGAGTTGTTGATATTCTTATAATCATTTTCATTATGAGAGGATTTGTGTATCGACAAACTTAAAATGAATTTCCAAAAAATCAATCGCACACCAAGTGTTCGATAATTTGACACTTAACAGTTTTGCATTTTAAATTGGTTGGAAATTGATTAGCTTGTAAATACTTGAACTATTAATTTGAGAGTTCAATTGTTAACGTCAATTGTCTCATTGTCATACCATCAACAGTTACTCATATCCCAGTTCCAATAACTAGTTCGGTTTAGAAGACTTTCGATTAAAACTTGACACTTCCACTAGCCAAAGTTTAAACTCTTTTCAAAAACCTTAAAACTAGTAATATTGAATTAGGGGATATATTCACCCCCCTCTAGATAATGTCTCGTCTTCTAACATGTTTGTTGTTTGGTTAGAAGTTATTCTAAAAACTCCATTTCCTTGTATAAAGGGGTTCTTGGGTTTAACCTTCTAAAAGCTCTCAAGGAGTAATGGATACTCTCAAGATCAATTATTAGAGATGAGTAGGTCACTTCATTATACCGAACCTCTATAACTTTTTGGTGTCGTTTCTCTTCCCTTATCTCTTTTTTATTTTACATTCTATTTCCTTACTTTGAATTACCGCTACATATTTTTCAAACTTTTTACAAAATATTTTCAAACTCTTATTTAGAAAATGATTTTGATTTAAACAAATGATATTCATACCTTCACAATTCACCCTCTTCTTATGTATGGAGTCACATGTTCAACAATTCTTATCAGAGCCTAATTCCTGTTTAAAGACTAATCGTCTTAGGAGAAAGATAACTCCCAACACTATTTTTAATAAGGGGGTTTCCTAAATACACATCCACCATTTAATGGTGTTAGGTTTGAACTATAGAAAGCTATATTTAAAAAATTTATTCAAAGTCTTGATTTTGAACTGTGAGAAACAGTAATCAATGGCCCGTTTATCCCTACTTATTGCATAAATGGTGAAGTAGTGGATAAAACATATTTTCTTTGGAGCGTAAAGGAAAAGAGAGAGTTTGAAATTGATTTTAAAACAAAAATATTTTTAGTCATGTATATATCTGAAAAATCAATTTTTCTATGTCTTTAATTGAAGTTATATAAAGGAAATATAAGACACTCTTGAAATGATCTATGGAGTTTCTACAAGCATCGAACAAGAGAGAATGGACACACAAAGTGAAGAAGATGAATATAAATTCCTCTTTCATTTCAACCTTTACAAATTTTTGAAATAATGTTAGAACCTTCATTACTAACAAATATCTAAGAATTAAGAATTACAATCAGAAACCTGATCCAATCTTTAAATCGAGAGATGAGAATGTTTTCAATTTTTAGGAAAAGTATAAGAACGAAAAAACCATCGAGAACTTGAATGAGCTAATCCAAATATTAAAGAATTAATGCATTAACTCAAAATTAGAAGAATCTCTAAAAACTTCGTCGAATAAGTCCTATGGAAAATCAACTCCAATAATCTCCTTCGAAAGAACTGTCTCAGTGGTTGAATGATCCTTGAAAGATTCAATGTCCAATGGAGAAACTTCGTTAAGAAGAGAACATAAAGTAGAAGAAGTTTCATCCAGTGGAATATTTGAAAGGAGAAAAGAGAAATAACTCTCAACAAGTAATATCTTAAGAGACTCGAGATAAAGGAAAAATCTCAAAGAATCAACATCTGGTAGAGTCTCCAAAAAATCTTCTTCCAATGAAGAAGGTGAACAAGTTTACGTGAAAGTCTCTCGTATAGAAGAAGACTATGAGATAACAAAGTTATCACACAAGACATTGTTTAAATTAAATGTTAAACTAATCAAAGAACATGATAAGATTGAAAGACATACCATAGATCATAAATAACATATTAAGTTCCTAGAAAATATAAATGAAACGCTTAAGAATGAAATAACTAATATTAAAAACTAAGCTGGAACATGTGAGACTTGTATCTCGATGAAAAAGGAAGTGAAATATCTTCTTGAAATCCTAAGTAAATTTCTAAGGGGAAAAGGGATTCCATCATATTAAAGGTCTTCCTTGAATAAAAATGAATTAGGAATGCAAGGGTTAGAACGCGATGATACAATTCAGTTAATTCTAATATTGGTTAAAATCAACAGAAATTCCCCGACAACAACGGTAATTTCAATAAAAAAAAACATATAGTAAATAGGATTAGAGTGTTTTTGGAGATGTATCTCCAAATTCATCCTAGAAGTTTTTGGAAATGCATCTTTAAACAATTTTTTATAAAAACGAGATAAGTTATGTATTTTCGAATTTTTTTAAGCAATTTAAATTTTTAAAAGTGTGAAACACACCATAAAAGGGTGGAAAAAGAAATCCTCCAAATATTTTGGGCTCACGTAATCTATTTGATATACAATTATTTTATTGACAAAGGGAGTTGTGATAGTATATCAAAAAATCCTATTACACCCTCGGTCCCACTATAACTGTAATAGCCATTTATATAAATTAAAAATAAGTAATATATGATAAAGAAAAATTCTAACAATTTTATTTTACTTTTTATTTTTTTTATATAATTGCAAAGTTAAAAGTAATAATTTCAAAGTTATGCATATAATGTTTATTAAAAAATATTTAACAATTAATTAATAATTATTTTGAAATATCTTTTCACGTGGCAATTATTATAGGAATGAGAATAATTTTATGATTAAAGTTTCTCTTAAATTTTTAGAGTGTCATATATGGATTATTAATAGTTCAACCATTATAAAATAATTATATATTATATTTAATTATAATATAATAATAATAATAAATATTTTATAAAATTTTATTTAATTATAATTTAATGTTAATAAACTATATGTCAAGGTGACTTGCCTTTCACACAAATTAAACAAAGACTATCCTAATAAAAGATAACTGAAAATAACATTTCATATTTTAGTTAAAGTTTGAAAATTAAAAGAATGAAAAGGAAGTTTCCTTAAATAAAAAAAGCGCTGAAAAAGAGATTATTATAGAAAAATACAAAAGATAGCATTATTATACATAAGAGGTTATTATAGAATGAAAAATACAAAAGATAGCATTATTATATCAATATTCAGCTCAAAAACTATCATTTTTGGTTTCAATAGATGTTAAGAAAATTAAAGTGATGAAAAAGAAGTTGATGATAAATAATTGAAAAAAATGCTAAAGATGGCAATATTATTATTGTTAAGTCCAAAGATGCATTATTATTGCTTATCAAACTCTAGGCTCAATAATTTAAATTAAATCCTACTTTGGAAAAAGCTGGTCAAAAGAGAAACAAAAGAAAGTTAAAGGAAGCTAAGAATTTTCAAAGAAAAGAGAGTCTAGCTACTTTCAATATTTTTATTTTCATGAAGGCTGAATTCGAGCCTTTGAGGTCATGTCTTTTTCTAACAAAAGAGGATAGTGGAATTATGTACATGAATGCTGTGGATGTGTTTTTTCTTCTGTGCAAATGCAAATAAACATTTTGTAGAATAATGGATATAAGTTGATCACGCTACTATTTTTGGTTTTTATGTTCAACTTTACATTTTTCATGGTTGCTTGGAATAATTTGTAATAAAGTTTATTTAGAATCTTTATATTATATTATAATTTTCACGTTCAGATTCATAAAGTAGTTTTTTTTTTTTTGTTGTTGGATCTGGATTTACTGCAGTCAGTATGACGGTAGAATGCTGCAATCAAGTTGTTCAATTAGAATTTTATCTAATTTTTACGTTGTTCAATTTGAATTTGTATTGAGCAATTCGTCAATTGGATAATATTTTCATTATTACACATTTTATTGTGTCGTAGGTATATTGTAAGACGTGTGATATCGATCCAACGCATACTCTATTAAAATTTTTGCGCCTAATTTTGAAAACTTCAATTTTTATTAAAACGATTTTAAAATGTATTTCTAGGGTAAGGTTAACACCCCCCCCCCCCCCTTTCTCGCCCATATTCTCCCCCAACAATTGGCATAAAGAGTTTGTCTTTTTATCACGTATCACAACTTCAAAAGTTGAGGATATGGGGAAGGATGATCTGAAGGGTGCGTACAACAATGCTCTCGTATTCATGGGCAAAAATTATGTGTAGTGAAAGAATAACATGTATATTCACTTAATGTTAGTCGATAAAATGCTTTGGGTTGCCATCAGAGATGGTCCTTTTCTCTCAAAAGTAACTGTTGAAGGTGTTGAAACTTTAAAAACCCCAAAGAAGCAAGCGAAGCCAATGCAAATAAGAAAAGAGAAACATATCCTTGAAGGCCTACTCATCCAAGGCCAAGATAGAGGAAGACGATGAAAGTGGCGATGATGATTTTTCTAAGGAAGAAGAAATGAGTTTGTTTGTGAAATCCTACAATAATAACATCAAAAGAAATCGTCTCAATTATTCAAATAGGAATTTGATATACTTTAGAAAGTTTTATCCATCAACAAGGATAGAAGATAAAAAGAAGAATGACAGGCACGTGATTTGTTTTGAATGTGGTAAATCCGATCATCACAAAACCAAATGTCCAAGTTTGATTAAGCATAACAACAAGCAAGACTTTTACAAGATGAAGGGAAAAAGCGCCCAAGGTAATAGATCTTATATAGCTTGGGAAGAAGAAGGGGATAAAGAATCATTTCCATCAAGGTTAAGTTCATAACGTCATAAGAAAAAGGATATGGAGGTAAAGGATTCAGACTCGTATTTTAAGCCTTATTACAATCAATTCTACAGAGCATTTAGAGAAATGCATATTGATGTTTTAAACTAGTTTAAGAGGATCTCTCTTCAAAAGAAAATGATTTCAAAACTTGAGAGAGAGATATTTTAAGTCTTACTAGTGCTATAAAGTACTTGAAAGAGGAACATGCATCTGTAGTAAATCATGATGAACAAGTGACATCAGGCACAAGGGGGTAATCTGTAGCATTTAAAATTCATGATTAATTTTAACCTTTCTCGATTAAGATCATATTAGTAAATTTTTAAGTGAGTAATCGCAACGAAAATAAAATATAGAAAAGTAAATTGCATAAAGTAAGGAGAAGAAGTTAGAGAGATTGCACTAGAGATTTATATAGGTTTTGTCAAACGTTAGCCTAATTTTGTCCCCAAGAGATTTTCTTGAGTATTTCACTATATACTTTGAGATTTTAATAGGTTATACCCATGAACCTTATTAAAATTTGATCTTGAGATTTTGACAGGCTTATCCCCAACCTAAGGACAACTTTTACCCCCAGGCCACGCTATTGAACCAAGTAGAGATTTATGGCTGATCTCTTTAACCAAACCAAAAGTTTTTTTTGGCAAAGCTTAATAAGAAAATAACAAAGATTTATGGTTAATATCAACAACCAAAACTCAATTTCTTAAAGGTATCATACCCTTAAGAATAAAAACGACCAGCACGCTCACTTACAAAAGTATCTTCCTCACAAATAAAGCTTCACTCAAAAGCACTTAGGCAACCAGAAGTGAATTAAATTTTTTTATAGAAAGAGGAAGAAATATAAATTCCAAAGAAATATTAAATCGATAGAAAGTGGTGTGATTTGAAGTGATTGATACCTCCCTTTGTATAGTAGTTAGAATCACCAAGAAAGGAAACAATCCATGGGCCAAATTGATTATCTAATTTAAGTGAAGATAAAGTGTTTGATATGAAATGTGTTCCTTATGTGTCTACTGGGGTAGTTTGATGTATGTAATGGTGTGCACAAGACCATATATAGCACATGTTGTTGCTACAGTCAGTAGATTTTTGTCAAATCCAAGTTGAGAGCATTAGAATGTTGTAAAATAAATTTTAAGCTATCTTTGTGGTACTACTTATATGAGGCTTTGTTTTGGAGGAGATAAGCTTATTCTAGTGGGTACTAGGAATTTGAAATAGCTGGAGACATTGATTCCAGAAAGTCTACTTCAGACTACATGATTAAGTTTCTAGGGGGAGATGTGGCTTGGCAGTCCATATTGTAACAGTGTGTATCATTGTCTACTATAGAGGCTGAGTTCATTATCATTACTAAAGCATGCAAAGAGTTATTTTGGTTGAAGAAATATTTTGATTTTGGTTTTGTTCAAGACAAATATGTGTTATTTGTTGATAGTCAAAGCGCTATTCATCTTGGTAGGAATCTGACTTTTCATAATAAGTTCAAACACATTGATGTGAGATATCATTGGATACGTGATGTGTAACACCCCAAATTCTACCCGAAAATTATAATGCGGAAAATATCAGAGTATTTAAAAATTTTAAACAACACATTGGAGTATCACATATCAACTTAAAACTTCAACTTGTATTTCATTTAACAATGATACATAGCATTTGAATTAACAGTCAACTAACAGCTTATCTCAACTCATACAACTTTGAAGTATAGTATAATAAGTATTTCATATTATTCAACTTTGAATCAACGGTTATAATAACAATAACTAAAACACCAACAACCTAGAAATAACGATATAAGCAACCCCCCGAGTGCTACGTATCAGAGCGACACACCAACTGGACTCGATGAAGCAACAAACTTCCACAGCTATACTTGAGTACCTGCTCATTTCCCATGGTAGGGAAAACATCAGCAGCAAGGTTGAGATATCAAACTATATAAATAGGATTATGATAAATCATATATTAGGTAAAGAATATAAATGAATCACCGCATCACACAACATCAATATAAACAGCACAAAGAACATCATCAATGAATAGTCATGATATCAACATATAAACATATTCAACAAGTCATCATATAAGCGTCATTATCAATATATAATCATTTTCAACAAGTCAACATATAAGCATCTACATCGTCATATAAGCTTCGCAATGCATAATCAACAACTCCAACCAACAATAACGGACAACGACTCAAATGCGACTCAACTGTGCATATGCATGTGGTACCAATCGGAGCTTCAACTCCCGTCACCAATTGCCCAATTCAGAGGCACAAGGCATAAGCCTTCGTCACTAATTTGCCAATCCAGGCCGTCACAGAGTATGCATATGAAATGTGACTCGACAAACAAGACAATACAGCATACTCATCACAATCACATATCGTCACGAGGCATAAGCCTATATCACAATCAATTACCATCTATACGAGGTAATTCACGTCACCATAATATTTCATCTTCACTTAGTCACAAAATCATCATCACAAATATATACAACATCACATATTACAAATCATCACAAAACATCGTCATGTTTCGACACATCATCGCAATTATACAACTTCGCATATAAACAAGTCATTACATATATATCATCATGCTTCGGTATATCACAACAAACATACAACTTCTTGTGTTAACAAAATCGTCACAAATATACAATTCACATATCATCAAGATTATTACAATTATCATCATGTTTCGGCACATCGACACAATTACTCAATTTCACATATTAACAAAGTCATCCAAATCAAACCACAATTTTCGATCAATTCATAAGATAATCTCAACATGCTAATTTATCAAGTAAACCGAATCAACTTCCAATTATCAACTAATTCAATTAGACATAATATTATTTATCAAGACAACATCATTGGCATAGCAATATATTATTCTCAACATAAATATTCAACCAAATCACGATTACGGTCAAATTCTCAAGATACTGTAATTTACCGATAAACCGAATAATTTATCCAAGTCTAAATATATTCCAATTAATTAGAATTATTGAAATTAATTCTACTATTAATTAAATTAACTAATTAATAATCATATTATATTAATTCCAATTCAATATTCTATTTTCAATTCATTTTTCAATTTACTAATATCTTAATATTTCTACTATCTCCATTAATATAATAAAATGATACTAAGTTCCTACGCATTATTTTCTTACTTATTCCTTTAATTGTATTCTAATACACTAGTATTTCATATTAGAACATGGTAATTAAGATATAATGGAATTTATCTGGCCCCATATCATAAACACAACGCCGCTGACAGTCCCCTAAGGGGTGCCGCGCATCCCCAGCCTCAAGTGGTTGTCTCCCTTACATTCATATCAGCATTCATTAAAATTTTCATACTGTTTCTATTTGATATTTGATACTAATTCAATTCATACTACCACTACTATATCATCTTTTTATCTCTCCATTATATACTATTATATATATATATATATATTTTGAAAGGATGGAAACATGATGAAAACAAAAGGGTTATTATTTCATCTAAATAATTCAATTTCTAAGTCTTTGAAAAAGAAATCAATGAACAGCAAAAGCATATATACTATATGGTAGATTTCACGGAACAGTTTCTACTCATAATTATTCCGCAGCAAGTGTCCTAATGCAGCAATTGTTTTGAAATTCATTTGTAATTTTGAATGTAGCAACGAAAATAAATACCCCACAACACAACAATTTCACACAATACAATAATAATCTACACCATAAACACACATAAAATTCAACATATTCCCATTTAGGTAGAAAGAATCCTCCTTACCTTAGATTGAGTGCAGCTTTAAAGAATTTCAATGGAAAATTGAAGAAAAATCACACTTTAGAGCAACACTTTGGGTCTCCTTCTTCCCCTCTTCACAACCCTAACCCCTCTTTCCTTTTTCTCTTTTTTTTTCTTTTTCCTCGGTTACTCTCACATTCTCTCTTTTCCAAAATGACAAAAATTACCCACTACTTAACTACCGCTTTCTAATGGGCCTAACAAAATATACCCCTTAATACTTAGAGATGTCATTATTTAAGTCCAATGTCTTTTCTACACTTAATGTAAAAATAATACTTCCACTTAAATGCCATTAAAATAAAATCCAACTATTTAATATACCGATTTATTACTCAATGTCTCATATTTCCGGTCTAATTTTAATTACTCGGAAAATTCTCAAAATGCTAAACATTAACTCATTAATATTTTTAATACTAAAAATATTAAAATCTTCGATTAAATGTCGATCCACTATCACGAACTAATACCTACTAAATCGTCCCAAAATGAGAAAATTTCAATAAACATCTCAATAAATAAATAATATTATTCTTAATATTATTTTTCCGACTATTCGACTAAAATCCGACTTTAACTTAATAAATCCAAATACGCCTCTTAAAATAATACCGACCTTCCAAATTCGACTAAATCCAATATTTAAATCCTTTAGTAATTTAATTAACCAAAATGTCACTTCTAATAATATTCCATCGATATAATAGTTTACTCACCGATATAACCACTTATTCACCATAATATAAATTCCAACCGATAATTCCAAAAATAATATAAGAATATTTAATTAAATAAATAATTAAATAATCGGGGCGTTACATGATGTTTTGGATGCTAAGTTGCTGGAGTTAGCTAAAGTTCATAAATATGATAATGATAATGATATGATGACTAAAACATTACCAATAGGGAAGTTTGAAGCTTGTTGTGATATCGTCGATTTGGTGATTTCCTCCACATAGTTGTGAGGAGGGACTTGTTGGGTTTGGCTCCCTTCCTATATGGAGAATGGCCAAATATAAATAGCTCATTTGTCTCACTTATTTAAGTGGAGAGAGTAAATTTAGGGTTGAGAAATATAGAGAGAAAAGGATTCAAAAGAGAAAAAATGAGAGAAACATATTCTCGTTTTTCTGCAATCAGTCTCACTAAATCGACGATCCCTAATTCGTTAACTGTCGAATTAGGCTCAAATTGTGATTTGCAGTTATTAGCACTAGTTTGTGAATCACTTTAAGACTCTTATACTCTTATTTGATTATAGTTGAGTTATTTCTTAGGTCTGAACGACTCATGATTTTTACTCTAATATTGAGGGATTTTTCATGTTAAAATATCGGTATTCTTTTGTGCCTTTATTTGTTTGATTTGCTCTCATAAATATATTTGTAGTTGATGCTAATAAGTTCTGACAAGTTTGAGGAATTTTATATCCACTACGTAATAATTTATTATTGTGTTTTAATTTCCCATCAAAAACAGTTACACAATAGTTGAGAAGCAATGTAGTGATACACACTATAACTAAGAGAAAACCAGACACTACCAAAAAAAATTCAATTGAACAGAGTTTCTAATACTTTCTGCTAGAAATATTTTCACTTGTATTCATGTAAACACAAACAACTTTTTTATTCTAAGTTACTGAAACCTCGAAGGGCTTGTTTAATCTAAAAGCTTTGAGAAAACAAAGTATTTAGTAAAATTTGAAATCTTAATGAACAAATCTACGAGTATAGTGTGTTTGATAGGTTATGTTCAAGTGGGTTGTAATCAGCTTGACTAATCTAGAAAATATTTTAAAGATTAAATGGATAGGACGTATCTACTAATTGGCGGTGAAACAAAATAAAAGGAAATTTAGTTAATTACTTTCCGGCCGTCAATATTCATTCTTTAAAAGGAAATTTTTTAAGAGTTATATAATCCAAACCCCAATTTTTTTATTTCTTTCTCACTTTAAGTTACACCTATACTTCAATCCGATACATGAGGTAGATGGAATACTTGACAAAGAGACACTTATTTCTTGCCTTAAGATCAATTTAGGGTAACTCTCAACGATGGGGCTGGAGTAATTGGTCCAGTTTTAATGGATTATAAATGTCTAGGTAAGGAGGTTTTAACTTGTCACCGAGAGATATATGTGGTTCAGAATGAATCTGAAGTTGTATAAATAGGAGTCATATATTGTTAGAAGCATCATCTTAAAATGTCTCTTCCTCAATTTTTTATTAAGGCAGAAGTGTACTTCAATAAAGATAAACCTCTTGTTGAGTTTCGTCTTCTTGATGGCACCACATCTCTCGCCAACTCAACATCCAAATTAAATGAATTGTTGCCTGATACTGATAATAGAATGATGGAAAAGATCAAGTTTCATGAATATTAGATTGATACTGATGGAAGGGTGAAATACAACCTTATTAGGTAAAAGACCGATGAATATTTGACGATCATGTAAAGATAATTTCTCTGTAGGCTAACAAAGGGGTCAATCGAGTTTGATGCGAAGATTTCAAGATCTACCGACAACATAATGAGATGCTAAAACGTCCAAAATCATCTGATAGTGTCTAGGTTTTCATGTTTTGTTATTTTTAATTTATGTTTGTTGTAATGTTTTAAGTTATGTTCATCTGCAAAACATTTAATCGACAAAATATTATGTAATAAAAAATAAGGTGCTAAATAGTCTGAGTCACAAAATATACAAATAATACAATTGTAAAATCAAATAACTAAATAGGCCCCCGCAAGCTATGTGTGATGTTCGAGATAATCCATCAAAAATTTCACCATTTGGGTCTACCAAACTCATAAGGTTATCCATAATAACGACGATCATCTGAAGACGCTCTTGGTCATTTGTGCCTGGTGGTGGTGGTGGTGGTGGCGGCTGTAACACTCCATATTTTCATAATTTAATTTTAAATTTTATTTAATTGAATTATGGAGAATTATTTAGAATTATTTGGAATTATTGAGAGCTATGGAGAAATTAAGCAAATGGGCTTAAGTCGTGATTAGTAAAGAGGGGAGTGTATTGGTAGGCCCTATTACTAATTAAAATAGTTTTATTTTATTTTCCACAAAATAGAGGAATTGTGGGAAAGAGGAATAGAACTAAGGAGGAGAGAAAAGCTTGAACGTGAAAAGAGAAGAGGAGTGGAGAAGTGCGGCAAGAGGAAGAGCGAAGAATCAACCTTCAGGTAAGGGGGGACTCTTCCGTTTATCTTCTATTATGGGGTTATAGGTAGTATGATAGAATTGATAATGTTAATCGTACCAATTGAGTTATGCTTAGGTTGTATAAATGTTAGGTTTTGGGAGAATTGATTGGTAATGATTGTGTTGATCATGTATGGTGTTAATTAGATGATTTAAATGTATTATAATGTGTTATAATATGTGTTTGTTTCACTGTATGCGAAATCTGGTTGGAATGGGATTGGTTTGGTAATGACTTGGTGAAGGAAGGGAAAAATCGCAGGCTGTTTTCTGCGATTCGGAGTTCTGGAAATCGCCAGTTCGCGCCGCGTCCAGGAGTTGGCGCCGCGAACTGCTTGGCAGAAATCCAGAAAGTTTGGTTGTGTTCAGTACGCGCCGCGAACCTTCGTTTGCGCCGCGAAGGCGTAGTTCCTATTCGTTCCGCGCCGCAAAACTTCGTTTGCGCCGCGAAGGCGTAGTTCCTATTCGTTCCGCGCCGCGAACTGTGTGTGTGGCGCCGCGTGCTGTTGGCTGTTGGCGACAGGCCGTTTTTGAAAAGTTTAAAGAGGTGTAACTTTTGAACCGTAAGCCGGATTTTTGAGCCGTTTCGAGTATAGTGAAGCTAATCAAATAATTTATATAATAAAATGGTGTTTTGAGTTGTGACTCGAATTATTTTAAAACACTCGATTTTATTTGGTTGTGGTGGTTTATGCTTATAGGTACACTAATGAATGTTTTACCTGTATGATGTTGTAGTTGTAACCGGTGTTTGTTATACATGTATTGTTGGTATAAAATATGTGTTTTCCTATGGTTGAGGAATAACATGATTGTGTGTGGCTATTTATTATGGTAATTGATGATTATGACATTTGGTTGATTGATGTGGGTGATGAGCATGTTATGGTTGATGCATGCATTCATAATCATTATGTGGCTGGTCCTTGACGATGGTGGATCAGTGGTAGCTAATTCCCATTGTGTGGAATTAGTGAGTGGGTGTTACCGTATCCTTGACGATGGTGGGTCGGTGAGTTGGGTTATCCCAGATTTTGGTACCACATGCATGTAGTTGCATTGCATTAGGCTGTTTGTGCTATTATAACATGAATGGAAGATTGTCCAATATTATAATATATGTTGATTGATTGTTTGCTTACTGATTGTATGGTTTGAATTTGATCGTAACTGTGATTGGGTGAATGGCATGTGAAATGATATTTTATTATCTATATCTTATAACATTAGTTAAATGTGAATGAGACTCACCCTTACTGTTGTTATTTTTCAGATTGAGGAGTAGCTCTTGTACTTGGTGAGGATTAGCTCGTCAAGTAGTTCATTAGAGTCAGTTGGGTCTGTGTCATGCTCTGGTCGTGTAACACTGGGGACGTTGTTTAGAGTTATTTGTTGAACTCTTTTTATTTCAGTATTTTATTATGGTGGTGTTTTAAGTCTATGACTTTGGATGTTGCATTGTTCAGATGTTAAATATATTTCCGCTGTGTTAACATGACGATCTGAATGATATTTGGGTTTAACGTTCTCTTTTATGGCATGACATGAGTATTATTTTGATTATATGGAAGTTGTAATGCCCTTTTCATGTTTACTCTGATTACTGTTTAAATAATTATGCGGGGTATTAGAAGGGTGTTACAGCGGCGACACGTCGTCAACCTGTACCTCAGCCTTAGAAACCCCAACATCAGAAGGCCCGACA
This sequence comes from Vicia villosa, assembly GCF_029867415.1. Taxonomy (NCBI): domain Eukaryota; kingdom Viridiplantae; phylum Streptophyta; class Magnoliopsida; order Fabales; family Fabaceae; genus Vicia; species Vicia villosa. The sequence goes on along the minus strand of NC_081182.1, from coordinate 1,493,216 downwards.
AAGGTGGAATGATGTGAGGGTGTGATACAGTGGGATACCACTCCAGGTAATCATCCTCACACTGCGTGTCGTGATGAACTCTCACTGCATTATCTTTAATGGCACGGGCAGAGCTGATGATGTTACTCTCAAATCACCTGTCAATGCCACCAGCTAGAACATCCGATATCGGGCGTGGGATGCCCTAGACATACTCGTACTATCGCAGACAGTTCTCAGGAAAGTGTATAGCCAATAAAGTCTCTCACCTCATATAACCTGAATATAAAGAAGACTCGTCAAACTCACTGTGGGCCATGTGACGTGTGTATGATGTCCAGATGATATCCTCTACTCTCAGAGCATCAAGTCTCCTCATGTACTCCTCAACACCACCTAGATGAGATTGTCTCGAATTTCATCTCCTCGCCCGTGGGGTTCCCGCGGGGTATGTTGCATCTTCCTATCATAAATGGTGGGAAAATGCTTGTATATCTAACACTGATAAAAGAAGACATACACAACAAATAATAATTAATAAATGTCACATATAACAATTAAGAATTAAACACCAATTAAGAACTGAACATGCTACAACTAGTATACCTGGAATATACTCAAATAACATGCAAGTTGTTGAATGATAGAAAAACACTTAGAAAGGGGGGGTTTGAATAAGTGTAGTCTAAAAACTTGAACGATAAAAACAATATGCACAGTTATTTTTATCCTGGTTCGTTGTTAACTAAACTACTCCAGTCCACCCCCACGGAGTGATTTACCTCACCTGAGGATTTAATCCACTAATCGCAACAGATTACAATGGTTTTCCACTTAGTCCGCGACTAAGTCTTCCAGAGTATCCTGATCACAACCTGATCACTCCAGGAACAAATGCTTAGACACAAGCTAAGACTTTCTTAGAGTATCCTGACCACCACGTGATCACTCTAATTACAACTGCTTAGACACAAGCTAAGACTTCCTAGAGTATCCTGATCAACACTTGATCACTCTAGTTACTTACAAATTAATGTAATCAATTCTAAGAGTATTACAAATGCTTCTGAGAAGCTATAATCACAACAGTGATATTTCTCTTAACGTTTAAGCTTAACCTCACTAATATATTACAACAGCAATGTAGTGAGCTTTGATGAAGATGAAGTTTCTGAGCTTTGAATTGAACAGCGTTTCAGCAAGTCTTTCAGAGTTAGTTCTTTCAAAATCGTCAACCTTGCTTCTCATCAGAACTTCATATTTATAGGCGTTTGAGAAGATGACCGTTGAGCGCATTTAATGCTTTGCGTATTCCGTACAGCTTTGCATTTAATGTTTCACGCTTTTGTCAACTACCTCGAGCCTTGTTCACGCTGTGTCTACTGACGTTGCCTTTAATAGCTTCCAACGTTCCTTTTGTCAGTCAGCGTAGCCTGCCACCTGTACTTTCTTCTGATCTGATGTTTGAATATAATATTTGAATATCATCAGAGTCAAACAGCTTGGTGCATAGCATCTTCTTGTCTTCTGACCTTGAAGTGCTTCTGAGTGTGATACCATGAGAACTTCAGTGCTTCTGCTTCTGACCTCAAGTTCTTCTGATGCTTCCATAGACCCATGTTCTGATTCTGCCTTGACCATCTTCTGATGTCTTGCCAGACCATGTTCTGATGTTGCATGCTGAACCTTCTGAGACAAAGCTTCTGAGCGCTGATTTGTGCATACTCTTTATATATTTCCTGAAAGGGAAATTGCAATGTATTAGAGTACCACATTATCTCACACAAAATTCATATCCTTGTTATCATCAAAACTAAGAATATTGATCAGAACAAATCTTGTTCTAACAGTTGTCTGGTCTCAAAGACAGTCACAACTGCGAGTGTTGAATATAGAATGGTCAATGCAACGCACCCCTAAGTCCAGCTGCTAGTCTAAAGGCTGCTGAACAGCGACAAGTATCGAGCATTAATATAAACAATAGACTTAGGCGGCCTCATACCTATGTGCCTCCATTAGCTCGTGGTACCTATCATGAAGCCAATACATTTGAAGGTGAGCTCTCCTGTCAAATTCAAACTCCTTTAGCACGACCTTCTTTGTGACTTGTAAATCATATACAACTATGGGAAATCACCTTCAACGACTGACGGTCTTATAACAAACAAAGTTAAAAAATTATCAATAAAATTTCAACACATCATGAAACAATAATAAATAAATTTAAGTTAAACATAAAATATATATATATATATACCTTTCCCTAACATAATTTATACGCAACATGGTCTGCATACTCTGTTAGCACTAATCGGTCACTAGGTCCTCCCGAGAATGTTCCACTAGTGTGAATAGATGCCTATGAGAAGCATGGTCCATAACGTTTGCATCATCACCAGTAGGAGTATCTTCAGCAGCAAGAGGATCCATGGGAGCCACCACCTCATCAATAGCCTTCGCATCTGTAACTAGTACCTCCTCAGCAACAGGTACCTAATCAGCAACAGGTACCTAATAAACTCTAACAGCTCGGCATCATGGTGCATGGAACTAGGCCCGAAACTGCTCAGCCAACCGTTTATGGTGCGAACCGTTTGGAGTTGTTCGTCTATCCCGTAGTTGTGAAGCCTTTGTCGCATCGGCCCTAGCCTGGGTTGCCGCTTTATTAGTGATTCTACAGATAATGGGATTTTCGTTCCCTCTGATCCTCACTACAAAATGATAAAATGGCAAAAATCAATGAACGAAGGCCGATTTCCAAATTCCTAATGTAGGTCTATCGGAAATTCTGAAAATTCCGTAAAATTTCAAATTTTTTGAACTACCAAAATTTCCAGTACAATTGGATTTAAAAAAATCCCGAAATTTTATAATTTCCGGTAAAATATTTCGGAAATACCAAAATTTATGGTAAAAACTTTCGAAAACTCCATTCGTTCCAAGAAAAACCTTCGACAATTCTAAAATTTTCGATAAATTACTCACTTTTTTAATAACTTCCGTATCGATGGAGAAATTTTAAAATCTACACAACCTTTGAATGAATTTTAAAATTGTTGGAAAAAATTTACAAAATTATTATAATCTTTTCAATGCATTTAACTTAGGTGTGACATGTTAAAATTTCTTAGATAAATGGTTGTCGCCTCAAATGTGGGCTAACAAAGAAGGCCCTTTGAAATTTGAAACAGGCCCAAAGAAGAGAATAAACTAGAGTGCGCATATCCATTTGAAGAAATCAATCTAAAGATTCTGGAAAATGTGAGGTATGTGTCTGTGAGCTCATTTGTGCCCGGGGAATTCAAGAAAAGCTGGTCAAATTAATAAAATAATACGATTGTTTTTCCTACAACTATGATGAGATGTATGGCCTCAATAGGGAGTTAGTTCTAAACAAGCTTCATATAAAAGAAGATTTCTCTTACTTTCATGATGTAAAATTCATCACTCACAAACAAACACCACCTAGAACATTTGAAGCATGCTTTTGAACAATGAAATAGTAAGACCTTGAGTTAACCAAAACAATGTACCTTTTGAACATATTTACCGTTTACTGCCTAATTAGCAATTATGTGGATTTTGGTAGATCAGTTTATGTCAAAGCTTGCCATACACATGTAAGTAAGGATGAATTTTCTAGCGCTCTAAGATACTCACAATTAATTTTATGAGTTCGTCTTCTTTGGAATGTGCACACTCTTTCATCGGTTGATTTAAACAAGTTTGATATTATTATTCATTAAGACATATGTATTTAAATATATCATTGAAAACTATTCCATGTCAATTACTATTACTACATACAGTCATGCTATCTTGCCATCAATTTTTTTTACACAATTACTTACACACTCCACTATATATATATATATATATATATATATATATATATATATATATATATATATATATATATATATATATATATATATATATATATATATATATATATATATATATATATATATATATATATATATATATATATATATATATATATATATATATATATATATATATATATATATATATATATATATATATATATATATATATATAAACAATGTTTTCTTTAATTTCTTTTTGAAATAAAAACATATTATTTATAAAATAAAAAATTTAAGAGTTTTTTATAACATAAATATAAAATTAATATAAGATTGTATCATTAACCAATTTCATAATTGCATTAATCACAAAAATATATATTATTAATCACTTATTTTTCTTATAATGCATTAATCATTTTTATTACGATATTAACTAATAAAATATATAATATTAACTATTTTTAGACATTAAATTATCAAATGCATTGATCAATCTTTATCTCTACTAACCAATTTTATTTTACTATTTAAATTTTTTTAATTTTTGAAATCTCATTAACCAAATTATGAGTTGTATTAATCAACCTTATACGTTCCATTAACCAAAGTTGACTTACGAAGTAAGAATTTATTTTTGTATGTTAGGGCACTCTTCATCGTATTTTGTAAACAATAACATACTGTGAGGCGTAAAAATTTGATGTCAAAATAGCATTTTTCTACTCTGTTAATTTTTAGGAATTCTAATTTATCTACTAGTGGATACCGTCGTGGATAAAATAAAAGTGGCACAATAAAGCTTTAACAAAGTTTTCATATCAAGATATTCAAATTTTCACTCTTCTTCCTCACACACTGATTTGAACGTAGAGTTATAACCTTGTAGTTCATCTCCCTCTCAATCGCGTCGAAAGCTCATCTCCACTGCGATCCTCCACAACCACAGGTTCACCATTCATTTCTAGTTCCACCACTGGTTCAGCATCCATTTCTAGTTCCACAACAGAACTTATATATATATATATATATATATATATATATATATATATATATATATATATATATATATATATATATATATATATATATATATATATATATATATTGATGAAGATATTTTGAGCTTCTATAGATATCTAGAAGCTCAAATTTTGTTTACAATGATTGAATATATCATTGAAAAGTAAAAAAAAATCATTTTACATACACTTGGACGCTATGATGACAATGATATTGCATAGAAGTTTGTTTTGTATAGAGATTGAGTTCTCTCTAGGCGGAGATGTACGATATGTAGGGGTGTACATGGGTTGGGTTGGATCGAGTTTGCCCTAACTCGTTATCCAACCTGTTCAAACTTCAATGGGTTGGGCTCGCCGCCCAACTTGCAATTTCATTATCAAAACCAACATGAACCGACCCGTTCATTTATGAGTTGGGTTCGTGGGTTGTGTTTCAAATTAAATAATAATAATTTTTTAATTTAAAAATATTGTAACACAATTCAATACATTTATACTCATTTTAACACACAAAATGGATGAAGCACATCGTATAATATCTAATAATATTCATCAACATGACATAACACTAGATAATAGTATAAAATTCCACAAGACACATTATTTTTATAAAATACGTAAGTTGGAAATGATACAAAAGAAAATAAGAAACAACATTTAGTCCTAGAATTATGTAAACTCATTGATTTAGTAGTAATATTGGTGGAGAATAAAAAAAATAGAAAAATTATGGTTAGTACTGAGATAATAATTTTATATTTCTATTTAAAATAATAATAAAAAATAAGAAAATACTAATGTAACATCAATGGGTTTGGCCAACGGGTCCGCGGGTTACAAAACTCAAACCCGATACTCGAACAAAAAATATATGGGTTGTTACGGGTTGGGTTGGGTATACCCGTAAATGAACGGATTCGGGTAATTTATGGGTTGGTTCGGTTTGGGTTAGCGGGTTCGTGGGTCGACCCGCACTCATGAACAGGGCCGTCTCAAGTAATTTCGAGGCCCTGTTCTAATATTTTAAAAAATCTCTATTAAAAAATGAAAAAAAAAATCATAGATTAACAATTTTTTATTTTTTTTCCATATTCAGGATTAAGCTTTTAAATATTAAGAGACGATTATCAATTTGTAAATAAAATCGCAAATTAAAATTAACAATAAAAAAGAATTTAAAAATAAATTTATAAAATAGAAAAATTAAAAATTATATTATAATATATAATATACACTTGAATTTTTAAATTATGATTTGTCCATGCAAAATAATAAAAGTATAATATTAAAAAATATAAAAGTTCAATATTTCATAAGAACAACTTTATATTATAGCAAAATCTCACAATACATCTTAAATATTTAAATTTTAAAATATATTAATAAATTAAGTTTGAATAAGGTAGGATATATTGATGAGAAAATAAATAATTAAGATATTGTATTGATATCCATAAAAAAATCAATAAAAGATATGATATTTAAATCATTACAATTCATATTATGTATATTAGTAATAATAGGAATTAAGTATATGAGTTTTGTTATTTAGAAATTGATAGAAAAAAAATGAAATGTGTACATGTTTTTGTTTATTGGTTGTTCCGTGAAATTTTTTATAAGTTTGATTGATTGACTGAATTTATTATGTAACTTTATTACTACTGTTATCTAATTACAAAATCACAAGTTTTAGAAAAAGTCAAAATTAATTTTCTTAGAATTTACTATGTGCACAAGCCTTGAATTTGGAGGCCCTGGTACTTTTGGAGGCCCTGTGCATTGGACCAAACTGCACAGGGGTATAACCGGCCCTGCCCATGAACACCCCTAACAATATGGAACAACTGATCCAGACATGCACGTTAAAAATGTTAATAAAGTTTTTGATTATGGAGGTATCGAGGGTCATGTGAAATGCATATTATTTGTCTTAACCCTTAAAGAGAGGGTCATGGTGTGGTTTAAAACCTTGTGAGCTAACTCCATCATTAGATCATGGAAAGAGTTATGTCGAAAATTTATTTTGAGTGAATATTCTTACTAATGGTCGATCCTTGATTTGTTTATGAGTGAACATTCTTACCAATGGATGATCCTTCCGGTAAGAGTGAGTGTTTGAGTGACTATATATTGCCTTAATATACGAGTCACTTAAGTTAATGCATAACAAGTACGTTCCAATATCTTTTTTTCAACCTCTATAGAAATTTTATTTAGATAATAAAGGGTTACATCACCAAGACAGAGGGAGGCTCAGAAGGTCGGTAAACGAGTTTGTTGTAGGTAGTCTCAATAGAAGAATCAATTTGTTAATGAAGATAATCAGTTATAATGTTAGAGGGCTTAATGGGACAGGAAAAAGGAAAGATGGATTTATGTGTATCCAAGAAAACAAATTACATGTAGAGTTTTTACTTAGAGACTTTAACCCTATCATAATGGAAACTAAAAGGAAAAGAACTAGAGTTTTTATTATAAAAGAAGAAATAGTTGATTTCGACTCTTTCATCTCCGCTTCAAATTGATCGATCTTCCACTATCGGGACGCGATTTATTTGGTCGAACCTTGACAATTTTTCAATGAGTTGTATAGATCGATTCCTTTTAACAGAAGAGTGGTGTTTGCAGTGGTCAACTTTCTCACAATGTTACATTAGTAAGGACCTCTCAGATCACCCCTATCTTGATAAAATATGAGATGTTAAATTGAGGACCAAAGCTATTTAGAAAGCTCAAATTCTAGAATGAGATAGAAGGGTGCCACAGTTTCGTCGAAGAAAAATGGAAGAGTTTCAATATTCAAGGCTAGTGCGAATACACTCTCAAAGAAAATTGAAGTTAATCAAGCAGCACCTAAAGGAATTAGGGGTGTTCGCGGGTCGGTTTGGTTCGGTTTTGAGAGAATCCGATACCCAAACCGATTAAAATTAAATGGATTGGTTTGGATTGGATTTACAAATTTTTGCGATAAAGCCCAAACCGAACCGATCCGAGAAACAACGGATTGGTTTGGGTTGGATTGATCGGGTAGATAAAAAATGCAAAAATATTTTTAAAAAATAACTTATTTACAAAAATTAATTTTTCATTATATTATAAAAAATATAATATTAATAGTGTTCAAATTTAAATATTATACTAGAAATTTTTCTCTAATAGATTAAAAATATCTAACAAGAAAAATATCTAAGATTAAGACTTTTGAATCTATAACTAGTCACTTGAATTGATATGATAATGAATGTTTATGTTCATTTATCATATTACACTATCAATTTTCTAATAACAAATTAAAATAGCATAACTTGTCCACACACAACATTTTATTTTTTTCTTATTGAAGTTGAATGCTTGGTAGTAAGTTTCATGATAATTAATTATGGTTGGTTTGGGTTGGGCTTGCGGGTAGAAAATTGAAAATCCGATGCCCGAACTGATTGTCATTGGATTTCATTGGTTTGGTTCGATTCTTGCCCGAATTGAAAAAATATCCAAACCAAACACTATGGTTTGGTTCGGATTCTGGTTTGGTTCGGATTTACCCGAACCAATGAACACCCCTAAAAGGAATGACACAAGCAGCATAAGGCAAATCAGATAGGAAGAAATTAAGACTTAAAATAGGAATTTAATGAGTTAGAAAGGAAAGGAAAAGACATAGCACTTTTGGAATTTGAAGTCATTCGTATAAGAGAGGTTATTTCTCAATTGTCCGGTCTTAACGATTTGGATAAAAACATGGTCCTGAATATAATATTATGACGGAACCGCGGAAGTGATTCATGTAGCTGATCATATTTGGTGGGATTAGTATTTTAAATTTTGATTAATTTTGTACTTTCTATTTTTAATTAATTCAAATGTGTAACTTGGAAGTATGAGTTAATATGGTGAAAGAATATCAAGAAACAAGGTAAAATATTCAACCTTTGTAGTTTATAAGGTAATTTTGTTTTGCCGTTTTGTTCAGTTGTACAGTTAAGTGGCTTCTTCATATATTTAAAATAAAAACACAAAGGCTTTTGGTTAATATTAATAACATGTACCTATTTTAAAACTCTCGCGGATATGCCAAACTTATGCCTCTTCATATTGTTTTAAATTCACTAATAGAAAAGAATATATAATATTTTATTAGTTTGAAGTTGATATTTGCTTACCAATGAATTAATCATGTAATAAAAGATTTGAACATTTTTAAAATATAGAAATTTTCACACAAACATTATTCACTTTTAAACGAGACTAAAAAGTAGAGATGGAAAGGCAAGTTATACTTATATGGCACATGACCAGCTTGTGCTTTATGTGAGCTGGGTTTTTATTTTAAAAAATTATAACAAATAATATGACATGATACACCATATTTGTTCATCTTACTTAATTATGTAAAAAATTATAAAAATTAATATGACATTACACACTTGTTAAGGTAACTAAGTTATGAGAAATAGTATATATTAGAATTAAAGATTATCTAACGCATTCATACGAATGAGACTGATTTATAATGTGAATTATGTCACTCTGTATAATTTTTTTAGAAGTTATATGTCTAACTAGTATAAGACTTCAGATTTTTTTTCAATACATCTCCTCAAGTCTAATATTATTAGGCTTAGTGGGTGGATATGAACGATGAGTGACTCATAGTCCAACCAATATACTCTAATATCGTATTAAAATTAGAGTTTGATTTAATTCATCACTTCGAAACCAACTTATAAGGTGAGAGGTGAAACTATATATAAACTCTTTAGAGGTTTTATGTCTAACCAATGTGGAAGCTTGAAATTTTCTAGTAGTATAGTCAAAATCATACCTCAAATAACAACAAATACAAATACTATACAATTTAATTGCAACCGATACACAAACTTTGATAAGCAAGTAGTACACGTAGTAGTAGTAGTAATCGTGTTTGTGTTTACCTCCCTCACAAGGAGAACATTTACCGCTTCTTCTGATACTGTTAAATAAATGAACAACCTCTCCCCGAGCATGGACCTTGAAATAATTAAGGGGCTTGTAGACGACGAACTTCAAATATTTGAAGCTTTGTCCGCACTCCAATGTCCATTCAAATTGCACTTTCTTCCTTAGACGTCTGTAAAACGGAAGCACGTGTTGGTGATTCTGAAATGAATTGTTTGAGGGTGGTGAGCATTCCATTCAACTTAATTATTATCGCTTTGTTGGACAAAGTATCTATCTTGATGATTGCATCACAATTGTCTAAATTGACTTCAATTGTCCATTATGTGAAGTAGAACCCCATAATGTACTTTCCTAGACACCAAAGGTACACTTATCCAAGTTTAACCTCATTATGTATTTCCATGTACAATTAAATATGATGGCAAGGTGACTTTCGTGCTCCTCCTCAAACATGACTATCATGTCATCCATTTATATTTGTGACATATCATCAACCTCTTGCACTATTATTTTATTTATCATCCTATGATATGTGACACCTACATTTTTTAAACCAAATAGAATTATGTTGTATCTATAATTGGTGTGTTTTATCATGAATGTTGTCTTATTTTAGTCCTTCTCGCACATTAGAATTTGGTTGTACTTGTAATAACTTGTATCATGTAGAGTTATCCACCTATTTTTTGATGTTACAGAGAGGGTGAGAATATTTTGTGCATACCTTGTTGAGGTCAATGTAATCCATTCAAATATGCCACTTTCTATATTCATTCTTAATTAATAGCATATTGGACAACCACTCAGTGTACTTTAGCTCGACATTGAAGTTTTCTTTGAGGAGTCTGTCAATAGTGTTTCAGGCTTCGACCTTTTCTAGGGATTTACGTCGTCTTCTTTGGGCTACATACCTGAGGAAAGGATCAATGTTCAATTGATGACACGCTACTTTGGGGTTAGTACCTAATATCTCCTTGGAGAAAACCACTAACATATTAACATTGACTTTGAGGAATTTGACAAGTCTCACCTCAAAGGAACTTGGGAGATTAACTATAATATTGATTATACGTGCCAAATTATTGTTTAGTTAAACGGATACAAAATCTATGTTAAAGATTGGTCTCAAGATTTTCATTATGGTCTCAGGCACGGGGTGAGCAGTTTAACGGATATCCATAAGTAAAATAAATGGTTATTCAATTACTTATTAGCCGATGGATACATATATGGATTTATTGGTACCCGTGTCCTTGAGTTTTTGAATATGTGGGTATTCATACCCATTAATAATTTAATAAATTTTTTTAACTATCTTTTATATACATATAAAAGTTAGGAGATTTTTAAAAAAAAAACTAGATGTTATCCTTACCCGTTGTTGAAACAAAGAATACATGATTTTGAATTTTGAAGCATTGCGTGAAAATCTAATCGTATTAGTTTGATTGTCTTTGAATTATTATTATTAGTAAAATTATTATTATTAGTAGTAATATTATTATTATTTTATTTTTTTTTAATTTGAAACTAATATTATATGGAGGAAGAAAATGAATGAACACTTTTTATGTGTTTTTAGAAAAAGATAAATAAATTGTAGATATTTTTTTTACATATCCATGTATATCTCTAAATATATGATGATGTTTTCAAATTTACAAGTTACATATGTGTGTTGATATGAAATAAATACATGTATCACATTTAACCAATGGTGTACGTAGTAGAAAAGTAATACCCATTCATGTATACATATTATCGTTTCTAGTTGTTTCGTTCGGGAACTAGTGTTGGTGTTAATTGGTGATGTTGGACTCTTGAAGCAGTGACGTTGATCTCCGATATGGTGGCACGAGATAGATTTTTAAGGTTAGAAATTAGCACTCCAAAACCAATTCAGTTACAGAGTCCAAGATGAGTGAAGTGAAAAACAGACATAAAAAATACCTTGAATCTCACGTGTCTTGATTATATGTCAGACAATTTGATTAGGCTATGTGTGGTTGGGTTGGAAATTTGGGTTTCGCCTGCATTAGACATTTAGCCGGCCTAAAACAGTTATTCCCAAGGCTTTCCAAGTGTTCAGTAGGCGGGATGTATTTCAAAATTCTGGTCATCACCTTGGTATCACATCAGATCATAAGTAGAAACGGGAAGGCCATGGGGTGATTACAGAAGTAATGGGGAACAAACGCATTAAGTACCTTTCATATGATTGAAACATTTTACCAAATTTTTAGGCGTGTGGCTTTAGGCTCGTAGGTGAGGGCATGATAATTCTATCTAGGATGTTCGAGTGCACTTGAGTTTACTTGTATTCCCAATGTGAAATCTAACTGTTGATTTGTAAATTTTTGTTTTCCTTTGATCTGGCTCGCTGCTCACACTCTTATATATGAAGGTCTCTTTACTTTTTGGGAAAAAAATTTCCATTTCTGAGAGTAAGTTTCAATTAGTGAAAGCAATTTCCTTCCTTCATAACGGAGCTTTCCCATTCTACAATTAATTTCTACCTTCTTCACCAAATTCCACTGTCTCAATTTACCCTTCTTACTCTAGGTTTATTTCTTTGTATCGGAGTAGTGATTCTCCCTATTTAGTTAGAGCAGAAAGATATTCTAGTTAAGATTCTCACCATTCAGTTAACAATCATTCTTCTCCAATCATTATACATGTGTTATAATTTTGGGCTAATTATTGATCTTGAAATCCCTCTTGTCGGATGTTCTTCAATCATTTTGCTATGATACATACTTCTCAAAGTAATGTTTGAGATCAAGGTCTCATCATACTGCACCAGGAAGTTCTCCGATTTAGCTCTTGCAATGAGAGTTGGATGATTTTTGGGATCACTTTGTGCTGGTAAAGCCTTGTACTACAAGGACCACTCTATATTTTTTCATGTTCCTGCCAAGCTTCCTCGCTCTATTGACCGTTAGTGATTGCCTCCTCGTTTGTGCACAGATAGGTTTAGAAAGTATTTCACTTGGGTTCGTTTTAAACGTGGGCCCCATGAATATGTCGTATGTTTGGATTTTCTCACTCTTGAAGAGATTGAGATGAAAAAGATATTCATGCTTTTCACGAGAATCTTGGTTATGAAGAGGGTTTTTGTCATACCGAGGCAAAGTATTCTCTGTAGAGGAAACAACCCATTGATACCATTGTTAATCTGGGCCAGACCAATAGTCTAGAAAGGAAGGCAATTTTTGGTGAGGATATAGTAATCCCCTTTTTAGTTTTTTATTGACATGTGGTGTTTGATATTTGTAGATAAAATAAATTCTTTGAAAAAGGTCTTTGACATTGCTAAAGTGAATGAGGCTCAAGGTGTTACTATCACTTCTTTAGATTGGGCCTCCACTCCTCCTCCAATTGGCCCTGTCATATATACTACTGAAATTCTCCCCATCTTCTCTAGTCTGGAGTAACTTTCTTCCGAGGTTGATGTTGAAGACCAGCCATGGTCTCCTTGGAACAATAAAAAAGGGATCAAGACCAGGATCAGAGTTCTCCTACAGAGAGAGAGAGGGGGAGAGATAGAGAGAGAAAGTGAGAGAAATAGAGAGATTTGGCTAAACATAACTCGTTGTCGGGGGTGCTTCTTTCGGGTCATCTACTCTTATGCTCAAGTTATCTACCATTTTACCATCCTGAATTCCCCATACTTTCTGAAGAGGATCTTTCGTATCTTTATAATCTTTCTATATCATAGAAGATGAAAAAAATCCCAGAGGCCACTTTCTACTAGGGGTGTTCAAAACCAAATCGGCTCAATAGAAAACTTTAAAACCGAACCAAAATGATACCGCAAAAAACCGCCTTTGTTAGGATGTGTTTGGGTCATTTTCTAGCAGAACCGCACGGTCCGGTTCAGTTTGCAGTTTGTATTTTGCAAACCAAACCAAACCGCATTATGTTACAAAATCTTACTAACCAATATATATTTCTTTAATTTTTTTAGAGAAATCAATTAGTATTATGTGTATATTTTATCATATTATTTGTATGATATTTATTTTAATTTATATATCATCAAAAAACAAAATTTTATTCATTTATAAATACTATTTTGACAAAATATATTTTATCGTATTTTTTGTATAATATTTATTTACGAATGCAATTTCATGTATATCATTCGTTAAACCTAAGCTAAAATTGTAAGAGCATTTGTATGTATCAAATTATAATCTTATATTGACAATTATAAACTTTTTTATGGTAATGTAGGGACGATTAAACACAAAATTATATTTTCCTCTATATGTGTATATATGGCTCAATACTTTTTTTTGTAAAAAACGGAACCAACCGAACCAATCCAAACCGCGTTAGTTTAGTTTGGTTTGGTTTGAGTTTATTTTTGAAGGCCAACCGAACCGCATGTTTTTTCTCTCACAGTTCCTTTATTTTTAGCATCAAAAGCGCAACGCGAACACCCCTACTTTCTACATTTACCGTACTGCTTCTTTATCTTCTCTGGTTGAGATGATGTTTTATTTAGGGTTAATAGTAGTTTACCCCCTGTAATATGAGTGTGTTTCGGTTCCCCCCCCCCCCCCCCCACCGTTGCCAAAAGGTAGGGAAGGGGGAAAAGCAAAATTTGCTAACATTACAGGGGTTGAATTACTATTAACCCTTTTATTTATAGGTAAAATTTCCAAGGAGAGAGATATCTGGAAGGGAAAATGTTAGGCCATTGAACAAAAGAGATCCAAGCTTCAACATGAGGTGTCGGCTCTTTGTAAGAAGGTGAGCCAGATGGAGATGGAGAAAAAAGTCTTGAAATGAGGTTTCCACTAGTTTCGCAGAGATGAAGTTTTGTACGGACGAAGCCATGGAAACTCTTCAACAAGAGAATGAATTTTGTGTTAATGAATGCGAAGCCTATGAGTGATATGTGGATTGACTGAGGAAATGGGTTAATAAGGCCCTTAAGCAAACTCTTAAAAAGGTATATGAAGCCTTCGACCAGGTGGAAACACCATATCTGGATATTTTCATTCTCTATTTGTAACTTGACCCACACTCGTTTGAGGCGGAGCTTTAGTGGAGGATGACAGTGCAATGCTTTAAGGTAAAAAGGCTTGACCTTTTTATGTTTATTATTTGATTGGGTGTTATGCCCTTGTGCTTTCTTGTTTACCTGTATGAACAACAATATTTATTCATTTATTTACCTTTCTCTGATGGTTGTTTTCTTTATGCTTGTAATAATTTGTGTAATATATTTCTTGTTCTTTTTGTTGTACTATCTGGGTCGCTTCTTGTGCAGGAACTAACAGGATCTTCATGCTCATTTATCACTTGTCCCTTTGTGAGACTCAATGTAATCATTAAAATTTATTGTCTCTTGTTTCGATCGATGAGATCCAAAGTAACCAAGAAGTTTCATTGTTACTCGTCCTAGTCGAAGAGAACTAGTGTAATTGTTGAGCTTTTCATTACCCATCCCAGTTGATGGGATTTGGTGCAAGTCTCAGCGTCACTGGGAATCATCCTCAGCCAAAGGTGGGGTTCTTGTCCCTCCCCTCAGGTTTATACTAGTTAGGGGAGGACATCACCTTAGCTCTACCTCTTACGCTCTTGAAATGGCTTGTTTCTAACAGGGTTGTGCCAGTTGCACTTAAGTGCGTTCTACCTATTGCGACATTGTTTCACAAATAGAATTAATTTCATACTGACGAGGATTATAGTATTGTTTGTGTGTATAACATTTCTTTAGGCGGGAGATTTATTCATTCAATTTTGGGGGAATTTTAATAAATACTTATCTTATGCACAAATGGGTTTGGCATGTGTCCCTTCGACAATTGTCTTTAAGAGGTTCACGCATGACCATATAACGATTATTTCTACCGTCGATGTGATATGAGTCACCCGACTTTATTTCCCTGCCTATTTCTTCTTGCTATAATGAGTTATGGGGTATGGCTCTTACGTTTTCATATATGGCGTTTTGCTCGGAGACACATGCTAACATTTCATTGGATTACCACCTTTTCTGATTTCAAGGTGAGTTGCTTGGACTTTTGGCAACAACGCCAATGTTCATAGATTTTCCTAAAGCCCCACATTACGACTATGAGATATTGTCTACTTCTCATGACTTTGTACCCTAAAAATGCGCCTTGTTCTTGATTTGATGTGTGTGTCTGCTTAACTTACCTGGCGTTATGAATAAACTTAGTCGTTATGTCTCCCCTTGTAAGCGGTTGACAAACTTATTGGATTTGTTGAGTTTCACTTCTCCTTTTATTCAAGTCTATGAGGGGAGTTCTACTTTCAAGTTTATCTTGGACTATGTTTGGGTTGATCGCGCCTCTACTGTTAATTGAGCCTTTCTTCTTTAAAAATGGTACGACATATCACTGTGATAGAGAAAGATCTTGAATTAGCGACACGGGCTCATTTCACAACGTTCATAGCGTTGATTCGTGGATTTTTTTTATTTCCTTTATGAATAAGGTAAAATCTGGTACCGGCGAACTGATCGTCCTTGTCCCCAAGTTTGCTTCTCGATCTTTTTAATAGTAGTCATTAGATCAGTAGTTGGATTGGGGAGGCTGAAGCAAAGGTACTCTTTCACAAGGTTGGGAACAAAATGAGCTTCGAATGCAATTTCTTTGCGATTTGTCTTAGGATCAAACCGGGATCTAATCGTGGAGTTTGGCAATAATTGGTAGTTAATTTCCACAAACGGCACCAATATTCTGTTTGGGAACCATAATTGATGTTGATTGGCGATGTTGGACTTTTGAAGCGGTGATATTGATTTTTGATACAAACAAACATTCATTATTTTTTGTGTTTCTTCTAATTAATTATTATTTTGATTCATAATATATATACACGTCCTGTTTAATTAAATAGACTTTTAAAGAAGTATAAACTTAATCTTTTTATTAAATAGGTCTGACTTGATCAGACTATTGGCTCCTATAGACCGTCGTGACCTATTCACATCCCTAGTTATTAGGGGTGGACAAGAAACCACTGTCCGTTACTATCCGACCGATCCATGCAATCCGAATCTTTTCGGTCGGGTCAAAGTCGGGTCTTCGGGTCAAACGGGTGAAGCTTCCGGTTTGCTGTGGATAGTCACGGTTCGGTTCGGTTGATTAAACTGAATCCAAAAGTAACCGAATCCGACCACATGCATAATAGTCTTTTTTTTGCTTTATTTAATATTTATACTGGGCTGGCCTGTATTGTTTGAGAAGCCCAAAAGTTATACCATATCTCTATATAAACCTAACACAAGTGATGAAACTTAAAAACCCTAATCACTGCAATTTATTCTTCTCTCCTTCATCTCACAAGTTGTTCAAGAGTTGAAAAGAAATTGGAGTATATGTATTATCTTTTTATGTTATTTTATAGTTTTCATTTTTCACTTTTCCTTTAATTTTATTTATTAATACTATGATATTTCTTGTATTCTGATTTGTTGTTTTTTATTTATTTTTTAGGTATCTATTTGTAAGAGGTTCATCAATACTTTGACTATATGCGTGCTCTATATGGATTAGGATGACTTATTTGTATTATTATGTTTTTAAGAGTTGAGTCAGTGGTAGTTTACTTGTTTAATGGCCTATTATATAACTTTTTTGTTTAGATGTATTTTAGATCATTTTATACACTATTAAAATTTGTAGATTTGGCCTCTATATGTAATAATCATAATCTTAATTTTATTTTGTTGAATAATTAAAATACTGTCTTTTTAAAGGAAAAACTTACTACAGTCCAAATTTAAATTAAAAAAAATTGAAAAAAAGTGCTATTTAAAATATGTAAATTAAAATTAAATAAAAATATATATTGAAACAAAACCGGATTAAACCAAGCCCGAAAAAAACCGAATCCGCAATAACCGATTAATGGACCAGACGGAAGTGGGCCTATATTTATAATCTGAGGGTTGGTCCGGTTTGGGGTTTTGAGCCCGAAACTGAACCGGCCCGATCGGTTGTCCACCCCTACTAGTTATATAGTCTAAGATGAGTGAAGTAAAAAATGGAGATCGAAAAAATTATCTTGAATCTCACGTGTCTTGATTATATAGGTTGGACAATTTGATTGGACTATGCATGATTGGATTAGGCATTTAAGCTTTCCCTGCATTAGACCTTTGACCGACTCAAAACACTAGTTATACTACTCATTAATTCAATTTTATAATAATCATTGTAATTGATAATTCCACTTAAATTAAAAAATAGTAATTTATCATTTATTGAATATTCTTTATTGTAAAAGAAAATTTATTTCTAAATTATTGGTTTAATCACACTCAATATTCAATAAATTTAAAAACTTAACTTTCTTTCATCCTTAACATAAGAAAAAAATCACTTTTTAATAGTAGTATATTGAATAATTGATATATATTTAATTTTTTTTTGGAATTATACGTATTTTGATTAGAAAGGAGTACTATTAATTAAAAAACAAATATAGAAATAATCAAAATTGACAACACATTGAAAAAGGGGTAATAATATGGCTTTGGAAAATGTTTCTAGAGACATGTATTGGTTGGACAACAACTCCGTTTACCGTGCGCGCACTTTCTTTGATTATGAGTCCACTTTCTTTTACAGTGCTGTACTATTGATTTTGGTGACCTAACTGTGTTTGAATAGCACATACGCTCCTTTCCTGACATAACTGAAATTCAAACATTTTACACTTTCAAAAAAAATTAATTATTCACATTTATAAGTTTAAATTATCTGCTAGAATATTCTAAAATACAAATTATTTAAACAATTTAAATTTACAATCTAACTTAATGGTATATACGTGTAAAAATAATTTACACCATTAATATACCATCATATTTTTTCATTTATTATATTCACAAAATTTAATTTAGCTTTATAAATAAGTATTATTGATATGAAAACTTATTTAAGTGATAAGTACTATATTAAATTAAGAAGATTTTATAATAACCCCATTCAATATAGTATCAAAAAGTAAACTTAACACAAAAATTTTTTTTTAGTTTATCACCACCGGTTTAGTCCGGTTCGGGGGTCAGTTCTGGCATCAAGTAGATAGACGTTAGCCTAATACAAAATAGAAACGTGGATAGACGTTTCCACATGCGAATTTCAACATTTTCAACAAGAAGGACCATTTCTATTTTGAAATTTCCCAAAGTGCTTTAAACTATGGTGTACAGTATTTTCAAAGTGGACCATAATTCTAATTCCCTCCCCACTCCGTCATAAACAAGCTATCACCACCCTATCACAACCCGTCCAGGTTCATTCCACCCAATCCAAACTCCCTTCAATCACACGCTTGATTTAAGGCAACAACCACTCACACGTCGCACAAATCAAACACACCCCAAATCTCGTCCAGGTTCAATATACTTTTATTCTTCAAAATCAAACATGGGTTGGTATAGGGTAGTTACTAATTTAATTTTAACATTAATAAGTTTGGTATAATAGTTGTTGCAAATTGTAAATGAGAAACAAAAGAAAGCACGTGATAGACAAGTTGGTGGGGTCCAGTCCGTTAAATTCGCGTAACGTTTTCTTCCATAAATACCAACCTTTTCTCAACTGTAATGCCTCGAGAGAAATAGAAAGAAAATCAATTGAAAAAGAGGGGAAAATCTCTGTAACCCTAATTTCATTCATAAACCCTAACACCTTTCCTCTCTTTTCAAATCTTCTTAATCCTTTCTATCTTTTCTCGAGAACCTTTCCAGATCCAAATGTAAGAACAATCTATCTCGTTTTTTCTTCTTCTTCTCCGGAATTTTTTACGCTACGATGATAAATGTGATTTTGATACGAACGTTTGAAGTTATTATGAAGATTAACTGATACTGTTTTTTTTTTTTTTGATTTTAGAAATAGAATAGATATGGTTTTCTGGGTTTTTGGATATGGTTCACTGGCATGGAACCCGGGATTTGAATATGATGAGAAAATTGTTGGATTCATTAAGGACTACAGACGTGTGTTTGATTTAGGTAATGTTATTGCTTTACGTGTTGGTGGTTATTGAGTTTTGGATTTTCATTGTTGTGTGTAGTTTAGCTTAGAGAAATGGTTTCATTGTTTTTTAATTTGTTTTGCAGCTTGTATTGATCATAGAGGAACACCTGAGAATCCTGCAAGAACTTGCACTTTAGAGGAGAAAGAAGGAGTACTTTGCGTAAGTGCTTATTTTGTTTAATGATTGTGTCTTTTGCTTATTTGGTGGGTTGGATTTTGCATAACTGGTGCTTTATCTTATCTTAAAGTGGTTATTTTTGTAATTAATTTCTGATTATGATTTTTTGGTTTTTTTTTGTGTTTCAGTGGGGAGTTGCTTATTGTGTTCGGGGAGGTCCTGAAAAGGAGAAACTTGTTATGCAGGTAAATTTAGTTTTTAACAAGATTCTTTTACCATTTGGGGTATTAATTTATCCATTTAAGTATTTCATTATCTATTCATTATTACCAAAACATATTTACATTTTTGTTGCGTTTCTAATTAAATAAGCTTCTAGGTTATGGCATTTAATATATGATTCTAGACTAAATATGGCTGGCTATAAGGATTTTGATTTACACACTGTTTGATAAATTTGTTGTTTTATCATTTCGTTGTCTAGTATTTGGAGCGGCGTGAATGTGAGTATGATCAAAAGACTCTTGTAAACTTCTACAAGGTTAGTTTTACACAGCCATTCAGTTTTTTATACTGTCAAGTGATTGCTGGTATTGTTTTATCTGTAAATAGATGTTTCTAATTTCTTGTTTGTTGTCTTTTCTTTAGGAAGGAGATTCACTTAATCCTGCTCTTACTGGAGTTATTGTGTAAGTTGTTTGACAATGTATTTGATTTTCTTTAGCTTTGTTTATCTACATTTCATGAATTGTTTTGTTCATACCTTATAAAACTAGTTTGCTGATGGAACGAACTCATTTGTATGCAGTTTCACGTCTACTCCCGACAAAGTGAACAACAAATACTATCTGGGACCTGCTCCCTTGGAGGACATGGCTAGGTATACTTTTGTACATTACCTCTCCCCCTTTTCTATGTGAATGTATTGCCCTGACCTTGGGTTCTTTTCACTCTGCAGGCAAATAGCAACTGCACATGGCCCTTGTGGAAACAACAGGGACTATCTTTTTCTTCTAGAGAAGGCTATGCATAATCTCGGTATGTACATGATCGCATTTATTCTATATACGGCTTCTTGTGCATTATGCATTTAAAGTTTGCAATCAATTTCTTGATGTTACTATTATTTTATGAGATGATGATTTGAGAGCTTTTGGTGCACAGGTCATGAGGAGGACTATGTGATAGAACTAGCCAATGAAGTGAGGAAAGCACTTGGAGTGGAGAATGTAGTTCCAAACGACAAGAAATTGGTTGGACCAGCACAACTTCAACACCAGCCACATGTACCAATTTCAACCCTTCCCTTGAGTCCATTGCCAGAGCCTATTGCTTTGGATAGTTGAGAAGCTGGAGATTACTGCAAGTCGATGCTGAGTTCCTTATCTAAACATTCACTGTGGACCCTGCTAACCATCAATCAATTTTTTATATCTTTTAGTTGCCCACTTATGCTAGTCTTAGCTACTTTTTCACCACCCATTCCCTTAAAATGTTACTCAGATCTTGTGAGAGACAATTTTCTGAATTGGAATGTGCGCCAAATCTTTACACGTTTATTAATGAAAAATGATCGTTTCTCTTTAACCAATGGGCTATCTTGCATTGCTGAAATGAGTCTATCTGTTTGAGCAACTATTTGTCTATTTGGCTTATGCTGTAAACTCTTTGCCTAAACATACGTCAATACGTCCGTCGGGCAAAGTTCAAAATCGGACTTTCTTCCATCTGGCCAATGCTCCAAATAATTATGTAGAAACAAACCCAAAGTTAAAAAAGGAAACCGATTAATTATGTAGAAACAAAAAAAAAATCAAAAATATAACTAGAGAATAAAGCCAAATGTATCTATATTTTCATAGATTGGAAGCATTAAAGCTTAAAGGCGCAGTAGCTTAGTGAAAAATAGAAAAAGTAAAACCCCCCCTCCCCAAAGAAATCATAAAATGTTTATGTACATGCTTGCAGCTAGCACTTGCACTTGTTGATTTTTAAAGCGGGTAAGACCATCCATCAATCAAGAATGTTTTACATACTCAAAACTCTTCTTTTTCACTTTTTACATACTCAATCAATTTTTGGTTACTACAATGATTTTGTTTAATAAAATTAAATACCCTACTCCACCACTTTTATTTCATATTGATTTTTTTTATATTCAAATTAAATGAACCAAGTCTCTATTTATATAGACAAAAAAAATGATGAATTTTGGTAAAAATAAAAAAATAAAAATTAATTTACTATAAAATAATTAACCCCAAATAATTAGGATAAAATACAAATCTAAAAAATACAACAGCCAATAAAATTTTGCCAAATATTTTATGTGGCCCCCACTCCCTCCTCATTTAACATTATAATTCACCTCACTTTCAACACTCCATTCAACACCAATTATGTATCGGGAACTGTGAAGCGGACGAATCTATACCTCACTTGTTTTTTGAGTGCAAAATTTTTTCAGGTATTTGGCAATCAATCTGCAAGTGGCTTCGGATATCTACGGCTTTCCACAGAGAAGGTAGAGAGCATTTTGCCCAATTTGAAGGCCTGATTGGAGGTGATAAGGAAGATGCGTCGAAAGTCAGAGTCATATGGTTCGCCGGAGTTTGGAGCATATGGAAAGCCAAGAATGCCAAAATTTTCAGCAACAAAGATACGGTTCAGGAAAAGGTGTTCGACGACACTATTAAATACTCGTGGAGGTGGCTGTCCTCAATCAACATGGACGTACAATTCAACTACGCTCAATGGAGATCAAATCCTAGGATTTGTCTCGAGCATTGATTTCACAGAGGATAGTTATCCTTGGATCTGGTGTGGAACTGGCTTGCTTATGGTGTTTTTACTGTAATATTTGGCTTCTGTTCGAGCACTGGATTTTTAGCACAGTTTTGACAAGATTAGTAGGAAAATGCTCGCGATGCAGTTCGGCTGTGTCGGTATAATATTTTCCTGGAACTTTAATTAGTTAAACCATGACATGTCGTCGATGAAGTTTCCTGTTGATGGCCTTTTGCTGTGTCGGCAATGTGCAGTGGCTATGCGTGAAGAATCAGGTTTCGGTAGCTTTTTTTCTGAGATGAAAACCATCAAATAATTTTGTGTTTGAATGATGTCCTGGATCTAGAGTGTTGTGGAGTCCATAGTTTAGGTGTGATCCCTTTACTGTTATGTTTGGTAATGGAAGTTTAGTAGTGTGGTATTGAATTTTTGTTTGGGTGAGGCTGCTTCTGAATAGAGCTACACAGGATACAATTAGATGTTTATCCTGCTAGCAGACTGTTATACCAGTTGTTTTTGGCATGGCTCATGCCTTTTGTTTTACTATCAATAAACTTTATTTGCTGCTTAAAAAAATGGTCTAGCTTAGTCAAAAAATAAAAGAAAAAATAGTAAAAGAAAAAACCCGAAAGAAATCATAAAATAATTTAAAGTTTAAACCTGGAATAAAAAAAAGTAGAAAAAGAAATAACCGAAAGAAATCATAAAATATTACTTTACATGCTTGTAACGAGTACTTATCGATGTTTAAAGCTTAAAGGTGTAGTAGTTTAGTAAAAAAAATAGAAAAAGAATAAACTAAAAATAAATCATAAAATGTTATTGTACATGCATGCAACGAGCACTTATCAATGTTAGGTGATGCCTACTAATTTAAAAATTGAATTTTATCTTTGATCTTCTAAATTAGTCAGGACAGAAGGTAACTCTAGCGCTTGACCTGACATTAAAAGGAGGTTTGACACTTGTCCTAAGAAAAACTTTTAAGGCCTGAGTATGACATATGACTTATTATAGATTTTTTTGTCTGACCTGACATTTTTTAAAGTCTAGTCTGTCCTAAAAATCTATTTCACATTAAGTCTTTCAAATAATCTAATTTACCTTTCTTTTAAAATAGATAAGATGACATTTTATATACTATTTAGTCTATTTTCTAATATATGCATATATAGATTGACTTATAAGGTTGCATAAGTTTTTAATAGTCTAAACATGACTTATTTAATTAAATAGACTTTAAAAAAATCTATGTCTATTCTTTTTTATTAAACAGGTCATGTAAGACTTGACCTAAATAGACTAGGTTATAAGCCTTGTAGGTCGGTCCTACTTATTCTCATCCCATAATTGATGTGATGTGATGCAACAGATTGTGCTATAGATCTTTGCGATGTCTTGAAATATGTAAGAAAATATTCATTCCACCCTATAGAATGCATTTATTGTGTCAGAAGATGCATTTTTTAACACACCTAAAATTACATCAACTCTCGTATTTATTTCTGCTAACACCCCATTTTTATCAAAGATTTTTGAGATGCATCTACATATATATTCAAGAGTGTTTTTAAAGAAGAATCTATGTAAAACCCCCTAAATGTTTTATAGGCAGCAACATTGTCCTAACTTTGTCGCTTTTTTAGGTCAATTTATATTTAGGTCATTTTAGGGTGAAGGTGAGAAAAATACACAAGAAGGGGGGTTGAGTTGTGTATTGTAAATTCTTTTTCACTTCTTAAAACTAGCTTCAAAAACTGAACAAGTTCATAATCTGAACTCAGAATTGATTGTTGCCGAATGAAATAAAGTGCAGGAACAATAAGTAAAATCACACACAGAGTTATCCTTGTTCCTCCTACAAACTGAGAGTAGTCCAGTCCCCTTGTCCATCAAGAGATTTTTCACTATAATCAATCATATTACACTAGATCATGCAAACTAGCAAGAGACTTCCACTATTCAATCACACTTGAAAGAGACTTTTGCTCAAACATACAAGCAAGAGACTTCCTCTTGTCAATCAACCTAGCAAGAGACTTCCACTGCTCAAGCAACCTAGCAAGAGACTTCTTATGTTATTAAGTAAATAGCTTAGGAGAAATAAATAACCAGTATATTTGATGTAATATCAGAAGTATAGAACAGATACAGTATATCACAAAGATTCTGTAAACACTTAAGGTTTCTAAGATATACGAGGATAAGAAATCTTAAGATCTTGTGCAGCGAATGTCTTTAGCTTTTATATGTTCAACATTTCTCTTATTAGATGGTTAGTTCATTCTTATTTTTCGTTAAATCTTCACTCATTTTATAGAGGCAGAAAAGAGACGTTAGAGGAAACTTGTACACGTAAACATAGTTGAGAAGCAGTTCCAAGAGAGACGTTGGAAGTTGATCTGCTAATATCTTCATCCTCTGTGTAAAGACTTTGTCCTCCGCGTCTTTCCTCATATTAGGTATCTACCAAAATGTAAATGTTAGGTCAGACTTAAGAGATTATGTCAACTTTCCTTGAGCCTTGCACTTCAGAAACTCTAGTTAAGTTTCTCATTTTGGCTTTGACAAGATGGTTATGCTTTTAGAGACAGAGTACAGACCAAATGTTGAGTACCTTTATTCCAGGTCATCAAAGTTTGAGTTGTCACCAGAAGTAAAGATACAAAGATCTGACTCACCGGATTCTGAACCTTCAGAATCTAAGACTTTAGCTTCTCTTCATAAGCTCTTTAATAGGGTCAGAACTAATATGTTTAAAGTTCCTCTAAAGTTATGTATTTTCATTTTTCGTCCCTCTAAAAAATTTCGTTAAAGAATCGTCCCTTTAAAGTTAAGAATTTTAACTTTTGATCCCTTCTTCTAAAATCGTCGCTAATTCAATTGCTAAATAGTACTGTTGCTAAAATTACCAAAAAAGTTAAAATTTATAAATTTAGAGGAACGATTTTTTAACGAAATTTTTTAAAGGGACAAAATATAAAAATGTCTAACTTTATAGGGACTTTAAAAATATTTAACCTTATATTGAATAACATTGATAAAGTTCAACTTTATTTATCCATTAACATAAGAATTATCAAAGAAAAATTCTCCCAGATGAATAAAAAATAATTATTGAGAAAGCATGGCAAGAGTTTCGTAAATTAATTTAATGAAAGAATTTTAATGATGAAAATGCATCTGAGACAATTAAATAGATTAAATAGATGTCATATATGTCTAAATTTACTTTAATATGTTGGATTGCATAATCACTTTTTATAACATCCTATATTACCTCAGTCATCCAACTGACTGAAAGCATTTTCCCAACCAATATGAAATATGGTTTTCGGATGAAGCTAGTAACCACCCATGCATCCCTAAATATTAAGAATCACGTAGAATTTAATTTTTCTCAAATTCTCAAGGAAAATGGCTACGGTAATATGAAATTTAGTTGGAAGATAATAAAAACATAACAAGTATTGTTAAATATGACTATAATCGGTCATTTAATTTTAAAATTATTATAAAATTGAAATTTTTACTTCAATTTAGAATGTCATATATATAATATATTATCAAAATTAAAATAAATAAAAAAAGCAATTTCATATAAGTAACAGGAAGATAAGAAATAATAAAATGTCATATAATTTAAAAATAAAAAACCCAATTTCAAATATTAGGTAAATCACATACAATTAATTTTTTCTCATTTTCATAAATTAAATATGACTATAGCCATAAATTAAATGCATGACACTATGAATATATATTGCAAAAGAAACATATTTGTTTCCATTCGCCATTCAAAAAATGGTTTTTCCATTCTTTATGCATTAAAAATAAAAATATATAGTGAAATGTAAATTTTAACTTCTATTACATTTATTTAATATGTATTCATTATCTATCAATAATTGATTTGTAGTATTCATTCATTTTATAAATAAATTATAAATTACATAAATTATCACTTTTGAAAACATTATTAATATTAATTATTTGTTTATTCTCTCATTTGTCTTTGTTTTACTCATCTAATTTGTCTTCATCTATTTACCTTTATTTATTTATTTGTGTATTATTAATTTTTATTTTTTCCTCTTATTTTCTTACATACACTCAGGAGGAGGACAGTAATATATATAACAAATTGGGGGACACTCCTAATAATAAAATTTTTTATTAATTATTGAATAATTTGATTTTTATTCTTATTATATATTAAATTTTCAACACTAAAAATATATTGAATGGATAGATTTGTGAAGAGTCAGTTAATGTTAATATAAAAGATAGATGGTTGAATGATTAATTAGTTATATTGTTTTTTATATGTATTGAAAAATAAATATAGGCAATGTATAAAAAATTATAAAAGCATATAGAGAAAAATTATATTTAGTTGATATATTTTTTATAAACAATTTATACCTATTATATAATAGTGTTTTTTAAGTAATTAAAATCAGACTTAATTGATTGGTTGAACTAGTTTAAATGTGAACTGAATCTAAATTTAATTTAATCAAGTATATAAACAGCACTTGGATAAGATGACAAGTTTGTCGTCCAACTTAATCAGAAATCCTCTTCTATAACAAATTTTAGTAATTTAAATTATATTTATGTCTTTTTAACATAAAATATCATTAAGATAATTAAAACATATAAACTTATAGATGGTTTTGAATATATATATATATATATATATATATATATATATATATATATATATATATATATATATATATATATATATATAATTAAATAGCAATCAAAATGATTGTAGTTTATATTAGGAACTATGGAATATTAAATTTATGGTGATAGATAGAATATTTTGATAGTTCAATGTTTTTTAAGGTTTGATTAGGTTTAAAAAAAATTATTAGCGCGAAAGTCAATAATTGTCTGCTTTATAATGGGTTGATTATTAGTTAAGTTGTTATTGTATATAGTAGGTGGGATAAGCTTAACTAAAAGTATGGCGAATCAAGTATGGCGGGTTTCAGAGGTAGATCAGTATGTGTTAAATATATGTTTTTGGTTGAATTTTCTTCTAAAATTTAAGCATGATCAATTATCATGACTGAGACTTAGTCCATTTTAAGTGGTTTGAATAATACGTTAGAGATGGATTCCAGGAGAGTTGTGATTCTATCACATTCAACCGTAACAATTATGTATATGATTATTTATCAAATTCATCGGTTGCACTCTATCTTATGTAACTATAAATTTCATGAATCTAATCAAGTTTAAATTTACTTTCGTGTTAGGTTGTTTTTAGTTTTGCTATTTATAGTTGGGTCTCTTAGACTTATTTGCTTTGGAATTTGCCTCCTTTTATTAAAAAAAATATTATAAATTTAAAAAATTACACACCTCAAACTAAATTTTTAAATTTATGTTATTTATACTTAGTATATTATATTTTAAAATAGTTATTTAATATATAATCAACAAATAATATTTAGGATTCACTTAGGATGAATTTAGGTTAGTGCATACCATCAACAACTTTTATATACTATTCTCTCCATCTCAAATTATAAAAAAATAAATTTAAAAAATTATTCTAAATTATAAATTACTTTACTATTTTAATACAATATAATTTTTTTTCTAATATACTTTTTAATATTTATTAGAGTTAAAAGGTAGTGCACCGACAGTGTAAAATAGTTTTACACTGTCATCCAATAAAAAATCATAAATGTTCCATGTCATTAATTTTTATTTAAATAAAAAGTGGTTTAATTAAATACATGGGTGGTGATTGGTTGACAGTGTAAAAATATTTTACACTATCGGTGCATCACCCCTTTTCTCTATTTATTAATATTCCTTCTCTTAACTATTAAAAAAGCCTACAAAATCGGTTAGGCAAACCTATATATACAACGGAGAAATACTAGTACATTTTAAGCGTGTATATATTGTACTGAGTCTAAAAAGTGTAAATAATATAAGTATCAATAAAAAGTCTCAAAAGACACTAATTACATTACTCTCAATCTTAACCCATTACCCATGAATAATGTATAATCATACATATGCATTTATGTGAGAAAAATATGGAAGTTTCATCGATACAAATAATTTTCAAAATGATACATGAATTTGACCATATCAGTGAAACATATAATGCTCTGAAGATCTTAGACCACTTTATGTTGTTAGCCAACATAATTTATAATCAATAAATTTGTTTGTGACATAAAATGTGTAAAAAAAAATATGTGAGTAACAAATGTTACTCCCTCCGTCTCACAATAGATGTCCTCTTTTTAATTTTTATTTGTTTCAAATTATTTGTCCTTTTAAAATACCAATGTAATATTTATTATTTATTTTCACTAACTTGTCCTTATTTATTGTATTTTAATTCATATAAGTACTCCAACTCCACTATCTATTATTAATAAGATTAATTTAGTAAATGATATTCGTTTTACCATTAAAATCAACATAATTAATTATTTTCTTGAAAAATATGAAAATTGCAATGAAAACACCTATTATGAGACGAATGAAGTAATAAAGACTTTTTGTAAAATAATTATAATATACAACAGTAGGATTATTTTCGCATTTTATCTTTGAATTGAACTGAGGAAAAGGTCTTCATTGTTTTTATTGATTAATATACTAATGATTAAATATTAGGCGCAATGGATGGCAGTTAAGTAAATAAATATGTACTAGCTTCTCTTTTTTTCTAAAGTAGATTACAAATTAGGTTTTTTTTTTTTTATGAATAACCATATATTGAAAAAAATGCAAATAATCATGATTCAGAAATATTTACGTAACTAATCAGGTTTCAGAAATGATCAAAATTTATGCGCAAATCAGATAGTGCATGCATGCAAAGAGAGCAGTCGCCACTTCATATGGCGCATGGGTGTTAATATTACATGTGGCACCATCTCATTTGGCACATGCATGTGAAAAAGTAAAGTATGTACCACTTCACTTGGCGCATAGGTGTATTCTCGTTTTCTATAAATATGGACCCAACCCTCCACCATTCTTCACACATCTATTCTCTTTCTAACATTCTCTTTCAAAAAAAAAATCTCATGACTTCCAAAATGATTTTCAAAAGGGACGACCACGTTATATTTTCGACGGTGAAACCCCCGATTAAAATGAAATTTCGGAACATCCATTCAATGGACCATTTTAAGAGGTCCTTGATGCGTTGGTTAGACGGGGATATTCAAGATGGCGAAGTCATTAGAAGGATTCAGCGACTTCGAACGGCCACCTCTCTTGCGACTGGAAAACCTCAACGTTGGTGGGAGGAGATCTAAATTGCCGACGTAATGGTGATGATGCATGGAGATGATGAAATTGTTTTGACAGTTGTAATTTCATAGATGTTATGATATTGTGTTATGTATTTTAATTTTGTGTTAAGTAAATTTCAATTTGTTGTAACCAACTTGATTAATGAAAAAAAGCTCCGTTCAAATCTAAAAATGCATTACATGTTGTGCGTCATTTTTTTATGTTGTTGAGCTCGTAGCACGATTGGGACAATTTTTTCGATTGTGTCCGACTTGGCGACATAAACTACACTTTCTCACTAGATTATCAGTCACATCCATTTCAGTTGTAATAGGTATGCATTTGGGATGACCCTTTTTATTCCTTCGTATTTGGTCGTTGTGCCAGACAATTTCACCTTCATACACAAGCCAATAATCCTATTTTGCTACTAGTGGAAAGTCGTTGTTGTATACACCGAGCAAAGTTTTAGACTTGTAAGCGGGAGATAGAAGCGACAATGCATCTTGATGAGCATACGCACATGTAGCAATGACATGAGAGCATGGCAT
Source organism: Vicia villosa (assembly GCF_029867415.1). Classification (NCBI taxonomy): domain Eukaryota; kingdom Viridiplantae; phylum Streptophyta; class Magnoliopsida; order Fabales; family Fabaceae; genus Vicia; species Vicia villosa. The sequence continues at coordinate 1,462,661 of NC_081182.1, read as the reverse complement.
ACGAAAGGCTTGAAACTTTCTGCAATCGCACCAACGAGATGGAAGTAGAACCCTATACTCTTGTCTTTCCAACTCCTCCTTGTGGTCAATCGTCTCTTTTACAATGAACTTATGGTTATGGCGGTCGAATCTGGTAACCTTATGGTTGTTGGCTTTGGTACTTTCTTCCTTCATAAATTTCATGCAGCTTTCGCTTCATAGTTGTCCTGATTATAGCACTACACTCCACTTCTCATCTATATTTGCGAACAGCGAAGCCATCCTAAAATAGGTTGAATTCACCAAACGGTACAGGGAGGTTTCGTATACCTTTGAAGATTTCGTTTATTGATTCAATAAGATTTGTGGTCATGTGTCCCCATCGTTGTCCATTGTGATATGACCTCATCCATTTCTCCACTGGAAGGTTTTCAACCCACCTCCCCGCATCTGGATTTGAAAACCTGATCTTGTTGCAGTAGTATTTGAATGAAGGTTGAGTTAATGCATATACAACATTCACAAGATTTTTCCGAAAGAGCCCTGTCTTTTATCTCCCGCATGAAATTTTATGCGATATGTTTAATGCAGTAGACATGAGTAGAAGGGGGGTCATGCCAGCCATTAGCAGGATTTTTGAATACACTCTCAATAGAAGCATGCCTGTAAAACATTACACAGAGACCAGATTGCGGAGCGACATGTCTTCGGAGATTCTTGAGAAAGAAACTCCAACCTCCACCAGTCTCTCCTTCCACTAGAACAAATGCAATTGGGAAAATGTTGTTGTTGCCATCTTGTGCAATTGTCATTAATAGCGTCCCTTTATATTTCCAATAACAAACCCTCTAATGCAAGGTGAAAGGCCTAGAATAGTCGATGGAATATTACATTTCCATCGACACAAGTGTCATCGGGGGCATACGCCGACAATGTTACCATAATAGAAACAATCCCAGGAGCATATGTGTGAAGTGCATGCAAGTAGCGTGGAAGTTCTTTGTATGATTCTTCCCAGTTTTCGTAAACTTTTTCAATTGCCTTGGTCTTTGCTAACCATGCCTTTCGGTACGAGGGAGTATAAATGTAAACAGAGGTGATGTGAGAGATTATGATACTCAAGTGTCTGATTTGTTGTAACAGAAGTGTGTTCTTGCGAAATAGAGTCGATCACACAGGAATCTCTTCTCAACCTGTATGATGCTGACAGCCTAAATATACCGACCTCTTGGATTTTATGGATCCATATCGTATTGATTTGTCGGGGCCCTCGATCCTACCACAACAGAAGGGGCCTAGGCAGCGAAATACTAGGAGAGGACGGAGACGTGAAAATTAAATCTTGTTGTATTATTTTTCCAACCATGTAATTATAACTTTTAATTAATATTATCAATTTTTTAATTTTATTCTTAATTATTCTTATTCTTTTACTTTTTTTACATCCATGCGCCAAATGAGATGGTGCCACGTGTAATATTAACACCCATGGGATATTTCACCATCAAGATGGGGCGTGGGAGGCCGAAAAAAACGGTTCATCCGCCGCCATTGGAATCTGAGAAAATTCCATCTGCAAGTGGTATTGTTACTCCTTTTTCACCTGTGGAACCCCTAGTTAGCTCTAGCGCGAAGGCCAATGATCCCCTCAAAGGCAAATCCCCTTCTGTTTTGGTGCCTGAAACCTCATAAATTGCGACCATTAAAATCCTAATTTATAAAACTGGTGAAGAAAGTAAATTATGGGTGAATGTAATGAATAATAATTAAAACCCTACAAAAGGTAGATCCATGAAGTACATCGCCCCAAAGATGATTAATGGTGCTATTGAAGTAGAAACTGTTGTTGAAGACATTGCGTCGGAAATCAATTTCTGGGTTTCATCACTGATTATGTATGTTATGGGAGGTGACCTAAGTATGCACTGTGTGAAAAAATATATGATCAAGAACTGGAATTTCGTTCAACTACCTGACATGTACTATCATGAAGAAGGTTATTTTCTATTCCGATTCAAATCGTTTAGAGATAGGGATAAAGTGTTGATGTGTAGTCCTTACACAATTAGAAATATGTCGTTGCTAATTAAAGAATGGAGACCGGATTTTAAGCTCAAGGATGATTTTCTTCGTACTATCCCCATCTTGGTTAAGCTTCCGCAGCTCCCTCTCTACTTATGTCGGTATTCTTGTTGAAATGGATATTACAAAGGACCTGCCAAAGAAGATCACAATAAGAGATAATGAAGTTATGAAAATGCAGCAGAGTGTTGACTATGAATGGAGGCCTCTCTATTGTGCTAGATGTTAAAAACCGGGTCACAACTATGATAAGCCAAAACCTAAAATGACTCAATGGAAGCCAAAGCCTCTTGAAGGAATTAGCACTGAACAAATCTCACAGGTTAAGGTTGTGGAGCCTCTCCCTATTGAAAAGATAAGCCTATCTATCAATGACAAGTTCATTACTTTATGTGCAGAAGGGAAAGATACTTGGACTGAAGTCACTAAAAGTGGCAAGGATAGAGGAAAAGGCCCTGCTGGTATTGATCCATCATCTAGTGTGACCTGTGAAAATGGCTTTGATGCCTTGCAGATTTGGCATGATCTGCAAGTGCTCCAAGACTCTGGTCAATGACAGTCTCCTAGAATCTCAGGGGGTTAAGTAAGTCGAGGAAGCTCGGGGAGATTAGTTCCCGTCTCCTAGAGCTCAAGGCAGATATTAATATTTTGATTGAGACTAGGGTAAAACCTGGTCAGGCTAGTTCTATTAGGAATAAGATGAATTTAGGTGGCAATTATGTGGATAACTACTCCTCTCATGGGAATGGAAGGTTGTGGATCAAATGGAATTCTAATAACTTTAACATTCAAGTCACTTTCTCCACCAGCCAAATGATTCACTGTGGAGTTTATGACATATCTGGCTCCTTTAGATTTTGGGTTACTGCAATTTATGGCCTAAATAAGTTGGTGCAAAGAAGGCTCCTTTGGAGAGATTTGGATAACCTTAACCTCCAAGGCCCATGTTGCCTTACAAGACCTGATGGATATAAAAGATTTGTCAGAGATGGCTAGTATTGGGGATCATTATACTTGGTCTAACAAGCATAGTGTAGGGGCCATTTATTCTAGGATTGACAAAGTCATTGCAAATACTGAGTGGTTTCAAGCTAATTTGAATACTTCCCTTAGGGTTTTACCACCTAGTGTTTCTGATCATTCCTTGCTTTATCTTGTCAACCAAGGCACTCCTACTAAAGTTTACAAAAGGTTCGGGTTTATTAATTGTGTGACTAATTGTGATGAGTACACTGAAGTTGTCCAAAACAGTTGGAATTCCCCTTTGGTGGGGGGCCAACTATGCCCTTTGGCATAAACTGAAGAGATTACATCATGATCTTTACAAGCTTAACAATCCTCTAATCCGAGACAAGCAGAATGTGACCAGGGCCAGAGAAAAGTTGCTCATAGCTCAACAGAAGCTAGCTTCTTATAGGATTTATAGCACCTTGATCCATAATGTGAAGTTATGTACTGATGAGATCATCAAATGGAATGAGATTGAAGACTCTACCATTAGACATAGAGCCAAGGTTAAGTGGTTAGAAGCTAGGGATGGAAAAAATGCGTACTTCCAGACTTCAGTCAAGGCCAAGCAACACTATAGAGCTCTTAACATGTTGATTAAAGAAGATGGTTCTCTGCTGACCTTTCAGGTTGATATAGAAGGAGAGATTTTGGACTTCTATGGAAACCTTATGGGCAAAAAAAAGCTAGATTTGGATCATATTAATGTTGTTTCCATGAGGAGTAGGACTCAACTCAATAGGGAGAAGAGAAGTAATCTGAGTAAGCCTGTCACTGGTGAAGAAGTATTTAATGCTCTCAAAGGGATAAATGACATGTCTGCTCCTGGTTTAGATGGCTATACAGCTAAGATTTTCAAGAGTAGATGGGATATCATAAAGTTTGACTTGATAGCTACCATCCATGGATTTTTTTGAAAAAGGAAAACTGTACAAGGCTTTCAACTGTATTATGGTGACTCTTGTTCCCAAAACTCAGTTTACTAGATGCATTAAAGATTTCAGACCCATATTTGTCTACACTATTGTCTGTAAAATTATCTCTCGTATCCTTACAGCCATACTTAGTCTTGTCATTGCTAGCATTGTCAGCCCTAGTCAAGCTGCTTTTATTCCTAGGCAGCAGATTCACAGTCACATCCTCCTAGCCTATGAATTAATCAAAGGATATACTAGAAGTGGGGGTCCTCCTAAATGTATGATCCAATTTGATATGCAAAAATCTTATGACATGATAGATTGGGTGGCTTTAGAAATTATTATGCAGGAGATGGGGCTCCCTTCTAAATTCATTAATTGGATTCTGATGACTTTTACTTCTATTTCATACAGGTTTAGTATTAATGGCTCTCTTTCCCAGCTGCTCTTAGCCAAAAGAGGCATAAGGCAATAGGATCCCATATCTCCCTACCTCTTTGCCATGCTCATGGAATACATTCATAGGAAGCTTCACCAAATGTAGAGTAATTCTGGATTCAAGCACCATTCAAAATGTGAGAAAATCTAATTGACTAATGTTATGTTTGCAGATGATGTTCTATTTTTCTCTAGAGGGGACTACAGTTCAGTTGAGCTTCTTCTCAAGGCCTTCCATAACTTTCTAAGCTCTACTAGTATGAAGATTAACAATTCAAAGAGTATGATTTACTTTGGTTCTGTAGCTCCTGATATTAAGAATGATATTCTCCAACTTTCTTTATTCAAAGAGGGTGCTCTCCCTTTTAGATACCTTGGAGTTCCCCTAACTTCTAAAGAGTTGGTTGTTAGTCATTACCTGGTTCTTATTGATAAGATTGTGTCAAGAATCAGTCATTGGTCCTCTAAGCTCTTAAGCTATGCATGTAGGCTCCTTCTTATCAAAAGTATTTCCTTTGTAGTGGCTAGTTATTGGATGTTATGCTTCCCCCTCCCCAAAACTGTTATTAGGAAAATTGACTCTATATGCAGATCCTTTCTTTGGAATGGAAAAGACTCCATCAGTAGGAAAAGTCCAGTTGTTTGAAATGATGTGTGTAAACCTCTAAAGTAAGGTAGGATTGGTGTTATTAACCTTCTCATTTGGAACAAGTTCACCATGATCAAGCTGTTATGGAACATCTGTAACAAAAACGATATCCTTTGGGTTAGATGGATTAACTCCTACTATCTCAAAAGGCAGAATATTTTGGATCTGCAGATTAAATCTAGTTGCACTTGGATCATGAGGGATATATTGAAACAAATGGAATTCATACATGATAATCAAGTTATGTGAGCTGACATGAATATGAGAAAAAAGTTCCATTGCAGTGTTGTGTATAAAACTTTTATTATCTCCCCCACTGTTCCTTGGAGTCAGCTAATTCTCTCAAACCCTGCTACTCTTGGAGTTGCCTTTATCTTATGGCTTGTTTTCCATGGGAAGCTTTCCACCAAGAGTAGGTTGTTCAAATTTGGCATTGTTCATGATAGTAAGTGTGTCTTCTGCAACAAGGAGGAAATTGTTAGCCATCTCTTTTTTGATTGTGAGGAGTTGAAGAGTATCTAGAGTGATGTGTTAAATTGGATTCATGTTCAGCATGTTCCTAGAAATTGGGATGAGGACTTAAGTTGGATCCATAGAAAAGGTAAAGGGAAAGGTGTGAGGGTTAAGATGTTCAAAATTGCGCTTGCTGAAACCTTATATGGGGCTTGGGCTTATCGGAATGGGATTTGTTTTTATAAACCGATTGATAGAGTCAAAGTTGTTGATAGTATCATTGATAGAATTATTTATAGGAGTTGGGTTTGTAAAGACCTTAGAAGCCACATTGATTGTTTTATGGCTTCTTAGTTTTGTTTCCTTTGTCTCTTTGTCTGATTGATAGCTGGATCTGCTAAGATCGCTTTGTAATATTTCCTTTTTGGAAACAATAAAGTTATTTTTATTCCAAAAAAATATTAACACCCATGTGCGATATGAAGTGGCGATTGCTCTCTATTTTTGCATGCATGCGCCATCTGAGTTGGCGCATAGGTTTTGGTCATTTCTAAAACCTAGTTAATTGGGTAAATACTTCTGAAACATGGCTATTTGCGTTTTTTAATAATTAATTATTCATAAAAAAATTCACAAATTAGAGGACACAACTTGTCCTACGAATAATGAGCATTGAAAGAATCTCATAATAGAAGCTTCTTGTAGCACTATTATTTAAGAATAGATCTATAAGATTATTGCACTCTATCCAAAGATGCACGTTGGGGGAAGGGATTTTACCTCCTAATATTTTAACTTGGATCCACGAAAAATCTTGTTCTCTATCACATTTTTTAACGGGGTGAAAAAGTAAAAATCAAATGCATTCTAAATAAGTTTGAGTTTGATTTCGGTATGCATACTCCGCCACCATCTATGTAGTGGAATCAATTTTTCAATAGAAATATGTTGAAAATAACAAGTGTGAGTTGGTGCATGGAAGTCTCACATTGATTAAAAAAGTATATAGTTGAGCATTTATAAGTGAGAGAACACACATCTATCACCTTAACTTTTTGAGTGAGTATGTGGTGTGTCTCTTACAAGGTGTGTGTTGCTCATAAGAAATACCGAATGAATAATCCTTCGAGTGAAGGGGTCGGGCTCACTTGTATCGAAAATATCTCCACATGGTCGTGGATAGACGTGTCCCGTTGAAGAGAATTATTGTGGATAGACGCACATTGAGAGTGAGTATAGAGAATAACCCGTGTGAGTTGGTGTGCGGAATTCCCTTATAAGGTGAGAGAATCCACACACATGTCACTTTAAGGTTTTGGGTGAGTATGTAGTGTCTCTCATAGAAGGCGTGTGTTGCTCATAAGAAAAACTCAATGAATTATCAAAACTAGATAATAAAATACATAATAATATGTGGATTTAGGTTTGGAGTGGATACTGTTCTCATTACCCAACACTTCCTCATATTTGATCATAAAAAAATTCAAACTCAGACTCGATTAAAACAAATTTTCTCCATCAAATTCAAAATAGATTCATATGAGTATATGGATTATGTTATCATGTCTTATTCTATCTTTCAAATAAGTGTCATAATAAAATTATAGAATGTGTTGGCTAACATCAAAGGTGGTCTAGGTTCTTCAAATTCATGTGTTATTTATAAGTCTCACAAAGTTTTGTAAAATATAATTATGTATATAAAAGAAATATGAGTTATTGTTTAAATTAATTTTTAATATAATAATAGTTATTTATTGTTCAATTGTCAAATGTGTTTGGATGTATAAGTTGATTTTTATTTTTATTTTTGTAAAAAAGGTTTCTATATTAGCTATAAGTTCATATATTACAAAATTTTAAAAAGGTCTAAAAGAAAATATTAGTGTATAATAAGTTACAGGTTAGGCACAGACCTCCTGTTTTTAAAGTAGACCATGCTCCAGACCTTTAAAGTGTGATTGTGTGGAATGTTTTATGCTTTAGAAGATTAAGCTTGCACATATAGTTTGGTTTTTCTGTGAGCATATATTGGCATTTAAGCATATTCTTTTGAAAATATGGTCATGTTTCAGGTTGTTCGCGAGGTTCATAGACAAAAGTCCAATCTAGGCCCAACACGGAAAGTACGGGCAATAAGTGAGGAATAGGTGATATCTCAACTAAGCACAAAGCATGTGATTTCAACCTCTGGTCTATTGTTTATTTTTTATCTAATCAAATCACGATACATAATGCAACGAATTCATCATGAGTGATTTTAACAACTCATCCTAAGTGTCACATGCGCCAACTTCATGTATCTTTTCACTTTCACTTTAAACTATTTTTTGAGTATTTCACAAACTTAGAGGTAGGTTACTATCGTAGATTTATCTCACTTTGTTGTATCAGAAATATTCATCATGTATTAAATAAATTATATTTATTAAAAAAATTATATTTTTTGTTAGAATTTTTTGGTCATACATGTAATAAATTAATGTGTTTGGATCATTGTTTAATTGGTCAAAATTAAAGTGGTTTATTTAATGTAAGGTTTATGACTAAGGATGTAATTGTTATGAAAAATATTGTGTAGATATTAAAAGTCTTATTTCTATTTTTTGTGATGGGTAATAAGGAGTCTTGAATAATCTTGACATTTCATGGAAGGGCATGAGATTCTAAATTTGAATAAACATGACTCTTCATGAAAGGGCATGTGATTCTTATAAATAAGAGGTTATGGTTCCCAATTGTATACACTAAAATAAAATATTATAGAATATTTATTCTCTTTATTTCATTGAAAGAGAAACTAAGAAATTAAAAAATCTACAATTAGAAGGTCATTGTCTTATCAAGATCATTGTTCTCATTGAAATTACATGGATCTTAAAAGTAATTAAGTGCCTATAACTAAAGTATATTAAGAGCATTAATTTAATACTTATGTATGAATATTTTATTTTAAAGGTGTGTGTTCGAACTTGTAACATTTCACTTGTGTATATTTTTATATTTAAAGAGTAAGTTTTTGGTCATTATTCTATTATGCCAAAAATGAGGAAACAATATACTCCTTATAAACAACACTCCATGGTGAATTACTATCTACCATTTCAAATGTACAAATAAATTGGTGGAATCTTTTTGTTAATAAACTCTTTGTAACACATGTACAAGCTGATACCTAGGAGAAATGTATAAGGAATGATATTGTAGTTATCATTCCACCGTATAACTTTTTTTCAATGAAATGTTGGTCTATCATATTGTATAAGATTGTGAGCAATATCGGCCGATTTATTATTACAAAACAAACTCATAAGCTTCGCACTTTATTTTCAAATCTTCTAGAATATATTTCATCCACAATAGCTCATAAATTTCTTGTGACAGCATCTTATCGAGTTACTACAAGTTATTTAATACTCCTCCAAGAAACAAGATTCTAATACAAAAAGTTACAGTAACTTAAATTTGACCTTATATCGTTTAATGAATGAATGTCATAAATAATAATATAAGTCTCTATAGTTAGACATTAATCTCTTTCAAACAAGAGTTGTCTCTAAAATAGCTTTGAGATGTCTTAAAATATTTTCTATAGCATGCAAGTGTATCATCTTTGGATAAGTCGACTTTGGCATAATGTGTACCAAGTAAATCAGTTTCAAGTTTATTTGTTTTCTATAAAAGATCAAGTGTGTACTTTCTTTGTAAGATAAAAATGTCTTTCCTTTAATAGGATACTTCAATTCACAATACATATTTATTAAAAGTCCTTTATTTCAAACTTTGCAGGTAATTTAATCTCCAATAACAATAATATAATCAACATAAATAAATTTTTTCCAATAACAATACATTTTTTTCCTTTTGAATATTTAAAGAACAAAATATGATTCATTTACTTGGCATATAGAAGCATACCATTGTCCTTTTGATCTTCCATACCATTCTCAAGGAAAATTCTTTAATGTATGTAAGGGCTTCTTCAATGGACAAATCTTGATGGCACAACATATACAACTCATCATGTAAGTCTTTATTAGGGTGGGCTCAACATATCTTGAGGTTAGAGGCAAAATTTTAAATTAATTTTTTGTAAATAATATAAGTATTTTTATTTTAGATTAATTTATTTTTATTTTAGATTTTTTAGGTTGTAAAATCATTAAATTATATATTTTCTTTTTAATTGATAATACAATCAACACATTCAAGCATATTTCTTCTCATTTAAAAAAATCATAATTGCAAAAATATTAGCAAAAATTCTTTAAAAAAAACTTAAATTTCCAATATCCTTGTATGTTAGAGAACGTAAAAGTACAATAAGAGCTACAACAAATGGTCCAAAAAAATTCATAGTTCAGTTATTGGTTAAAAATGACCTAAAAAAATATTGATTATAATCAAATAATAACAAAATATGACCTATTAATTTTCTGCAGTTAAACTATCATAAACTTATAAAATACACATCCTAAATAATTGTTATTATTATAAATTTTTAATAGAAGTTATTATTTAATTGATTAAGAACTAATTTAAAAGTTTTGTTTTAAAAAATAATTAATTAAGTAATATCATATAAATATTTAAAAAAAATGAGACCCTAACTGATAGCCTTGGTGACCTACCCTAAGGCTAGTCCTGGTCTTCATATTAGCATGGGCATAGGCTACTGGTAAACAGTATGGTATTATTGTTGTCATTGTTCGTTCTGATTCTGCTAATAGAAAGCCATATAAGAAAGATAAATTGATTATGGGGTATGATAGAATAGGAAATCACAAAAGAAAGAATACATCTGAAAAGAATAATTCCTCATAAGGAATTTATAGTATGGAAGTTAAATGTTCTTTTAGGCTGAGATTTGTACCAAGTGGTATCTGTTAGAAGGTGATTGTTAGGTGTGGGATGCACAGTCATAAACTATCTAAGGATTTGGAATGCCATGACATATTGGACCGTCTAAAAGATCATTAAAGACTGTTTGTGAATAACGTGATGAAGTACAATATGGCTTCAAGGTACATAGTTGCTACTTTGAAAGGCAAAAAACACCACAAGTGTTATGTGTATAAAGGTAGAGCTACATAAAGAGCGAGCAAGAGAGGTTCATTGACAGAAATGAAGATTTTGTTGAGTCTTATTCATGGAGAGAGATATGTGTGTTGGAATAGAAATATGGACGACTAATGTTGTTGCTGATATCTTTTGGACACATTCTGATTTAGTGAATTTGTTGAATGTGTTTCTTTTTGGTGTTGATTTTTTATTGCACATGCAAGAAAAATAGGTAATGGCTAACACTGCTTATTAAAAAAAAGCAAATTTTGTTTTATCAGTTTTTTTATTATGTCCATCGTGATCATACAGCTATTAGATACCACTGCTTGAGATTGTTGGTGTTACATCAACGAAGTTGGCATTTTTGATTGGCTTTGTCTATTTGGAATATGAAAGGGAGGAGAATTTCAAATGGGCACTGGATAAGATCAAAGAGTTGTTCTCTTCGAAGAAATTGCTACAGAAGGTTGTGGTGACAGATCGAGAATTTGCGTTGATGAATGTCATGGTATATGTGTTCCAAAATGTAACTCATTTGTTGTGTCCGTTTCATATTTAAAAAAAAAAAAAAAACATTAGTATGAAATGTAAAGAGTATGTTAAATCAGAAACGTAAGAACATTTCATGGATATATGGGACATCGTGTATTCAAATAGAGAAACTGAATGTGCCAAACACTTCAAGCACTTTGAAACTATGTGTTGGTATTTCTTTATTTTTTAAAGATGTAGATGAAACGTGATTGACAACTTATAAAGAAATGTGTGTTGCAGCTTGGACTAACAGAGTCACTCATTTAAGGAACACAACAACAAGCAAGTACACAAAACATGACAGTTTGATGTTATTACATTATTAATCATAATTTAACATATATTTCTATTTATGTTTTTTAGGATGGAGTCTGCTTATTGAAGACTAAAAAACATGTTGACTACGAGTCGGGAGATTTATGTCGAAGTTTGAATGTTGTGAACACCATGTTGAAGTTGTAGGTAGGTTCAATCAGAATATTATTTTAAAAAAATATTGTCAATGTTAAGCATCGATATAACACTTCATTACATTCCAAATTGTACGATTTTTTTTCAAGACAATGTATGCAGCTCATAGAAAAGGAACTAGAAAGGGTAAAATTTATTGGTGCAAGGCAAAAAAAGATGTTGTTTCATTAGAAAAGCACATGGGTTACCGTGTGTGTATCAGCTTTTCGGTTTCCAAATACAAGACAATCATGTTTCTTTAGACTCAATTCATGTATTTTAAAAGAATTATACATTGAAGAGCATGAGGACAGTCATGAAAAAAGGGGGCACACAAATGGATTTAGATGCGGAGTGTTACGAATTGAAGACATATTTTAGTAATTTTGATATTATAGGTCAGAGGATGTTAAAGAAAAGGGTTCAGGAACTGACATATTCATTCACAACCTTTTATGTGTCCACCGCCGGTGAAATACAAATCAAAGAGTGGAGTTAAGAAGAGTAGAAAGAGTCAAGAGAGTGATGTGCATCGTGATCCTAACCAGTGGAAATATGTTGAGGGCTCGCGTGCGACAGGTCTTTTGAAGTATCAAAATCAAATTCTCGGTGCTATCATTCAGTTGCAGTAAAATCATAAATTTCAACTATTATTTCAAAATAAAAGGCAAAATACCCTTTTTGGTCCCTTAACTATACCCCAAGGTACATTCTGGTCCCTTATCTTTAAAAAGTGTCAAAGTGGTCCTTTACTTGTTGAAAAAGGTCCACGTTAGTCCTTTCCGTCCAATTTTTACTAACAGCGTCAACTTTTCCATGCTGGCATCTGATGTGTCTCACATGGTCATACGCGTGGCATGTCAAGTCATTAAATACTCAGAATTTTTTTAAAAAAAATTGTTGTAGCCAGGATTCGAACACAGGCACACTAGGTTAGTTTACAAGCATATCAAACCACTACACCACTTCACACATGATGAAAGACATAGCTTTATTTCACTAATTGAGTAAGACACAATTTTATTTCTTATCAGCAACAACATGAACACGCAAATGATATGGAGCCTTGCAGGTAGTGTGTTGAGCAAATGCAAACCAAAATAATTATTAATTTAAGCAATGTAAAGTACACCATTTTATTTCCTATCAGCAGCAAAATGCAAACGCAAATAGTGTTAAATAATATCCAAATAATTATTAATTTAAGCAATGGAAAGTTCACCATTTAACAATGTTGAAAAGAAATTATCCAAGCAGTACCATTCACGCTAAAACCTAAAAATGAAAATTCATAAAAAGTGAAAAACAAAAAGATTGAATTGAAAGTAAAATTACCATCAGTTTCGAGACAAATCCGGCACTGAATTTGCTCGGAGGAACCAGCTTAAGAAAATGCAAGGGAAATTCATGGAGATACCCAAATCGAAGCTCAAGAAATCTCCAGGTAACACTTTTCTTTTCTTTTCTCTCCTTCTCCCCTTCTGATATCTCTCTGCTACTCTAATTTCTTTTTCGTCTCCCTCTTCTACTATATTTGTTGCTGATAGGGGAATTGAGTGAAGGTCTGATGAGATTTCAAAGGTTAGCGATGGAAGACTCAACCGATTAATGGAGGTTTAGTTTCACTTTTTTTGTTCAATTTTGAGATATAAGGAAATTTGGATTTGCATCTGTTGGCACAAATCTAAGTATTTAAGAAGCTTTTAGGTTATTTTGAACTCATATTTGTGTTTGGAGAGGTGTTTAGATGAGGAAGGGTTGTTATTTTTGACGTTTAGGGACGGTGCCGCCGCCATGGTGTTCTTGGCTATACCGTGTTGTTCTTGGTGAAATGTTGTTATGAAAAAATTAAGAAAATCAATTGCAGAACTGTAAAGATCTGCAAATCAATAACTGATATTGTCTTGAATGATACAATAAACATTAATTGTGAAGTGGTGTAGTGGTAAGTAGTTATCACTTGCAAGTAAGATGCCTTGGGTTCAAATCCAGGCTATAGCAAAAATTTAGTAATGTTTTTTCAGAATTTTAATGACCTTAATAAACAAGTGCCATGTCAAACTCCACGCGTATGACCATGTGTGACACGTCATATGCCAGCATGGAAAAGTTGACGCCGTTAGTAAAAATTGGACGGAAAGGACTAACGTGGACCTTTCTAAACAATTAAAGGACCACTTTGACACTTTTTAAAGATAAGGGACCAGAATGTACCTTGGGGTATAGTTAAGGGACCAAAAAGGGTATTTTGCCAAAATAAAATCATAAATTCCCTCTAGTATTTCAAAATCTCCGATAATTGATCAAAAATTATTTAGACAAGCTTAGTGACCCAATATTTAAGCCAAATAAGACCAGATGAAATTCAATTCCCAATCCTTTTGAGCTATATTCATGAATCAATCTAAGAAAATTAGCTCATTGAAAAATATGAATTTTGAATGTTTCCGTAAATTTATATAGAAATTAGTTGAATAACAAATCCAAAAGTGATTAGAGAACTCAGACATTTAGACCATTTATTTCTGGACTAGCTTAAAATTACTTTTCAGCTCTAACAATGTTGGTCCCCCAAAAAGTATGATGATAACTTAAATTGATTCAACTGCAAGAATTCACTTTTCAAAAACAATTCATGTAAATTGAAACAACTCGAACTAGGATAATCCAAATTACCCAAAAATGTTGATCTAAAGTAAAAGGTGCGAGCAACAAAAATTTTAAGGAAATGAAAAAGAAAATCCAACTTAACAATTGACTCTACTCCCAACACAAATTCACTCGTCATCCTCGTCTTCATCCACTGCAGAATTTAGCGCCTCCAAGCGAGCAACCAACTTTGCCCTTCTCTCATCATAAGTGAGCTTCTTCAAGTTGTACCTAATTGAAAGACAATAGAGACATCTTCAGTACATTTTACCCTTAACAGATTTATTATATAAAATGATAAAATGGCTGAAATACTACTAATTCAGACAAGTGTCAGTGAATTTGCTTATCATCAATTGATTGGTCAAACATCAAAATCATATACCTCTTGTGTTCCTTTGGTGGCTGCTTCCCAGACTTTTTGATCGAGGGATCTGCACGAATAGCAGCATGAACCTTCTTGTAAAGTTCCTCAATCCCATCAGCTTCTATCCCTTTCTTGATATATTGGCTGAAGTGAGTTTGGTACTTCTCCGGCTCGTCTTCAATCAATGTCTACAAAAGAATGAATTTCATAAAGTTGATCAAAAGAAAACATCACATGAAGAATTACTTATAAATTCAACTTTAAAGGACCAAAAACAATATCAAAACATCATATGAAGAACTACTTACAAATTCAACTTTAAAAGACCAAAAACAATATTATAACATACCTTCATATAGGCAGTAACATGTCCACCAAAGATATACTTCCTGTGAACCTCAGCATCAAGCTCCTTTTTCTCCTTGTCAAAACCAGCAAACCTTTTGTCACTGTGAGGAATATCCAAACCTCCATCCAAAGCTCCCTGCAAGCAGTCAATCAAAATACAATTATTAAATTTATAAAATTCCATCAATGTCAAAAGAATACATACATTGTTAATTCTTAATTCTTCAAGATAAGATGATATATACCTTGAGTGCCCCAAACACCCGGTTACCAGTTGTGGTCTTGACCAAACCAACATCAAGGAGAGCACGGAAAGGCCTCCTGGAATCAGCGGGTTCGACTGAATAATCTTCACCAGTAGCCTAAATATTATACAACAAACAATCATGAATATAACAATGCGACAGATGAATACAACAAAACAAATAAAACAACCCATATCACACATTAATTAAACAGCATACAAAAAGATCTATCAAATACCATCTTGAATAAATTACAAGAAACAATCACATATAGATATTATAATGATTCATAAAAAAATAAGACAGATGAATACAACAAAAACAACAACCAAACCCTATTGGAAACACCAGACAGAAAGCTCTATCAAATAATGCATTTCAGTGCAATAACATTTCATTCAATAACACAGGGCAGATGAAAAAAACAATAAAATATAAATAGATTTATAAAAATGTAAATTGCAGATTCATACCTCTACATTGCCTTCATATTCCTCATCCATTTCAAGAGTCTTAAGAACTCGGCGGGCCAAAAGGAGACCAGTGCAATAGGCTGGTAACATTCAAAAAATAACAATTTAATTGCATGAATAAAGCTTTCAAAAATAAAATAAAACCTAGATTACAACAACCAATTCAGAAATGAAAATACCTGCAGCATAGTTTGTAAGTCCTACTGTGAGACCATAGTGAGGTAGCTCATGCGAATAAGCTGCAGCAAGAACAATATCACCGGCAATGCTAGCCGAGACAATTTGAGCAACAATGTCTTTGTTCGTCTAATATGATAGTTAGGGTTTTACACTAAAAAAAATCTAAAAATTAAAATTGAGAATTAAATTAAACACTAGCTAGTAATAACATTAAGTCATTGATTTATTACTAAATCATGAAAAAAGGATACAAATCGAACAACGAAACGATATTTGGGAGTGTTGTATTTATTCTTGTCCTGATTAATCAGGCGAATTCTGGCTCTGTAATCAGTCTTACCCTCTGCAGATTGATTAATTCGAAATGATTCGAAATCAAAGATGTTAGTTAACTATAAGTCACAAGAAAATGAACAATATAGAGAGAAATTGAAATGATACGAACCTCTTCTTCTCTTGAACTTAACCTGGTAGCGCTTAAAGTACGCCTTTGATTTCTGAGACTTGACGAAAACCTGAATCCATGAAAATTGAATTGAAAAACGTTGTTGTTAGTTATAACGGTGAAGGAGAAGCGTGATTCGTCGGAAAAAGAAACGGCGAACGGAATGAGGAAATGAAAAACGTACCATTCTGAAGGAGTGATTGGCCGCACCTCGAACAGCGGCTGGATGTGAAGAGAGAGAGGCTGAGAGGAGAACACTTTAAGGTTCTTGATTCCAATTAAAGGAGGGTTTTTAGGGTTTCTGTTGGGCTTTGTTTACGGGCCTGCTAATTTTTTGTCAAAGTTTTTTATGGCCCAATTTATTTATTTTTTGTTGTTCAAATTAAAATTTACACCCTACTATTACTATTATGAACCTTTTTGTTTTTCTCAAAAATTACATTTTTGAAATATTACCATGGTTTGGTTATTAAAAAACTTAGTTAAGCCTATCAATGAATCAAAATTGAGAGAATTTGTCCATTTGAATCGATTTAAGAGCAGAGGCTATGAGTCGTGTGTATAGAGTGAATGATTTTATTCAAGATTAAAGAAACCAAGAAAATATGTCTCCATGATTCAAATGAACTCTTTTATTATTCGACTCATGTGATTCAAGTCAATCAAACATGTGATTTGAATCAGGATTACATAACTAAAATTCAAAATTTGTTGTTAGACTATGATTCAAGTCAATCATATTCATGATTCGTATCAAACCTTTTTTATTCGAGTCATGCTTTACTCTAAGTCAAATCAAACTCGCATAAGCATAATTTTGTTTTCCGTAACCATGTTTGATTCGAGTTAGACAATCATGTGATCTGAGGCAAACTCATAGAAGCAAAATCCTGATATTTCACAATTTGTTTGATTCGAGATAGCCATTCTTATCATTCAACCCACACTTCAGTATTTTCAAACTCTTAACAAAATGAAGATTTATTCTTAACCGAGACCTGACACTACTTAAACCATTCTCATGTGTGTTTCTAAATTCAAATATACGACTATATAACTATAAACATATTGCATTGATCTTAATAAATAGTATGATTTATGCATGCGTAAAAAATGATTAATTACTCAATCCTAAAATGTGTAACTATGTGAGAAGAAACAATTACAACAAATAAACTATAAACTAAATTGACAAACAACAAAATATAAATGGGTAAATCCTAATAGGCAGGGGCAACTTCAGTCTCCCCCTTTTTATTCTTAGCAAGCTTACAACTTTTATAATTGGAATTGAGTCATCATTAATAATAAGCAAAGTGTTGTTAGTGTTCTCCCCCTTTCAACATGTTTAATGTAAGAAATCATGGGCTAGTACACATTAAAAACGAACAATCAATGCTTAGAGGAAAGTGAGTTGGACCTCTTTGAGAAAAATCTCCTAATGGTCGTTATATTAAAAACTCAAAGTTTAAAGATTAATCAACCTTGCAAATGTTAAATCTACTAAGAGAAGAGGAATCCTCAAAAACATTTCAACATCCCATTCTCTATGTTGCATAAATCACACAGATTGTTGAAGTTTACATATTTGCCTTAACGCCTTAAGAATTCTTCTTTTTGGACTCTAAAGGCACCTCTTGTAGAATGAATTTATTTTCATTCGAACCTAATTATCAAGCATCACAAGCTCATTGCAACAAGAAGATTTGTCACTCCAAAAGGCATTACCAGGAGCTTGTAGTATTCATAACGAGTTCTATATGCGGTATTTTGGTGAGTCGAAACTCTTTACTCAAATCTGATGATACTCCTGACCGTAGATCAATCTTTGAGAAAACATTGAATCTTTAAATTGATCTAGTATTTCATCAAACTGAAGTAATGGATATTTATTATTTATAGTGACTTTGTTAAGTTGGCGATAGCCAATGCATAACCGCATACAACCATCTAGTTATAAAATAAATACAAATGATTTCAAATGAAATACAAAAACAATGCATATTCATAATTGGCAAAGTACAAATACGCGATAAATCAAATATTGCATACACATGTAAATTGACAAATCATAAAAACTAAAATGATACTGACAATGATTGTAATTTCGAGACGCAGTAGTAAGCTTGACATGCTAGTCTTTCCAACATTTGATCCATGAAAGGTAATAGAAAATGATCTTTTTAAGTACCTTGGTTAAACCTCCGATAATCAATACACATACGCCATCCGTTGACCGTTCAAGTTGGAATCAACTTGTTCTTTTCATTTAGAACGACGCTCATACCTCTCTTTTTTTGAACTTCATGCACTAGACGTACCCAATAACTATCAAAAATAGGATAGATCATACACGGTTCAAGTAGCTTCAGAACCTTTTTTTCTCACCACTTACTTCATATTAGGATCTGGTCTCTTTTAAGGTTGAACTACCAACTTGAATTCTTCCTCAAGTATAATATTATGCATGTAATAGGCTAGAGTTGTGTCTTTTAAATCAGTAACACTCCAACCAAGTGCTTTCTTGTTCCCTCGTAAGACTCTCAAAAGTTTTTCTCTTTTCCATAATATATAAGTAACTACTAACGATGGCCAATTGTAATAGTAGCTCACCAAATAATGCATATTTCAAGTTTTTCGGGAACTCTGTAAACTCATGATCATTATGCCTTTTTATTGAACTCTTTTGCTCACTACCACATAATTCTTCTATCTTTCTCGTGGTTTTCTCGTGGTCTGCTACCTCTAAATCAGATTCATCTTCCACTACTTTGACCGAATATATCATGACTCAAGATTATTTGTCAAAATTGCTTTTGCATGTAAAGATTATTTGTTAAAGGATTTTTGCAGGTGAAGCGGTTGTCTTTGGTGGAGATTTTAGACAAATACATCAAGTTATGCCTAGAGGTTCTAGATAAGATATTGCACATGCAACAATAAATGCTTCATATGGGATCATTGTAAATTTCTTAAGCTTACAAAGAATATGAGATTACAAATGATGGTTATACTGACTTTACCATTCCATAAGAGTTTTTGATATCCAATTTTATGGACCTTCTTAAATCAATTTATCATGTACATATTCAGATCTAATTGATAACTACAAAGAATCAAGTCATCTTCAAAGTAGAGCAATTTTGGCTTCAACTATTTAAGTGGTTAATGATATCAATGATTATATCACAAAATTGATTTTAGGTAGTTGGTTTCACTATTAATATATCAAATCAATCATTTATTTGTTTGTATATTTTTTAATGTCATACAAATTAGAATCGCTTACATTCCGCAGATGTCCATGTCTCCTTCACAGTTACCTTGGCCTTTCAAATTGGTAAGGAGACAATTTCCCATTGTTGTCTCATTCGCTATGACGATTAACAAAGCACAAGGTCAATCATTAGACTTAGTTGGACTATACTTGTCGAAAGATTTTTTAGCCATGAACAACTTTATGTCGCACTGTCTATAGTGAAAAGCAAAGATGGTCTCAAAATATTGATTCATGACAAGGATAAAAATGTTGGAAAACTTTAACTAATATAGTTTTCAAATAAGTATTTCACAATGTTTCATAGGTAACACTTTATGTCACAAAAATAAATTTATTGGTTATAAAATATGTTGACTAACAACAAAGGTGGTCTAGGATCTTCTAAACAATATGTATTTAAATGACATGTCCAAAATCATGTATTATTGAAATTTGGAACCTATTTTATATGGTTGAAACTTTCATATTTTTCTCACATAAATGAATATGTATGCTTATACATTATTCACGGGTTAAATTTGAGAGTAATGTAATTAGCATTTTTTAACTTTTAATTAAATTCGTATTTATAATTTTACTATGGCTTTTCTAAACATCACATTGAAATTTTATGAGTTATAGATGACAAGGATATGTACATAAAAGTATCATGACTTTACTTTTAGTCGTGTAAAATGATAATTACAATTATATAAAGACGGGTGGTCTAATTAATTACTTAAGTTTTATTAAAAACATATGCCTAGTTTTTTTAACAAACACTTTAAGTTATGCCAAAGTAGGTCACTGTAGCTCAATTTAACATATTCCTACCTTTATAGGCAAAAAAAAACCATATGTAAAAAATCCTAAATTATAAATATTTATATGAAATTGTTCGTTCATCTGAGGCCAAACTGATATTAAATAATTATATTTTAAATACAATATATTAAATATAAATAACACAATTTTAACAATTTAGTTAGAGATATGTATATTTTTAAAATTTCATGTAATATATTTTTTGGTATATAAAAATGAGCAAGTCCCTAAGCATACTGGAAAAAAAAAATATAACCAAGAGTACGAGTAAAAAATATCAAGAACATGAAAAGTTGAACTCAATCGCAAATTCAAACTTTATTGGATTCACGAAATTTTATAGTCACACAAGATAGATCAACCCATCATTCTGAAAAATAATCATTTACAAGAATATTGTTATTGAATATAATTCAATCACAATTCTACAACACCGTTTCGAACGCAATCTTCAAATCACTTTAAATGGACCAAGTCTCAGTCATGAGGGTTGATCAAGCCTAAATTAAAAAAAAAAAAAAAATCATTTAAAAACATACCTTCTACATTACAAATCACCTCACCACATATTTATCTACTTCTAAATATCAACCACAATACCGTCGTTTTCGTTGAGGTTGACCTAATAAAATTATTGAACAAGAGGTTTGATTTATATTTTAAAAACCTTTGTATATTTCCAAATTCATATATAAAATTGGATGGATTTACAATTTTTTTGCTATTTATTTTAAAAATACTTTTATATAATTTAAATGACTAGAGATTTTTTAGGAGAGGAACTGTAAAAAAAGAATTGGGTCTTTGATTTAAAAAAAAAATTGAAAACTGGTTGGATCTCGGTTCATCTCATAATTTTAAACTTAAAGGGTCCGTTTGGTGCGCAGGATATGATAGGGACATGATAGGATATCAAGTAGGATAAGGATAGGATATGATACAGACATGATAAGACTTATCCTATCATGTGTTTGGTTGACACAGGATAACATATAGTATACACGCTTGTAAAATAACTATATTTTTTAAAAATTATTTTATAAAATTTAAAATTAATAAATTAATAAAAAAATAATATTTTCAATAATTAAAAAAAACTCATTCATACTATTGAGCAAATAATTTCCAAATATATATATATATATATATATATATATATATATATATATATATATATATATGCACACACACACTTGTAAGACAATTATTTTGTAAAATATTTTAAAATTTATAAATTGGTAAAAAAAATATAATTAAAAAAAATTCTTTGACACTATTGAGTAAATAATTTCAATTTTTTTTGAAAAAGATTATGAATTCTCGTGTGTGTATGTGTGTGTGTGTGTGTTTATATATATATATATATATATATATATATATATATATATATATATATATATATATATATATATATATATATATATATATATATATATATATATATATATATATATATATATATATATATATATATATATATATATATATATATATATATATATATATATATATATATATATATATATATATATATATATATATATATGACAAAATTACCCTTGCAAGAATATATATTTAATTTGATGAAAAATAAAATTAGAATTCATATTTGTTCCGGGCTCGGGATTCCTAGTGCTCGTCCTTAACTTAGTTTTTATACAAGAGCAATAATTTATGTAATTTATCTGTAAAATAAATTATGAATATTACAATTCAATTAATTATAAGATAATGAATAAAATTAATAGAAGTTACCATTTACATTTACTATGGGTCTGTTTGGTAAAAATAGCGGTTGACTGATAAGCTAGCTGATAGCTTATAGCTTATGACTGATGGTTGATGACTGATAATTTATAGCTTATAGCGAATGGTTGAGACGGATAGCTTATAAGCTAATTGAAGTGTTTGGTAAAATGATCGATTTAATTAACTTATAAATGTAAAATGACATAAAAGATATTTAATATATATTTATTTTATTTTAAATTAAATAAATTATAAGAGTTAAAAATGGATTTTAATTAAAATAATAAGGATAAAAAAAGGAAGAAAAAATGATAAGCTATAAGACATAAGTTAAAACGCTATTTGAAATAGCGTCTGGAAAATAAGCTATAAGCTAGTAAAATAAGCTATAAGCTCGTGATGAAAAGACCGTTACCAAACGGGTCTAAATTATCATATGAGCTTATAAGACATAAGACATAAGCTATAAACTCAAAAACACGGCTTACCAAAGAAAGCCTATATATATTTTTGAATAAATTGGGCTTCCGTAGTTACTGATGTTGTTTTATATATTAAAATGTATGACTACAATAGTCATATATAATTCATGACAATGAGACAAAATTAATTGTGTGGTTTAACTAATATTTGAAATTAATTTTTATTTTAAAACTAAATGACATTTTATTATTTATTATTTTTTGTTAATTAATATTTAAATTAAACAAAAAATTCAATTTTATAATTTATCGTATCTGATCAGATAGATCTTCAAGGCCTACAAGAATCTGGATTTTCTGTGAACTGGGGAGTGTATCTGCAAGGTATGCCAAAGTGAGAAGAGAGAGCAATCAAAGTGCAAGTACAAGGTAGAGTAAGTATGAATGAAGTTACCTGACCCTCTAGTGAAAGACGGTATTTATAGCTTCAGCGCTGGGCCAAGATCTCGGTATTGGAGTGGATGTCCATACCCAATTCGGAGACTGCCAGGATTCTGCATGGATAGCGGAGACCAGCACGCGGTCTCCATCCTAGGTCAACCACTCCATAGTTCAAGGGGAGACTCGGTCTTCTAGTGAGTACGTGGACTCCGCTTAATCCGGAGGATTGGGAATGAGGAAAACCCTATGAGGAAGAGGATCCTCGGCGGAAGAAGCGGGTGGAGGCGCATGCGAGGTTGGCCAGATGTGCTTGGATAGGTGAATGTATTCGAGATAGGTCTTGTTCAGCTCCGAGACCGACGGAGTCAGACGGTTGGGGCAACGAGCGCGAGTGCGTGACGGGCACCTTGACTTGGGGCGGGGAGAGTGGCATTTATGGGCTGATAATGATTTGGGCCTTAGTCTGTTTGGACCAAGCGTCGGCCCAGTCCAGAACAATAATACTTTTAAATTAAAGTATTGATTACTAATATTTAAGTTTCAACTATAATCTGAAAAATATTTGATTTTTTTCCATCTTCTAACTAAATTACATATTACGAGAGCCATTTTCCTTGAAAATTTGAGGAATGTTTTTCTTTTTTAAATTTAAATGATTGTCAATATTGATGGATGCATGGCATGGCGATGGGTGTGGTTATTGTTAATATTGATGGATGCATGGCATGGCGCATGGGTGTGGTTACTTATTTAATGGAGTTTCAAATAAGAAAATCTAGTGTATTATTAATTTAGATATTTAAGTAATTTAGTTTATTTATTATTACCTACAATATTTATTAAAATTAATCTATTTTTTAATTATATATATATATATATATATATATATATATATATATATATATATATATATATATATATATTTTGTTGTTAGTGTGATATTTTAATATTTATTAAAAATGAGTTTTGAACGGTCGTATCATGAAACTATAAGAGAAATATTAAATAGTTCATGCATTCACCAATGTCTAGTAGGTTTTTAAAATAAATGATTCAAGCAAGTTGTAATTTGTGAATTTTTTTTAATATCCACTTTTAAAAAAAAATCAAAAATAACCATATTTTCAAAAAAATTACAAAAATGTTTTTTTTTTAAAATTAACACGTTGTCGCCAGGGGGGTGGCGACAACGTTTTGGCCCAATGCTTGGTCGCCAGGCCCATTGGCGCCTACACTTAACCATTAGGTGTTGTCGCCACCCCCTTGGCGACAACACCCCCTCTATTATTTTTTTTCATTTTTTTATGTTATTTTTTTCTTTACTATGTTTTCTCCATAATTTTTTTATATTATTTTTTTCAACATTATTTTTTTGTTAACTAATTTTCCATTATTATTTTTTTAACTAATATTTTTTCATTTCATTGAAAAATAAATTACAAATATCATTGCACCTTAATACTATGTTGTGGAGTTAGATCCACGATTGAGACATTTGTTCCTATTATGTCCTACCTCACGACATATACTACACTTCCTCTGCATTTTTTCAGTGGCCTCCATCTCGGTTCTAATACGTCGGCTGTTTGGTCGACCGCTTTTATTCGGACGCATTAAATCGTTATGCCAAACTGTTTCCCCCTCGTACACAGGCCAATATGCCTCCATTGCTACCACCGGAAAGTAATTGTCGTATGCGTTGAGCAACGTTGATACCTTGTAAATTTCTGATACCAAAGATAATGCATCAAAGTGAGTATGTGAACATGCTGCAAGGACATGGGAGCAAGGCATGCGATATGCTTGAAATTGGCCACAGTCGCACCAACGACCTGGGATATTGACGCGATACTCTTGTCGTGGAAGCCTCTGGTTGTGGTCAATTGTTTCTTTTACACTGAAGGTGTGGCCATGACGGTCGAACTCGGTCACTCGATTAGTGTTACCCTTGGCAGATTCTTGTTCTATATATTTCATGCAGACATCGTTGTATACCTGTTGTGTTTGTAACACTGAATTCCACCGCTTACCTCTTGTGGCGAACAAAGTTGCCATCTGAAAATACGTAGCACTAACCAAGGCAGTTACAGGTAGGTTTCGAATGCCTTTGAAAACCCCGTTCATTGATTCCACAAGATTTGTAGTCATGTGACCCCACCTAGCCCCATCGTCGTATGACCTAGTCCATCTCGCTCTGCCAATGCTGTCAATCCACCTCCCTGCATCTGGATTTGTCAACGCTATTTCTCGGCGGTAGTATTGAAATCCAGGTTGGTTTAAGGCATACCCTGTGTTCACCAAGTGGTTCTTCAAAAATTTATCTTTGATCTCTCTCATAAAATTTTGTGTTATATACCTAATACAGTAGACATGCTTAGACGGGGGGTTGTGCCAACCATTTGCCGGATTGTTGTATGCGCTGTCAATAGAAGCGTGCCTGTCCGAAATCAAACAAAGATTAGGTTGTGGAGCAACTCTAGCTCGAAGATTCTTCAGAAAGAAACTCCAAGCAGCAACTGTTTCTCCTTCTACCAGAGCAAAGGCTATTGGAAAAATGTTGTTGTTTCCATCCTGCGCGACCGCCATCAGCAAAGTTCCCTTGTATTTCCCATACAGTCAGGTTCCATCAATTTGAATAATCGGCTTGCAAAAACCAAAACCGATGATGCATGGTCGAAACGCCCAGAACAGTCTATGGAAGATTCCATTACCTTCGAGAGGGGTTCCGTCCTGGGACTGTGCCGGCAGTGTCTCCAATATAGTAACAGTCCCAGGTGAATACAATTGCAGTGCAGCCAGGTAGCGAGGAAGTTGTTGGTATGATTCCTCCCAGTTGTCGTAGACTTTTTCATTTGCTTTCTGCTTAGCTAACCAAGCCTTTTTGTATGAGGGTCTGTATTTGAACACATAAACGCGATGAGAAATTATTGTCTTTACCTTCAGTGATGGGTCAGTTTCGACAAGAGGAATGATGGTATGACATATCATGTCATGACTGAGTTTTCGATGATCTTGCGCCATATTAGTGGTGACGCAGGTGTGGCCTTGAGATATCGAACGTATCACCCAGGCATTAAATTTCTTTCTGAATGATGCCTTCAGCATGTATCCACACTGTTGCACCCCAAAATATATCATACAATCAAGCAGAGTAAGCATGCATAAAGGAAAAAGGGCGTCACATGTTATTTTCATCACAATGAAAACCTAAAATAAAACATCCAATATTCTTGATATGCAAAGATCATATTTGTAACACAATGTAAATCTCGTACTTTCATACATTATGCATAAAACGCTTGCGGAAATCAATTGAATTGCTATTAAAATTTCAATGAATATATCCCATACTATATTCATCTACCAAATTCGAATTAACATTTAAATCCACAATCTTGGCTACATAGCCTTAAACAACATATCCGAGATCTCAGACAAATACATCCGAATATCCAACAAAACATAGAGAATAGCAATATCCAAACATAAGCATAAGTCTAAATAAAATCCCCCAAGTGTTACATGATCAGAGCATATGACTCGCTACCTAATCCAATAACAAACTCAGGAGCTCCTCGGCTAAATCCTCGGACAAGCTACTACTCGTCGGAACCTGCACGTTATCAACGAAGGATAACATTCAAACAGAAGGGTGAGAATTCAACTTCTTATAGAAAACATAATAATGGGAAATGTAAAACGTAGACAAGCATACATTTTACTATTCATCACACTTCTCAATTAATCAATTCACATATCATATACCAATCATCACTCAAAAACAAATCACATGTATACAAGACAATCACATACACACAATGTGACTCGAAATGCAACAAATGTGACTCAATGCATGTGGTACCTGATAAGTGCCAAAATGTACTTATTTTGTGTATGTAAATAGTGGCACTTATCGATACTTTTGTTAATACCGTTTGAATAATTCCCCGTTTTGTGTATAAATATGTATACTTTGTGAATAGTTGTATTTTCATATACTTTTATACCATTTGATAGTTTTTCCTTTGTTTTTATAGGTATTCATGCTTATTGGAGCCTTTAGGAATAAAGTGTCAAAGACACGACTTCGATTTCGCAATTTTGGTGAAAGCCCGCTTAGCCACCATCAAGCGGACTTCAAAAGACTCAAAATAAGGATGACCAAAATCATCATTTTGGTTTCCATTCGTTCATTATTGGATAGAGCATTGAATAAGCTTTCCAACGCTTCGAACCGGGCGCAATTCGGAGTTACAGTTCTCGAGTTATGGCGAAAACAAAATCTGATTTTTAGCAGACTCCGCTAAGCGGAGGGGGGTCCGCTGAGCGGAGCTCCAGCGGAGCAAATCAGCGTCTGGTTGCAATATTGAGTCCGCCGAGCGGAGGGGGTCCGCTAAGCGGACCTGCTAAGACAACAGCTCATTAAAAGGGGCCAAAATCACATTTTTAGGTCATGGGTTGGGTATTTTTGAGTCCCAACACCATCAACTTCATTCTTAGAGTAGAATTGGCTTAGAAAACAACTTTGGAGGTTTCATAAGGATGATCGGGGGTGGATTGAGCGTCGAACGGAGCTGACAAACCGAGAGATTTTCGGTTCATTTCTCTTCTTCTTTGTGTATTTCTCTTTGGTTGGGTTTGTTTGTATATTTACTTGAATCTTATGTATATTTATCGATTATAATGTTATATTTAACTTGCTTTACGAATTTGTGTTGATGTTATCCTGGATTTTTGCTCTATGTTGGGGATTTGGGGTGATTTAGAGATAAACTTCTTGAATCCTTATCTAGGATGATTATCTGTTAGTTTCTGAACTCTAGAGACAGATTTAGAGCTAGCATTCACTGTGGGTATCTGTTCTTAATGCTTTTGTGTTTGAGCGGCGCGCGAGAGATCGCCGACGTGAGAATACGGATGTTCTCGTGACTTTGCGTTAGAGATAACATTAGTTGTGAGATGATCTCGTTTGTGCTCCAGAGATGGACGCTTATGTGAGAGATACGTGATGACATAAATGAGTATCGTAGGTTGAGTATAACGGGTTGGTAAGTCTATGTTTGTGAAGAGTGAATATATTTACATTCCTGATAAGTTATTTCTCTTCTAAGAATGTGTTTATTCTTTTCCTGTCTATATCTTTGTTTACCTTTTTCTCATTCAAACCCCAGCTCGAAACCGTAGAAACTATTGAATGGCATCTCTCCATCTCTGAGGACGATAAATCCCGGATCAATATTTCCAAATCTTGTTTGTTGCTTGCCCTATACTGCATTCAACAGTACCCAATGTGAATCCAATGTTTCACCGCTTTCCGATTCAATGTTTAGAATCCAAGCCACGCTCCCGATCCGGACAAGATCAAAGCCAATACGCCTATCTCCAATTAAGGATCACGTCTTCTACGCCTATTTCCAATTAAGGATCAACGTCTCTTACCATGTGAACCCAAGTTTCACCGCTTCCACAATAAAGCCGACCATGCTATGAATGTATGTACAAATACCAACAATTTATGCAATTAAGATTATCTCATCAATCTTAACTTACCGCATAACACCATAATCCAACTCTATGAATTATCCGCCAATTGTACACAACATTCACAACACAATTAACAAATTCAACAAGGCATAACAACCATCATGTATCCAATCACACACATCATGATTACATCTACACAAAGTGTTCTAACAATTGTTATACATCACATACAACATAACACACATAAGACAATTACATATCATTCCATATAATCACTGTCGCACGCTCGCGAAAATGAACAGAGTCGCCACCAATATATTTATCCCATAGGGAAAGGAATATCAGAAAACCTAACAAAGGAAGGAACAGGGTCTTGCGACCAGAGAATCAAGGTACGGGAGTCGGTTACGCAAGGGGAAGGTACTAGCACCCCTCACGCCCATCGTACTCGATGGTATCCACCTATGTTTGTTGCTATCTAAAGGGTGTGTAAATCTATAGCTTAATCACTAAGGGAATGCATGCAAATGAAAGAAAAGAAACACGGGGAAAATAAGGTTTATAAATAATTGTGCTCGCTTAGGCCCCGCGACCCAATGCCTACGTATCCTTTTCAGGAATCAGAGCGCCGTAGTTCGGCTCTTTAGTTTTTGTTTGTTTTTGTGTTTTTTAGTGGACGAAGTTACATTCGCACTCCGCTGCTCGACCTCTGGAGTCTTAAGCTGGGAATGGAGCGGAAATAACGTGTCCGATTAAAGAATGCCTCGGAGGCGAGATAGAGAAAAGAGTTTGAGCGTTTCGAGGAAATCCCTTAAGCAAGGGAAACTCGAGTTACTCTATGGTTTGTGTTTTTTAGAAGTTGGGAACTTACGCCTGAATGGGACCCTTAAGCAAGGGAGCTCCAAGCACTCGAACATCCCTTAAGCAAGAGAAGTTACAAGCTTCCATTCCCTTTTTATTAGTCAAAGTATTTATTAGTCATTTTTTATGAGTTTTCTTGGTATTTTTTATGGGAAATTTATTTGGATATTGTTAGGTGTTTTAAAGTTGAAAAGGAAAAGAAACTAGCCTAAGTATGAAGGGAATTTCTAAGTCCTAATGTTGTCATGGTTTCTACCTAAAGGTTAGGAATAAAAGAAACATGAAGATTAAAGTCACAATTAGAAGTCAAAAGTGAGTAACACAATGGTACAAAAATTGGCATGCAAGCATATAGTAACAAGTCAAAAATATAGTACAAAAAGTGGACTAAAATACTATTATTTTTGTATTGACTTTATTGAGAAAATGTATTAGCAATTAAAAGAAAATTAGTCCTAAACTAATATCTTTTTATGAACAATTTTATATGAAGGAAATTTGATTAAAGTCTAAGAAGAAACTTCAACTAAAAAATGGTAAAAGAAATAATATTTTTTTTTTTATTTTAAATGTCATTGTGTGGATTAAAATCTAAACATGAGACAATTAATGGAAAAACTAGTAATTTGATCAATTAAAAGAATTTGGCAAAAAACTAATTGAAGTGAAAATTAATTGAAGAAAAAGAATATGGACCAGGGGTGCAAATTGGATATGGTGGTATGACAAGTAATTGGGGCGCTGGGCCCAAAACAGCTTTTTTGTTATGGTTTCAAAATTACTCATTAAATGGATATGGTCCCAAAAGTGGGTGTAGACAGCGATTGTTCGTGGCGGGCCCAAAGAGCTTGTTTTTGTATTTTTGTTCATATTTGTATGCAAAGTGACGGTGACGGGCCTGGAGGGGTGTGAATACGAATCGTGAACAAGGCCCGAGGATGATCCATAACGTTTTGATCCAATTTCACATTTCTATCATATTTTATTAAAAATGAAAATTAGTAATTGATAAAATGAACAAATAAATAAAAAAGAAAAAAGAAGAGGAAGATGATTTTGGGATTTTAGGGTTAGCGAGAAGTGTCGTTCCCAATCCCTACTTCTCTCAACCTCTCGTTCTCTCTTCTTCTTCACCCGCAAAACGCGACGGCGCCGGAGAAATACTCTTCTCCGAGCGACCTTGGTTCGAACAACACCAATACCTCATCCCTCCGCCTCGCGTTTCCCTCATCTCGATTCGCGTTCCCACATCAAATTCCAAACGAAAGCAAACGGATATGATAAGCTAAAAGAAGGAGAGGATCGACTTACCTAGTATGAAGATCGAGAGTGAGACGAATGAAAACGATGGAGCTTCCGGTGCAAACTCGAGCGAAATAAACGCACCGAGCAGAGAGTTCCTTCAGGTGAGCTTTGATTCTTTAACTTCTTCTCTTCGCGAATTCCTTCTTTTTTCTGGACTTTGCACTATGTTTCTGAATTTCTGCGTGTGTTATTGTTGTTCAGTGAGGGAATTTTCTTGCAGATTTCTGGAGATCGAAGGATATGTGAGGAAGATGATTGATGGTGGAGCTGAGAGGGTGAGAAGAGTGGTTGAAGAACAATGGTGAATTCTGTGGAGTTGTGAAGTGAAGATGATTGAAGGTGGAGATGAATGGGGAAGGAGAATGACGAATTGAATTGTGGAAAATGGTGGAGGAAAAATCTGGAAAAATGGAGAGAGACTCAGGGAAGTGAAGACTCGGGTATATATAGATAAGTCCCCTCTTGCTCTTCTTCAATTCTGTTTCCTCTCTTCTGAAAATCTGTTAGAGGTTTATAACTGAATTGGTTAGAAGTTTGTTAGCTTTCTGTTAGGTTGTTAGGTTAGTTATGCGGTTGTGATTCTGTTAGGGAATTGGTTACAAACTGTTAGTAAAAACTGTTATGTTGGTTTGGTAGTTATGATAGTCGGGATGTGAGGAATAATTAGGGAATTATGCATATTTATGGGCAGCATAGAAAGGTTCTGAATTTATCTTGCTGAATCTGAACCTGCTGTGTGATCCTCTCCCTTTTTGCATCGCATTCGACCATACAGAAGTGACACTAAAATATCCAAACATGATGGTATGCTGCAAGCTGTTAGGATTAGACTAGTGCACTTCTGTTATGAAGAGAGCTTGCATATGTGAAGCAAATTTTCTTGAATATGAGGTACTGTCCAGAACGGGAGATTTTTCATTGAACTTGTGAAGTTATGCATTGACTGCTGGCTGCTGTTTGAACTGTTTTTTTTCTTTTTTTGTCATTTACTTGAAACTTGGATTTGAATTCTGATTTATAAGTGAATGAATCCCGAGTCCGGCAGTATAGCGCATGCTATGGATTATGACTTCTTGAATGCATATGTTTAATTGTAATTCACTCTTTTACAGGTTTGATCATACAGGTGCATGGAATGCTTGGTGGAAGTGTGAAGATGTGGAAAGAGCTGAAGAAAAGCAAGTCTATGGTGGGAATTGACTTGTTGACCAAGAAGTCAACAGTTTGACTACAAGTTAACTTAGATTAAAGTGTGTGATTTTCAATGTAATTCCAAGTCTGATTTTTGTAATGATATTTTGGTAAATAAATGTTGTAATAGATAGCAACCTGAACTAAGTGTTAAATGGAGTTTGGGAATGGACTTTTGATTTGTGAGTTTGAATGATTGCTTGAATAAAGGTTCTTGTATCCTTTTGTAGTATGGAGCTTCTTTTTACACTTCTTCTCTCGAATAAGCTTGCCCTGTTATGATGGAATGAAATTTCTAATTTGAAGTGTAACTGGTGTTGAATGATGAATCTTAAGAAGCTAACATTTCCTTAAAAATACGAATGATGTTCGTACAGATCTTGATGAACCTTTGAATCAATTGTACTCTTTTCATAGTCCCATAATAATTAGATCCAAATTGAACGCTCCTGATTGAATCTTAAATTCATAATAATTTGTGCTTGAAGCAACATCAATATGCATAAGACCTTTGACTTGATGTATTAGAAGATAGATAAATTCATCATCCTATCGCACAAACCATGAATCATTTCTTGTATCTCAATCAACTTCAGGAACCCTTGATCCTTGCTCTCATTTCCAGATTATAGATGAGTGCATGATTTTTTTGTTGATGACCTAAAGGGGATGATAATGCAGATGAAATGGGAAAACATAAGCCAATTATAAATAAATTAGATGGGCAAATTTTGGGGTGCAACAGCTGCCCCTATTTAATCGTCTTAAACCTGAAAGCGAGATTGGCGCTAGCCTTTCGAGCATTCGAGGTAGAAGATGATTAAATATCAAGTGAACCTGAAAATTTGCCTGAAGAGATGAAATCCACTGGGGTGAGAAAGATATTGCCAACTCCATTGAGGAAGAATGTATCAATTCTGGATTGATCCGATTAACTCTGGGTTAGAAATAAAATCATATCAACTCTAGGTTAAAAAGAAAAGTGGGTCGACTCTGGGTCGAAGAGTGGAGGGAAGTCAACTCTGGGTTGGATAAAAGATAAACATCGATTCTGGATCGAGAAGGGAAAGAAGAACATCAACTCTGGGTCGAAGATAAGATGAGGATATCGACTCTGGGTTGAGAAAAGAAAAAAAGAACGATTAGGGATGATTGTCAACTCTGGGTTGAGGAGAAAATAAAGAAAGAAAACCGTCAACTCTGGGTTGAAAAAAAATCAGGAAAGAAGACTGTCAACTCTGGGTTGAGTAGGAGAGGTAAAAGATAACTATCAACTCTGGGTTGAAAGGGAAAAGAAACAAGACAACCATCAACTCTGGGTTGAGTGGGAAAAAGATAAGGGATCAACTTTGGGTTGAATAAAGGATAATTGTCAACCCTGGGTCGAATGGGGAAAAGACAAGAATCAACTCTGGGTTGAAGTAAAAGGTGACCGTCAACTCTGGGTGAGTGGGAAAAGAATCAATTCTGGATTGAATAAAAGTCAAACATCAACTCTGGGTTGAATGGAAAAAGATAAGAATCAACTCTGGGTTGAACAAAAGATAAGCATCAACTCTGGGTTGAATAAAAGGTAACTGTCAACTCTGGGTGAGTGGGAAAAAGACAAGAATCAACTCTGGGTTGAATAAAAGACAAACATCAACTCTGGGTTGAATAAAAGGTGACCGTCAACTCTGGGTGAGTGGGGAAAAGACAAGAATCAACTCTGGGTTGAATAAAAGACAAACATCAACTCTGGGTTGAATAAAAGGTGACCGTCAACTCTGGGTGAGTGGGGAAAAGACAAGAATCAACTCTGGGTTGAATAAAGACAAACATCAACTCTGGGTTGAATAAAAGGTGACCGTCAACTCTGGGTGAGTGGGGAAAAGAAAAGAATCAACTCTGGGTTGAATAAAAGACAAACATCAACTCTGGGTTGAATAAAAGGTGACCGTCAACTCTGGGTGAGTGGGGAAAAGACAAGAATCAACTCTGGGTTGAATAAAAGACAAACATCAACTCTGGGTTGAATAAAAGGTGACCGTCAACTCTGGGTGAGTGGGGAAAAGAAAAGAATCAACTCTGGGTTGAATAAAAGACAAACATCAACTCTGGGTTGAATAAAAGGTGACCGTCAACTCTGGGTGAGTGGGGAAGACATAATTAACTCGGGGTCAAAAGATGAAAGGAAGGTCAACTCTAGGTTGAACACAAAGACACCAACTCTGGGTTGAAGCAAGATGAGCATGATGGACTTGAGGAGATGGCACCACCATGGTAACTCTGAGTGCCCCAGTGGAATATCAATTAATTGCTTGTAGAGAACCCATCTGATGAGTAACTTGGCTTATGCTTCACATGCAAATGTTTGATTTATTTGTGCACTTTTGGAAATGCGATGCAATGATTTCTATATGAAATGTACTGATGGATTGTCCAGGGTTTCTGCTTTGCTGTGGAATAGATTAAGTGGAGTTCTGAACTCCGCTTGATTTATGATAGGGTGGATGCCCCTGATTTGTTGATGATTGGATTATTGCGGGAGAAATGAAAATGCAATGATATGCATGATGATTGTATGATTATGAGTGCAATGATTGTCTCTAAGATACCAGGAGCGGATGGAGTATGCTCTTGTGGAAGGTTGTTGCTTGAAGGACAACACTTGTGAAGGTGAGGTGTTTAGTTTGACTCCTCGACACTTGTCTTGATATCTGACACTTGCTTGGGGATGAAAAAGGAATTGTCACTAGTTTGCCCCAGCTTGTAGGCCTTTTGAGATAGAATTTTGACATGCTTGAATCATGGAGATGTGCAATGGTCTGCCCCAGTGTTGATAACAGAATGAATGCCCCAGATTGTAGGGAGCTCTTCCACCAAATGGATTCTTCAGCTATTTGCTCAGTGGATGACCAACCTTTGCCTTTGTAAGATTACTCGATGGAATTTCAATGTTGAACTTTCCTTGGTATCAAGTACTTATTTTCAAGTTAGAGACAATTCTGTTTTGAAAAAGATAATGAGAATGCAATGCACATGTTAATCTCAAAGAAAAAGTTTTATTTGTCAAAATGTTGTATTGATACTAACACAAGTGACACAGCAACATTAGGAGTCAGTTTTGACATGATTTCACAGTTGGTATGCTTTCAGAATGAACCCTGCTTCAATTAGGACTTTTAAGGGTTGTAACGTGGTCGGGTTCACGGTTTAAGAAATAAAGGATAAAGGCTCAAGTTCTACTTAACCCACCCCTCTTCGTGATGTCCTTCAGTCCTATGTTCAGCTTAGTTTGACACGAGTGTTCGTCTTTCCGGAAGAGTTGTGATGGATGAGGGTCCTTTATAGCTTTGATGAAGGTGGCAGCCACCCTTTCGTGCTTTTTGTTGATGATTATAACAACTTGTCCCTTGGAGGATTTTTCTTTTGCTTTGTCTTTTGATTTCCCTAACTTTTGCCTGGACAGAAAGTTTCTTTTGACTTTGATTTTTGTTGTCCAGCGGGATATGCCCTAATTTTTGCCTAAGTCATTTGCTTCAAAGCTTTTCTTTCTTTTTGACTTAGCGGGCTATTGCTTCTTTCTTTTTGATCATGATTTGATATTTTCTTTCATTCTCTTTTGCCTCGTTCGGGAACAAGTCGTATGACTTTTGTGATTGACTTGATGAAAAGGTTGTGACTGCCCTCTTCTTAGTGAATGGGAGACATCCATTGTGGACTGTGCTCTTCTTTTGTGAGATATGAGATATGGTTGATCCTCTGGTGGAATACCTGAAAGTTGAACGCTCGGTCGCACTAACTGAAGACTACCCTGCCCCTGGTTAAGATTGAGGGTTTTATATTTTTTGAAAAGAAACTACTACTCCTTAGGCTCAAAAGGGTTGACGAGGGTTTCACTCCCTTATAACTCCAGTGTTTAGGAATTGAAACAATGCCTGTACATCGTCAGCAGGATCTTGTTCCAAAAGCATACAGTTAGTAGTTCATGTGTTTTTGATTCATCATTCTCCTTTTTTAGTTGCTTAAGACAAATGAGTGAAGTATCAATGAACATAATGACAAAGATGAAATGATTTGAGAAAAACATGTATATTACATTTTTATTCATTCAAACAGAATGAGTTTCTTACAATGGATAGTACTTGATAACAACAAAAGTAATACAATTGAAAATACTAAAGAAATCTATACAATGGCAAGTTTGGCCTTATTCTAATGCAAATGAAATGTTTTCTGACAAACATAAAAGTCTTCATGTTCCACTGGTGGAAGCTCCATTGTGAGGTGGCATGGGATTGTTGACCACATTAGGTGCCACAGGTGTGAATGTAATCTCCTTTGCATCAAGCAGATCCTGAACCTTGTCTTTGAGAACTCTGCACTCTTCAGTGGTGTGACCAGATCCTCCAGAGTGGAATTCACACTTGGCATTAATCTTGTAATTTGGAGGGAGAGGATTAGGAGGGGGCCTCGCTTCAGCTAATTGAATCAGCTTCTGATCAAGCAAGGCGGCGAGAAGTTGGCTATAGGTCATTGGTACACGATCATACACCCTTTTAGGCCTATTCTGCCTCTGCTGACCTTGTCTCTGCTGATAACCTTGTTGTTGGAAACCTTGTTGTTGTTGTTGGACATATTGTTGATAAGGGACCCAAGGTTGTTGACCAACAGGTGCCACATAAGCTTGAGGGGCGGTGGCGGCCACTTGATAGCAAGGAGCTTGATCTTGAGCATAGGTGGCACTGGTCTCGCCTTCTTTCTTCTTGACAAAGTTACCCTGAGGTTTCTTGTACCCATATTGGTTTGCAGCAGCAGCATTGGCGGGATTCTGGATCTTACCAATTTTCAAACCATTCTCAATTCTTTCACCAATCCTGACTAGATCGGAGAAACCAGAAGAAACGCTACCAACCATTCTCTCATAGTAATGTCCTTGAAGAGTGTTCATGAACATATCAACCAGCTCGGATTCAGAAAGCGGTGGACTAACTTGAGCAGCCATTTCTCTCCACCTTTGGGCATACTCTTTGAATGTCTCATTGGTCCTTTGCACTTGATTCTGAAGTTGCAACCTAGTCGGTGCCATGTCAATGTTATACTGATATTGCTTGAGGAAAGCATCAGACAAATCCTTCCAAGATCGGATTCTATTACGCTCCAGATTCATATACCAGTTCAGAGATGCCCCAGACAAGCTATCTTGAAAGCAATGGATGAGCAATGGTTCATTGTGAATGTGAGAAGCCATCTTACGACAATACATGATGATATGGCTCTTCGGACAGCTCAAACCCTTGTACTTCTGGAAGTCGGGAGTCTTGAACTTAGGAGGGACAACCAGATTAGGAACTAGACACATATCCTCAGCATCCATCCCATATGCACTGAATCCTTCAATGGCTCGAATTCTTTCCTCAAGAATCTTATACTTCTCAGCAGATTTCTCAACGGGTCGAGCTCTTTCAGCAGTTGGTATTGTTTGCATTTCTGGATTAGCAAACTGAGTACCACAGAAAGCAGGAATAGGAATCTCTGTTTGAGAAGGTGGAGTAGGAAATGGGAAAACAGGCCCATTCGTGGTTGGCACTCCAGAGGTTAAGGGCATGGACCCTCCTTGGTTTGAAGCTCCAAGAGTATCAGCAGTCATGAAGCTAAATGGCATTCCAAGAGTAGCATTAGTCCTTGCTTGGAACTCAAATGGAGTAGAAGAAGGTGGAACGACCTCAGGTTGACTAGCAGCAGCTTGATTAACAACAACAGGAATCTCTTGCGCAACAGGAACTCTTTCAGCCCTTAAAGCTTGGATAGCTTCCAAAATAGCATCAACCTTGCCTTTCATTTGGTCCATCTCTTCTCTAATGGCAGCTTGATCTTGTTCATAGTTCTCCATGATTCTTCTTCTGTGAGCTCTTGTCAGATATCGATGTGGAGGAATCGTCTTGACTGATCTGACGGAGAGGAAGAGGTAAGAGTCTTGGTAACCATGAATGCATATGCATGAATGCAAAAATGTTAATGAAGATGCAAATGTATCAGGATCAAGGATCAAGGCTTCCTGGATAACAACTTCTCATGGTCAATAAGATATGGCCGAACCCTCCAGATTCAGAGGTTCGACGTTGCTTTCTGGATAAACAGCTTGTGCATAAGTCAAAGGTGGTCGAACCATCCAGATTCAGAGGTTCGACGTTGATTCTGATAGATAACCCTTGCATAAGTCAAATAAGGTCAAACCTCCAGATTCAGAGGTTCGACGTTGATAGATAACTAATGTAGAACTTCTGTATAAGTCAAATGTCCCAGGATCAAAGGTTCGACGCCTTTTATTGAATAGCAGAAATCCGGGTATGATGGAGGTCAAGTTTCCTGTCCCACCCCAATCTCACGGGTATGTAGTCTAGACACGGACAAGTGGTTCCTAATGGTCACTAGGGTCTACAGTTCCCATGGGGTACAAAGTGTTTGAGGCAACAAGCGTGCCAGACACAGTGTTCCATGAAAGAACCTCGCCCAGTTGTGGTACCCCATATTGAACTCATCCATAGCAAGCGCTACGGTAGTCAACATGAGCATCCACGCTAATCCTATGTGTCACTTGGCCTGGGTAGTGGGCCTTTTACCTCATACAAACCCCCCACCTGCAAAACAGAACAGAAGACCCCAAGGAACACAGAATATAATCCATATGTATGATGTGCAAACAGAAATAAACATGATATGCAAGCAGAAAATAAACATGCAAACATATATACAAGATATAGACATAAAACAAATAAACACCCAGTAAATAAACAAACAAACGTAGGCTAGGATCGACTTGCTTAGGATGGACCAGCAACAGGTCTAGCAACATCCCCAGCAGAGTCGCCAGCTGTCGCACGCTCGCGAAAATGAACAGAGTCGCCACCAATATATTTATCCCATAGGGAAAGGAATATCAGAAAACCTAACAAAGGAAGGAACAGGGTCTTGCGACCAGAGAATCAAGGTACGGGAGTCGGTTACGCAAGGGGAAGGTACTAGCACCCCTCACGCCCATCGTACTCGATGGTATCCACCTATGTTTGTTGCTATCTAAAGGGTGTGTAAATCTATAGCTTAATCACTAAGGAAATGCATGCAAATGAAAGAAAAGAAACACGGGGAAAATAAGGTTTATAAATAATTGTGCTCGCTTAGGCCCCGCGACCCAATGCCTACGTATCCTTTTCAGGAATCAGAGCGCCGTAGTTCGGCTCTTTAGTTTTTGTTTGTTTTTGTGTTTTTTAGTGGACGAAGTTACATTCGCACTCCGCTGCTCGACCTCTGGAGTCTTAAGCTGGGAATGGAGCGGAAATAACGTGTCCGATTAAAGAATGCCTCGGAGGCGAGATAGAGAAGAGAGTTTGAGCGTTTCGAGGAAATCCCTTAAGCAAGGGAAACTCGAGTTACTCTATGGTTTGTGTTTTTTAGAAGTTGGGAACTTACGCCTGAATGGGACCCTTAAGCAAGGGAGCTCCAAGCACTCGAACATCCCTTAAGCAAGAGAAGTTACAAGCTTCCATTCCCTTTTTATTAGTCAAAGTATTTATTAGTCATTTTTTATGAGTTTTCTTGGTATTTTTTATGGGAAATTTATTTGGATATTGTTAGGTGTTTTAAAGTTGAAAAGGAAAAGAAACTAGCCTAAGTATGAAGGGAATTTCTAAGTCCTAATGTTGTCATGGTTTCTACCTAAAGGTTAGGAATAAAAGAAACATGAAGATTAAAGTCACAATTAGAAGTCAAAAGTGAGTAACACAATGGTACAAAAATTGGCATGCAAGCATATAGTAACAAGTCAAAAATATAGTACAAAAAGTGGACTAAAATACTATTATTTTTGTATTGACTTTATTGAGAAAATGTATTAGCAATTAAAAGAAAATTAGTCCTAAACTAATATCTTTTTATGAACAATTTTATATGAAGGAAATTTGATTAAAGTCTAAGAAGAAACTTCAACTAAAAAATGGTAAAAGAAATAATATTTTTTTTTTTTTATTTTAAATGTCATTGTGTGGATTAAAATCTAAACATGAGACAATTAATGGAAAAACTAGTAATTTGATCAATTAAAAGAATTTGGCAAAAAACTAATTGAAGTGAAAATTAATTGAAGAAAAAGAATATGGACCAGGGGTGCAAATTGGATATGGTGGTATGACAAGTAATTGGGGCGCTGGGCCCAAAACAGCTTTTTTGTTATGGTTTCAAAATTACTCATAAAATGGATATGGTCCCAAAAGTGGGTGTAGACAGCGATTGTTCGTGGCGGGCCCAAAGAGCTTGTTTTTGTATTTTTGTTCATATTTGTATGCAAAGTGACGGTGACGGGCCTGGAGGGGTGTGAATACGAATCGTGAACAAGGCCCGAGGATGATCCATAACGTTTTGATCCAATTTCACATTTCTATCATATTTTATTAAAAATGAAAATTAGTAATTGATAAAATGAACAAATAAATAAAAAAGAAAAAAGAAGAGGAAGATGATTTTGGGATTTTAGGGTTAGCGAGAAGTGTCGTTCCCAATCCCTACTTCTCTCAACCTCTCGTTCTCTCTTCTTCTTCACCCGCAAAACGCGACGGCGCCGGAGAAATACTCTTCTCCGAGCGACCTTGGTTCGAACAACACCAATACCTCATCCCTCCGCCTCGCGTTTCCCTCATCTCGATTCGCGTTCCCACATCAAATTCCAAACGAAAGCAAACGGATATGATAAGCTAAAAGAAGGAGAGGATCGACTTACCTAGTATGAAGATCGAGAGTGAGACGAATGAAAACGATGGAGCTTCCGGTGCAAACTCGAGCGAAATAAACGCACCGAGCAGAGAGTTCCTTCAGGTGAGCTTTGATTCTTTAACTTCTTCTCTTCGCGAATTCCTTCTTTTTTCTGGACTTTGCACTATGTTTCTGAATTTCTGCGTGTGTTATTGTTGTTCAGTGAGGGAATTTTCTTGCAGATTTCTGGAGATCGAAGGATATGTGAGGAAGATGATTGATGGTGGAGCTGAGAGGGTGAGAAGAGTGGTTGAAGAACAATGGTGAATTCTGTGGAGTTGTGAAGTGAAGATGATTGAAGGTGGAGATGAATGGGGAAGGAGAATGACGAATTGAATTGTGGAAAATGGTGGAGGAAAAATCTGGAAAAATGGAGAGAGACTCAGGGAAGTGAAGACTCGGTTATATATAGATAAGTCCCCTCTTGCTCTTCTTCAATTCTGTTTCCTCTCTTCTGAAAATCTGTTAGAGGTTTATAACTGAATTGGTTAGAAGTTTGTTAGCTTTCTGTTAGGTTGTTAGGTTAGTTATGCGGTTGTGATTCTGTTAGGGAATTGGTTACAAACTGTTAGTAAAAACTGTTATGTTGGTTTGGTAGTTATGATAGTCGGGATGTGAGGAATAATTAGGGAATTATGCATATTTATGGGCAGCATAGAAAGGTTCTGAATTTATCTTGCTGAATCTGAACCTGCTGTGTGATCCTCTCCCTTTTTGCATCGCATTCGACCATACAGAAGTGACACTAAAATATCCAAACATGATGGTATGCTGCAAGCTGTTAGGATTAGACTAGTGCACTTCTGTTATGAAGAGAGCTTGCATATGTGAAGCAAATTTTCTTGAATATGAGGTACTGTCCAGAACGGGAGATTTTTCATTGAACTTGTGAAGTTATGCATTGACTGCTGGCTGCTGTTTGAACTGTTTTTTTTCTTTTTTTGTCATTTACTTGAAACTTGGATTTGAATTCTGATTTATAAGTGAATGAATCCCGAGTCCGGCAGTATAGCGCATGCTATGGATTATGACTTCTTGAATGCATATGTTTAATTGTAATTCACTCTTTTACAGGTTTGATCATACAGGTGCATGGAATGCTTGGTGGAAGTGTGAAGATGTGGAAAGAGCTGAAGAAAAGCAAGTCTATGGTGGGAATTGACTTGTTGACCAAGAAGTCAACAGTTTGACTACAAGTTAACTTAGATTAAAGTGTGTGATTTTCAATGTAATTCCAAGTCTGATTTTTGTAATGATATTTTGGTAAATAAATGTTGTAATAGATAGCAACCTGAACTAAGTGTTAAATGGAGTTTGGGAATGGACTTTTGATTTGTGAGTTTGAATGATTGCTTGAATAAAGGTTCTTGTATCCTTTTGTAGTATGGAGCTTCTTTTTACACTTCTTCTCTCGAATAAGCTTGCCCTGTTATGATGGAATGAAATTTCTAATTTGAAGTGTAACTGGTGTTGAATGATGAATCTTAAGAAGCTAACATTTCCTTAAAAATACGAATGATGTTCGTACAGATCTTGATGAACCTTTGAATCAATTGTACTCTTTTCATAGTCCCATAATAATTAGATCCAAATTGAACGCTCCTGATTGAATCTTAAATTCATAATAATTTGTGCTTGAAGCAACATCAATATGCATAAGACCTTTGACTTGATGTATTAGAAGATAGATAAATTCATCATCCTATCGCACAAACCATGAATCATTTCTTGTATCTCAATCAACTTCAGGAACCCTTGATCCTTGCTCTCATTTCCAGATTATAGATGAGTGCATGATTTTTTTGTTGATGACCTAAAGGGGATGATAATGCAGATGAAATGGGAAAACATAAGCCAATTATAAATAAATTAGATGGGCAAATTTTGGGGTGCAACAATCACGTCACAATTAATCAATCAAGTGCAATTAAATCTTATGCTATCATATAGAATATCTCAATAGCTTTCTAACGCTTTGAACGGCGCATAAAACGGAGCTACAGATCAAAAGTTATGGCTTTTCAAAGTTTGGAAAAAGTTCTGTAAAACAGGGTTCGCGGCGCTAACAGGGTTCGCGGCGCTAACTGAGCGAATCCAAAAATCCCCAACTTTCTGCCAAGCATTTCGCGGCGCGCACAAGGGGTCGCGGCGTGAACTGAGCAGGTTCAGTTTTTCCCAAGTTTCTGCCAAGAGGTTCGCGGCGCGCACAAGGGTTCGCGGCGCGAACTGGCGATTTTCAGAAAACCCCAAACTCAGAAAACAGCATACGAAACTAATTCAAAAACCTCTAAACTCAACCCAATCAAGTTGGAAAACATCACACATCACGAACAACCACAAAATATATGTTATAAACACAAATACAACACATATTATGGGTCTTATAACATCATAACATCATCAAACATCAACTAAGCACATTTCAAATCATCAATTTCATGTATTTGTTCATAAACCCTAACTTCTCTATGTTTCCATGAAATTGCAAAGATGAAGAGAAAATCACAACAAAACACATTACCCAATCACATAGTCTATAAGAACTTGGATTCAAACCCTTACCTCTTGAATTTCTCCTTCTAACTTCAAGAATCTACAATCCTCTTCTCTTCTCTCTTCTACTCTTTTGCCTCTTTTCTCTTCTCTACTTTTCTTTCTATCTTTCTATCTAATTTAGGTTAACTCATAAAATTATCTTCTAACTTTCATTATCTCATTTGGGCTTAACCCACCTAATACTCTTTCTCACTCAACTAGGCCCATTTAACTAATTCTAAATAAAATTCTACCATTATTAATTAGGTAAATAACATATTACCACAAAATCAAATAATTATTA
The DNA here is from genome assembly GCF_029867415.1 of Vicia villosa. NCBI lineage: Eukaryota > Viridiplantae > Streptophyta > Magnoliopsida > Fabales > Fabaceae > Vicia > Vicia villosa. Next base: position 1,419,217 of record NC_081182.1, on the reverse strand, counting down.
TTCAAACAATAATTAAATAAACACACAAACAATACCAATTATCAAATAATCCCTATTAATTTAAATATAATAAAAATAGGATGTTACAACTCTCCCCCACTTAAAAGATTTTCGGCCTCAAAAATTACCTCAAACAAACAACTTTGGATACGATTCCTTCATCTTATCCTCGAGTTCCCAAGTGATATTACCATCGGCCACTCCACCCCATATCACTTTCACCAAAGCAATCTCCTTACCACGAAGCTTCTCCACCTCTCGATCTTCAATTCGCATAGGTGATGTATCAACCGTCAAATTATCTCTCACTTGAACATCATCTAATTGAACAACATGCGAGGGATCCGGAATGTACCTCCTCAATTGAGACACATGGAACACATCATGAAGATTAGAAAGAGATGGTGGCAATGCAATCCGATATGCCACTTCACCTACTCTCTCCGAAATCTGATAAGGACCAATGAAACGCGGCGTCAACTTACGCGACTTCAATGCTCTACCAACACCCATTATTGGCGTAACTCGAAGAAATACATGATCATCTTTCTCAAACTCAAGAGCCTTTCTCCTCTTATCATGATAACTCTTCTGACGACTTTGAGAAGTCTTCATCTTCTCTTGAATCATCTTAATCTTATCCGTAGTCTCTTGAATTAACTCGGGTCCAACCACAACACTCTCTCCCGATTCGTACCAACACAAAGGAGTTCTACACCTTATACCATAAAGAGCCTCAAAAGGTGCCATTCCAATACTCAAATGGAAACTATTGTTATACGTAAACTCAACCAAAGGTAAGAAACTATCCCAATTTCCTCCTTGTTCCAAAACACAAGACCTCAAAAGATCTTCAAGCGACTGAATAGTTCTCTCCGATTGACCATCAGTTTGCGGATGATACGCCGAACTCAAACGCAACTTCGTACCCAAAGCACTTTGCAAACCCTCCCAAAATCTAGAAGTGAACCTTGGATCTCTATCCGAAACGATACTTGACGGAATACCATGTAAACACACAATCTTCTCAATGTATAACTTAGCAAGTCTTTCCATCGAATAATCCATCCTCATCGGAATAAAATGAGCACATTTCGTCAATCTATCCACAACAACCCAAATTGCCTCGCAATTACTCGATGTCCTTGGCAAACCCGAAACAAAATCCATAGAGATACTATCCCACTTCCATTCGGGAATAGATAACGGTTGCATCAAACCAGACGGCTTTTGGTGTTCAATCTTTGACTTCTGACAAGTCAAACACGAATAAACAAACTCCGATATATCCTTCTTCATACCTTGCCACCAAAACATTTTTCTCAAGTCTTGATACATTTTAGTAGCATCAGGATGAATACTCAAACCACTTCTATGCCCTTCCTCAAGAATTCTCTTTCTCAAATCCATAACATCCGGAATACAAACTCGATCACGACATCTCACAATGCCATTCTCGTCAATCCGAAAATCACCACCTTTACCTTGGTTAATCAATGTAATAATGTCAACCAATCTTAAATCTGATTTCTGACCTTCTCTAATCTCATCAAGAATACCACTCGTAAGCTTTAACATACCAAGCTTAACACACGTAGTCGTCGCTTCACAAACCAAACTCAAATCTCTAAATTGTTCCAACAATTCCAATTCTCGAATCATCAACATAGACATATGTAATGATTTCCTACTCAATGCATCGGCTACAACATTCGCTTTTCCAGGATGGTAGTTCAAACTAAAATCATAATCCTTCAAGAATTCCAACCATCTTCGTTGCCTCATATTCAACTCTCTCTGATCAAACAAATACTTTAAACTCTTGTGATCACTGAAAACGTCAAACCTTAACCCAAACAAATAATGCCTCCAAAGTTTCAACACAAACACAACGGCGGCCAACTCTAAATCATGTGTCGGATAATTCCTCTCATGAACTTTAAGTTGCCTTGAAGCATAAGCTACCACTTGCCCTTTTTGCATCAAAACGCCTCCCAAACCCAATAATGAAGCATCACAATACACCACAAACGGTTCAAACGGATCTGGCAAAATCAAAATAGGAGCAGAAGTCAACCTTCTCTTAAGCTCTTGAAAATTCGATTCACATTGCGAAGTCCAAATGAAAGCTTGTCCTTTCCTAGTCAACAACGCCAACGGCAAAGATAACTTAGAAAATCCTTCAATGAACTTCCTATAATAACCAGCCAAACCAAGAAAACTTCTAATCTCAGAAACAGACTTAGGAGCTTCCCATTGAGATATAGCCTCAATCTTCGACGGGTCAACAGAAATACCTCCACTAGAGATCACATGGCCAAGAAAACTCACTTCCTTTAACCAAAATTCGCACTTAGAAAGCTTAGCAAACAACTTCTTCTCTTTCAACACTGATAACACAATTCTCAAATGCTCAGCATGATCATCTTCACCCTTGGAATAGATCAAAATATCATCAATGAACACAACCACAAACTTATCCAGATAATCATGAAAAATCCTATTCATATACTCCATGAATACACCAGGTGCATTAGTCACACCAAACGGCATAACAGAATACTCATAGTGACCATACCTTGTCCTAAAAGCAGTCTTCTGAATATCCTCCGCCTTCACACGAATCTGATGATACCCAGACCTCAAATCAATATTGCTAAACACACAAGCTCCAACCAACTGATCCATCAAATCATCAATCCTTGGAAGTGGATACTTGTTCTTAATTGTTACTTTGTTCAATTGCCTATAATCAACACAAAGCCTCATAGAACCTTCATTCTTCTTAACCAACAAAACAGGTGCACCCCATGGCGATACACTAGGACGAATAAACTTCTTCTCCAACAAATCCTCAAGTTGACTCTTCAACTCTTTCAACTCAGAAGCAGACATCCTATATGGAGCCATCGATACAGGACTAGTTCCAGGAACTAAATCAATCGAAAACTCAACTTCACGTTCCGGAGGTAAATCACTTACATCTTTAGGAAATACCTCCGCAAAATCACAAACTATTGGCAATTCATCAATGGTTCTCCTCTTATGCACATCTAGTGTTGCCAATAACATAAACAATTCAGCCCCATCTTGAACAGATTCACCAACTTGCTTCGCAGACAAAAACAAATCTTCCTTAACACCAATCTCAGGAAAAATAACCGTCTTATCAAAACAGTTGATATACACACGATTAAATTCTAACCAATTCATACCCAAAATTACATCAAGTTGCTCTAACGGAAGACAAACCAAATCAATCCCAAAATCCCTACCAAAAATACTCAAAGGACAATTCAAGCACACAAAAGAAGTAGACACAGAACCCATAACAGGTGTATCAATAACCATACTTCTACGTATATCAGATAACACAAGATTCAATCTCTTAGCATAATCCAAAGAAATGAAAGAATGTGTCGCACCGGTATCAATAATAGCAATCAAAGGTGTACCACTAATAAAGCACGTACCTTGGATTAGCCTATCATCGGTAGAAGCCTCCGCTCCAGACAATGTAAACACTTTCCCTTTCGCTTGCTCCTTCTTTGGCTTATCACATTTGGTGCTAATGTGACCTTGCTCACCACAGTTGTAACAAGTCACACTCGAACCAACTCCACACTTGTTTGCCTTGTGACCAATCTTGCCACACTTGAAGCATGTCACCGAATCCTTACCACAATCAACAGCACGATGACCTTCACCACCACATTTAAAGCACTTAAGTGGAGTAGAAGTTCCTCCCCCACTTGACTTCTTGCCAAAACCAAATTGTTTCTTCTTATCATCATACGGTTTCCCACGAAATTGACCTTTCTTCTCATTCATAGTCTTGTAGTGAGAAGCACTCTTCCTACTATCCTCATCATAGATACGACTCTTGTTAACCAACTCCGTAAAACGAGTAATTTGTTGGTAACCAATCGCCTTCTTAATATCATGTCTCAAACCATTCACAAACTTCAAACACTTAGATCTCTCTGCATTCATAGTATTGTAGTGAGGACAATACTTGATAAGCTCTTGAAATCTAGCAGCATATACAGCAACAGTACCATTTCCTTGCTTCAACTCAAGGAATTCCACTTCTTTCTTTCCACGGCAATCTTCTGGAAAATAGTTTTCCAAAAATGCATCGCGGAAAAGATCCCAAGTAACTTGAGTACCCTCCTCATCAAATCTCTGAGCCATATTGCCCCACCAATCTTCAGCTTCTTTTTCCAGCATGTGAGTACCAAACTGCACTCTCTGAGCATCGATGCAATTCATGACCCGAAAAATCTTCTCAATCGCCTTCAACCAAGCTTGAGCTTTGTCCGGTTCATGCTCACCCTCAAAGATAGGAGGATTGTTCCTCTGGAACTTCCCCAAAGCACGATACTCATCATCATCACCATTCCTATTTCCAGCATTAGCTTGAGGAATTTGACCAAGAGTTCCAGCCAACATCCTCAACGCTTCAGCAATGGCATCATCATTCCTTCCAGCAACCATCGTCCTACGACAACCAACAACCGAAGCAGACAAAACAGTATCGATCGTGTCAGATACACAAATCTAATACAACGGAATTAAAGACATTAACGACTCTGACCAACTGGTCGACCATGCTCTGATACCACTAATGTAACACCCCTTTTCTAACCCCAAATATATCATACAATCAAGCAGAGTAAGCATGCATAAAGGAAAAAGGGCGTCACATGTTATTTTCATCATAATGAAAACCTAAAATAAAACATCCAATATTCTTAATATGCAAAGACCATATTTGTAACGCAATGTAAATCTCATACTTTCATACATTATGCATAAAACGCTTGCGGAAATCAATTGAATTGCTATTAAAATTTCAATGAATATATCCCATACTATATTCATCTACCAAATTCGAATTAACATTTAAATCCACAATCTTGGCTACATAGCCTTAAACAACATATCCGAGATCTCAAACAAATACATCCGAATATCCAACAAAACATAGAGAATAGCAATATCCAAACATAAGCATAAGTCTAAATAAAATCCCCCCAAGTGTTACATGATCAGAGCATATGACTCGCTACCTAATCCAATAACAAACTCAGGAGCTCCTCGGCTAAATCCTCGGACAAGCTACTACTCGTCGGAACCTGCACGTTATCAACGAAGGATAACATTCAAACATAAGGGTGAGAATTCAACTTCTTATAGAAAACATAATAATGGGAAATGTAAAACGTAAACAAGCATACATTTTACTATTCATCACACTTCTCAATTAAGCAATTCACATATCATATACCAATCATCACTCCAAAATAAATCACATGTATACAAGACAATCACATACACACAATGTGACTCGAAATGCAACAAATGTGACTCAATGCATGTGGTACCCAATGTGAATCCAATGTTTCACCGCTTTCCGATTCAATGTTTAGAATCCAAGCCACGCTCCCGATCCGGACAAGATCAAAGCCAATACACCTATCTCCAATTAAGGATCACGTCTTTTACGCCTATTTCCAATTAAGGATCAACGTCTCTTACCATGTGAACCCAAGTTTCACCGCTTCCACAATAAAGCCGACCATGCTATGAATGTATGTACAAATACCAACAATTTATGCAATTAAGATTATCTCATCAATCTTAACTTACCGCATAACACCATAATCCAACTCTATGAATTATCCGCCAATTGTACACAACATTCACAACACAATTAACAAATTCAACAAGGCATAACAACCATCATGTATCCAATCACACACATCATGATTACATCTACACAAAGTGTTCTAACAATTGTTATACATCACATACAACATAACACACATAAGACAATTACATATCATTCCATATAATCACGTCACAATTAATCAATAAAGTGCAATTAAATCTTATGCTATCATATAGAATATCTCATTAGCTTTCTAACGCTTCGAACGACGCATAAAACGGAGCTACGGATCAAAAGTTATGGCTTTTCAAAGTTTGGAAAAAGTTTTGTAAAACAGGGTTCGCGGCGCAAACTGAGCGAATCCAAAAATCCCCAACTTTCTGCCAAGCAGTTCGCGGCGCGCACAAGGGGTCGCCGCGCGAACTGAGCAAGTTCAGTTTTTCCCAAGTTTCTGCCAAGAGGTTCGCGGCGCGAACTAGCGATTTTCAGAAAACCCCAAACTCAGAAAACAGCATACGAAACTCATTCAAAAACCTCTAAACTCAACCCAATCAAGTTGGAAAACATCACACATCACGAACAACCACAAAATACATGTTATAAACACAAATACAACATATATTATGGGTCTTATAACATCATAACATCATCAAACATCAACTAAGCACATTTCAAATCATCAATTTCATTTATTTGTTCATAAACCCTAACTTCTCTATGTTTCCATGAAATTGCAAAGATGAAGAGAAAATCACAACAAAACACATTACCCAATCATATAGTCTATAAGAACTTGGATTCAAACCCTTACCTCTTGAATTTCTCCTTTTAACTTCAAGAATCTACAATCCTCTTCTCTTCTCTCTTCTACTCTTTTGCCTCTTTTCTCTTCTCTACTTTTCTTTCTATCTTTCTATCTAATTAAGGTTAACTCATAAAATTATCTTCTAACTCTCATTATCTCATTTGGGCTTAACCCACCTAATACTCTTTCTCACTCAACTAGGCCCATTTAACTAATTCTAAATAAAATTCTACCATTATTAATTAGGTAAATAACATATTACCACAAAATCAAATAATTATTATTCAAACAATAATTAAATAAACACACAAACAATACCAATTATCAAATAATCCCTATTAATTAAAATATAATAAAAATAGGATGTTACAACGACCAGGCAGTGAATCAAACATGTGGCGTGCCAAATTTCAGCTTGATTTTTGAGATATACATGTGTGCTAAAAATGGAATCTTGGTATGTTTACGTTCTCTTCCATGTGCTCTATTCAATAAGTCAATAATCAAGTCAATTGGACAAATATTGAAACAACTACAAGCTCCCAAAGTCACTACTTCGCAAATCCAAAGGCTAGCATACGTCCAGGTCAAAATCCCAAGTCACGCATATGCATTTTTACGAACACGTGGCATGCCATCTTCAAATCAGTATTTAGGGAGTTTCAAGAATCTAATTGAGACAAGCCTAATGCCAGCGTGTTTCTCCCCATTCCCTCTATCCGATAAGCTAAATACCTTTGATTTTGGTCGAATGATTATTGAGATATGGAGTCTTGAAGTGGCACTCTTACAAAGGCTCGTTTTGGTGAAAAAACCCAAGCCGGGAGTACGTCACGCGCCCAGGGAACATGCAGCGGCGTACCACCATCTTGCAAGTCATTTTTGAATGTGTGGCAAGTGTATTCTCTCGAATTTGCCAACATGAAAGTCATCATATGATATGTCTTCTTGCATTTGATCACAAGTTTAGACAATTTGGATGCTCCTACATGGAGTTATGTCAACATAAAGTTCACTAGTTGGAATGGTTAAAATGAAAAAAGAGATAGAGAAGTTATTGGCCAAAGGGTTGTAGCAATGTGCATGTTACCATCACTTTCCAATATCAAGACCATGCAAATACTGCACATATGAAAAGAAAAAGAAAAACTTGCTGCAAATAGAGAAACTTGTTCATTAAGTTTAAAAAAAGTTACACTACACAAGACCTCACCATGTAACCAATGCACCATCACTATATAACCAAAAGAACTCTTCACAAGAGGGGACACGCTTCAGTTTTTCCATTTTCTAAGTTTTCATTTCATCTCTTTTCTCTCACTCTCACCACACTCCAACTCTCCTCCATAACAACCATAACAACCATAACCGTTTTTTGGGAGAGAAAGCTCAAAACCGAATCTCAGCATCTTCATCAACCACAACCACCTCCACCAACCTTCAATCACTGCCGAAAAATCTCCCTCATTCTCATCTATAATCATTCGTTGGTGTTTCAATTCGTGATCACATCATGTTCATCAATTCATGCGTTTCAATGCTATGATCTTGAAGGAGCAAGCATAAGCATCAAGTACAAGACCTGAGTTTATTTCTCAGATTCCTCATCACCATTTCCAGATCCGAAAAGGAGCAAGTGCCGAGTCTTAATCTTCTTGAATCAAGATTCGTACAAGAGATTCGTAACAAGTAAGCTCTACTCCTTTGCATTTAGAAGCATGTATAGGCCTAGAACCCGTCATCAGGGATTGAGTTAGGACAATTAGAACCACCATGTTCTCAAGTATGTGTTGCTTTCTATGTGAATTTTTGGACCTTGAAGTTTGATTTCGATTTCAGTGATATAATGTGTGTTTGAATATTTGAGTGCATGTATGAATTCTGTGAGTGATTTTGAACATATTGGTGTGTGTTGTGCGCGTTTTAGTAAGGATCTCAAAGGCTAGGGTTTACAACTTGGCTCGGTTGGGATGATAGAAGAAAAATTAGGGAAAACGGAGTCCATATTCGGAATCTACGCGAAAAAGCAAGGAGAAAGGTGTCCTGGTTCATCGTTTTAAGAACCGGCCGTCGCCGGCGCCACCGTAGGGGGCGGTGGCTCATCGGAGAAGACGATGAACAGTACCCTCCATGGTACTGTTCACGTCAGCATGCAACATCCTTTTTTTTTCTTTTTCTTTTTTTCTTTATACTTTTATTCTTGTGTTTTGTTTTATTATAATGATTAGAAAGTGAGGTGTCCATTTATGATTGGCTCTAACTTTTATTTTGTCTTTTATGACTTAAAAATAAGTGACCAATTGATATATGGTCATGGGACATCTCTTGCCACGTTATTTTTCCCTTTCTTATGCCATATGAGTGATAAATGTTACATATTGTAGAAAAATGGAGCAAATAAGATAAAGATAAGGAAAGATGAGATAATAACACATGGGCCTAGCCTTTTTCGCTTTTTACACCACCCAGTTTTGGGCCCATAAGCCAACAACATAATTTCAGCTCAAAACAAATTGCTAATACACCCTGCCAGTGCTCCTTTTTTTGCTTTTGGGTTTAATTGTTTTCTTCCCCATTTGTGTTCCATAAATCTATTTTGGTTCGAATAAAAATAAATAAAAATATGTTTTAGATAGTTTAATGTGTGGAGAAATTTTAGTATTTTTGGTAATTTTTAGAAATTGTTTTACTATTTTTAATGAATCTTTTCCTTCAACATGCTCATTTTCTTTTTAGGTTTGATATGTTTTACAAAATAATTTGTTTAAATGCCTTAGGGATAGAATTTAATTGTCATTTTTTGTGTAATATCAGTAGACTCATATACCATATTGTGTGTAAAAAATAAAAGTCCAATTCTATGTTTTGGTTAGGTTTTCATTAGGTTTTCTATACCCGATTTATGTGCGTTTCTAAACGGATAACCATGTGAATTTGACCTATAATTTGCTTTGAATTTATGAAATTGACTTAGGTTCTTCTTGTAAATACAATTAGGGATGTTTAGAGGTCCAAAGACCTGAAATTGAAATTTTTAGATTGTGTCTTCTTATTTTAATTGAATTTTCCACTCTTAAATGTAAATAACTTGCGTTTAGCTAGCGATTGTACCATAACTTGTCCAAATGACCTATAATTTTGTATGAAACTTTGTGACTTGATTCCATGATTGTTTAGACACCTATTAGAGGTTATTAGCTACTGACTTCCATCATTTGATTGCATTTTTCTAACTTCATTCACAATTTGAATTTACTAGCTAGTTTTGACCTAGTTTTGTCTAGTGTTATTAGAACTTTGTGTTGCTTCAAGATAATTGACTAACATAGATTGGTGTGAGGTATTAGACCTATAAAAGAACTAATATGCTACTGACCTCAAATTTAGTTCATGTTTTCATTCACTTTTCGTTTTGATTAATTGATGTTTGTTCGCTAATTGTTAAGTAACGATTCATGCGATACTTTGGCAACTTCTTGTGAATATTTTCGTGTGATGCCATGATGCTTTTGTGTTTGATTTAAGACACTATTTAATTTGGTTTGCTACTGCCCTAGGGCTTTCTTCTCCCATTTTCATGCTTTTCCTCTTCTTTCACACTTTTATTGTTGTTAGTTTAAGAGGCGACGATTGTTTGTTCTTCCTCCACCTTTTGTGGATTGTTTTCTCTTGGGATTCATTGTGTGTAGTCTCTCTTAGGAGTAGACTTGGTTAGGGACTTCATTAAGTCACCTACCTTTCTTGTTGCTTTTTCTTATCTCTTACTATATGCTTACCATGTTCCCTTAGGGCGGTGACTTCAATCTTCATTAAGATTAGTCACATAGAACAACTTAGGTTGTAATCTATGCATGATAACATAGGTAGAGGTCCCTTATCCTTGACCTTAGGGCCACTTGTAGAATATAATAACTTAGACTAGAGAATAGGTTAGTTCCCACTTTGTTCATTCTTTTTCTTTTTCAACATTAAAACATTAACAAATAAAGATATGAATCACATTAAGAAAGTGATAGAGAAATGAGTGGGATTCATTCCCTAATCTGTTTCTCAATCACTTAGTGGCATAGAAATGAGTGAGATTCATTCCCTAATCTGTTTCTCGGTCACTACTTAATGGGAGAGAAATGAGTGGGATTCATTCCCTAATCTGTTTCTCAAACATTAATTAATGGGATAGAAATGAGTGAGATTCATTCCCTAATCTGTTTCTTGAACATTATATAATGGGATAGAAGTGAGTGGGATTCATTCCCTAATCTGCTTCTTGATCATTATACATTTTATGTGATTCAAATCGCGAAGTAAATCCCTTAAAAAATACCCAACCAAAAACATTTAAAACACTTAATAAAGGCTCGAATTAAAACAAAGTAATGAAGTGGTGCGAAACCTTGTATTGGGTTTTGTTCATCATGTAGTTACATAAAAAACACAAACCCAAGTTCATTTTTCTTTTGCCTTGTTAGGCATCTAAGAACAAGTTAAGTCCTTTCCAAAATTAGGCGTATAAGTCTCCAAAGGTCGAGCATCGTGGATTGTGACCTTAACCGCTGTTCAACTAAAAAACACAAAACAAATGGAAACTATGGAGCCGAACTACGGTCGCTCTGATTCCTTGTAAGGGATACGTAGGCATTGGGTCGCGGGGCCTAAGCGAGCACACTTGTAAATAATTCCTTCTTTTCCCCGTATTTTCTTTTGCATGCATTCGCATTTAGGTTTTAGACATTAGACACCCTTTAGATAGAAACAAAAATAGGTGGATACCATCGAGTACGATGGGCGTGAGGGGTGCTAGCACCTTCCCCTTGCGTAACCGACTCCTGTGCCCTGTTCTCTGGTCGAAAGACCTTGTCCTTGTTTCGAGTTAGGTTTCTGATATTCCTTTCCCTTATGGGATAAATATATTAGTGGCGACTCTGATCCAATTTTTCGCGGTAGCGACACACACTCCGGGTTTTTGCACACAATAGTGACTCTATCTGGATTTGAGCGATCGGCTTTAAAATCAACACAATTTTCTAAGTGCCAATTTTTTATAGCCAACATACAATCATCCTTCGAACGAAACGTGTCACCCTCTTTTAACTCCTTGTCTGACCTCATATATGGATTGTAGAACATATCGGACGATGGCTCGTCCTCTCCCAAATTAAGTGTTGTGAAATGTGCTGGAGGTGAGTATGCATGTGTATCTAGTACTGGATCCGGTACTCGAACTTGTTCGTCATCTTCGAAATCACGATTCACCAACTCATCAACAAGATCTTCTATTTCAGTTTACGCGTCAATGACATGTTCGGGTTGTTGTTCGTCATCAACAATAGGATCAATAACCTGTGACTGAATATTTTGTGAAGGAACAATTTGTTCGACCACTATGTACAGTTCCAGATAATCATAACCAAAATACTCATGGGTAAGGAACATGTTTTGAACCTCTATGTTAGTTGTTATCTGTGATTGATAAAACTTGACCGAGTCGTTAGGTTCAACCAGGGGTTGTTGGTAAAATATTTGAGAGACTGGTTCTCTTATTTTGGATTCGATTTTCCTTTTTAGATAAGAGAAGTCCGCTTGTCTATTTAGAGCAAAATGTGTTGAGTTGGTGTTTCTAAAAAGAAAACCGTTTGTGTCGCAGTGGTAAGTCTCACCGTTCATATGAACACGAACTTTGTATTGCGAGGTGGATGCCATGATTTTGATATGTGTTTGTGAGAAATATGTGGGATGAATGTTTGTGAAGTTTAGGTGTGAAAGAAGAAATGTCTGGGAGAATTGTGTTGTAAATCTGTGAAGTAGTTCATATAATACATGCACCACCTCTTATACAAGACTAATGCATGCAAGAATACATGCAATAATTCTGCACAAGATTCAAACATGACAAGACTAATGCATGCCACAATGGAATCTCGTCCCCACATCTTACACAAGCATGCATGCAAGAATACATGAAATAATTCTGCACAAGATTCAAACATGACAAGACTAATGCATGCCATAATGGAATCTCGTCCCCACATCTTACACAAGAATGCATGCTAGAATACATGCATATACAAAGTATGAAACATTTAAATGTGACAAGACTAATGCATGCAGGCTAGGGAATCTCTTACACACCTATGCAATTATGGCAGTCCCCAACGGGGGTGGCGACAACATTGATTTTTAAGAGTTGTCGCCAAAGGGGGTGGCGACAACTTTGATTTTTAAGAGTTGTCGCCAACGGGGGTGGCGACAACTTTGATTTTTAAGACCCATACTTTTCACCTTCCAATGGGTGAATGTACCGTCACTCTAGAGGACTGTAATACCCCAAAATTTGCCCACCATATTTTATACTCAAACTCATTTGAATAGCAGAAGCTAAAAAATTGATTGACTGTACACTCTCCTAAACAACAACCCTCAAACTAGGGTTTTGATCTTTTCAAAGAAAAATCAAGTTTTGATGCCTCAAGTAGATTCCAGGGTCTCTCCTATGATTCAAATAATCCTCACGCCAAGTCTCGATCCCCGATTCAAAAGATTGCTCACCCAATGGCTCGAACGATCAATAATCGACTAGTTGACCTAAAGGTCAAACTATGGTCAAACCACAGCCAAAACTTCCGATTTTTGCTCAACATCCTCATTATGAAGTTTCATTCATAATGTGATCAAGGATTGATCATGATTCATCAAGGAAAGATCAGAAATCAACAATTTAAAAGTTTCTAAATTAGGGTTTTCATAGGAGAAAGTCAACCCAACTTTGACCAGCCATAACTTTCACATGGAACATCAAAAATTTCCCAACCAAAGCTTATTTTGAAGGAAATTGGATTCTCTACATTTTTGTCTCTCGCATGCCAAGTCTAAAAATGCACCATTTGAGAGATATGAGCTAATACATTACAGGTCCTTCTAAAGAATCGCAAAAAGTTATTTTTTCTCAAAGCTCATAACTTGGACATGGTAGACTCAATTAAGATGAAACCAAAAGGAGTCTTTAGAGGACTCTTAGAGCTTTCTAAAAAGTATGAGAATACCTCCATATGATTAATATTGAGGGAGATACGCTTGGTACAAGTTGGTCAATTTTCAAGGAAAGGGCAAAATCTTAATTGGCAAAATTTCATGCTTTTAAGTATTGGGCCTTAACAATTGAAGTTCCCACGTGACTTTAAGCTCAAGAGAGGCCCATTAACAGATTATCCTTTATTTATTGATTATATTTTATTTTTATTTGAATTAAATCATTTAAATTCAAATAAAATCAAATATAGTAATAATTAAATGATAAATGATGATGAAAATAATTTTCCAATTCTTTTTTTATCAAAAAGTCATGATTGGGACCCATAAGACAATCTCATGCAATAATTCATGATTTTTATTCTTTTATTTTTGAAGATTATTCATTTAAATTCAAAAATAAATCAAGTAAAATCAAGATTTAATTGTCAAATATTTTGAGATTAATTTGGTAGGATTAAATGGCAAATATTACACGTAAAAATGTGGAAAATAGCATGGGACCAATTTAGAAGGATTTCATGCAAGAATCAAAAAATCAAATATTTGTTTCAATCAAATCTCTTGTTTCCTATACATGGTTCCAACCCTAATTCACACTCTTATATATTCTTAACAATGCCACAAGGTTGAAAAACGAAAAAACTTGCCCTAGGGGCCATTCTCCAAACTTCAAAAATACAAAGAACACTAGGGCAAGGGATATTTTCGGTAGCAGCTATTCTCAAACGAAACTAATGCTCTATTCCTTCTCCTGAGGTAATTCTGAGTGAGTAAGTATTCATACATCATCAGAAATCACGTAAGTATCATCACGAATATCATTCACTATTCATTCAAATTGTGTTCATCGAATCTGGTTGTGTAACGTGTTTCCACGAGTTTTGTTGCTTCAAACGTGTTTATAACAGTATTTAGGACAGCTTAGATGCATCGTTTCGAAGCTTTGGCGCAAGGATGTCGATTCACCATTACTAGGGCTTCAAAGATGGAAGCTTCGTGGTTAACGTTCCAGGCCTTCCCCATGCGAAACGACGGGTCCATTAAGCTTTTAGAGTGCTATTGAGATGATCTGGACTGATATTTTCTTCGGTTTGATCGTTGTATGCAGGTTTTAAGATTTCATAATCGGCCAAGGAAAAATCGCAGGAAATTCCGCAGCTATGGTCGTAACAGAATCCGCAGGTATGGAGAACGAGGAAGATGAACAGTGATGTTGAATTATTGACCACACGCGATTGGCCAGTCAGCGCGGTCCACCACCTTATCCGTTCGCTATTGGTCCACGCGCGCAACCAGGGACCCCACGCTGACTCGTTTGACTTTCTCCCACTAATCATTCTATTCTCTTATTTTTTTTATTTCGTTTGATTATTTTTCAATTAAAAAATGTAGCACAGATCGCTACTTGGCTGCGCTGGTAACTAACAACACCTGGGTTCAAACCCAGTGTACGACATATTATTTTTCTACTTTCGTTTGTTTGTGTTGCTGCAGGATCTAGCGTATCCAGCCCAGGGATGACCACAGTGAGTCCTCGTGCCAGACCGTTGGATCTCTTCACACACGGATCTAGTGACTAGGACCTGCAGCCCACCATAAACCTTCAAGAAGTCATCACATTCAATTCCAATCTCCCAGGTTTTTTTAATAAATTAATTTGTATTGTATTCTTTCTATCTTCTTTTCTTTTTTTTAATCTTTAATAAATCTCTTTTTCAAAAATAAACAACAAACCTTTTGATATACATATAAAGTTTAGCTTAATTAATTTTAATTTAGTTTAATAATTATTTAATTAGGTTAAATCAAATTTTGTTTTTAATAATTAAGGTTTAATAATTTAGACTTTTATTAGGTAATTTCTAATTAGTTAGATAATTTAAATAATCAGGTTAATTTTAGCTTTGTTAAAAAACTATGTGACTATCGGTAATGTAAGGGTTGTCTAGGCGCTGTAGGTCAAAATTCATTTTTAGCCATAAGGCTTTTAACCCGTTTTTTTGAATTCATAACTTATTCGCGATTCTCTTCTCACCTCATACTCAATGATTGGCGCATGGATTTCTGCTTGATTTAATCTTTGCTATTTAAGTTCAGCTTATTTAATTTCTGTCATTATTTAAATTGCGCCTTTATTTAATTACGTTATTAATTTAATTATTTAATTTACTTTCCGTCATTTAAATTCTAGAAGGTGTATAGGTCGCTCATTTGATTTTTGATGTAATAGTAATCAGGGCTTTCCTTTCTCGCATTTTACTTCCCGCACCCATAAACTATATTAATTTTTTGTATATATATATATATATATATATATATATATATATATATATATATATATATATATATTAAACTGCGTGGTTAGTAAAATAGGGAGTGACAAGAATAATAACTGAACGATAGCTCACCTAAATCAAGATAACATAACTGAATTCAAACCACGTGATTGTTGCACCCACACACCTCTAAGGTAATCCCTCTTGGTTGCCTTCAATTTCGATCAAAATAGTCAAGTCCCTCGGATATAGGGATACCTTAGCTTGCTGCCTATAAATTCAAAATCATCATAGACCCTCGGAATAAAAGATCATAGTCCCTTCGAGTTGCCTACGAATAAAATGATCTCGTCCCCCGATTAAATGGTGATAGTCCCTTCGATTGCTAAGGTATCCTTATTGTTGCCTAACGACTATTATATCCTTCCCTTAGACTACCTGCCCTCTTTATGGTAGGGACAGTCTTATGGAGAATGATATTCTCGATGACCCTTCAATGACCCGCACATCCAATTGAAAGACTTCCTGCCTTCTCATGGTATGGATAGACCCTTTCGCCCGAAAGACTTAAAGAACCCGAAAGACAATCTTAGGGTAGGTAGTTCTTAATTGCTTGCTCATATTCAATTCAAACAAATTCAAATACTTTTCACACCTTCTTTTCAAATACTTTCAAACAAGGCTACGCTTATTTACAAGCTAAAGTCCTTAACGAAATCTTTTTACTATTCACACACGACACTTTTCAAACAAACAAAGTGAGCTAAGCAATTAAGAGCTCGTAGATAACTACGGATGCAAAGGGTGCCTTACACCTTCCCTTTGTATAACCTACCCCCCGAACTCAAAATCTTTCAAAGGTCTTTCCTGTTCTTTTTACCTTTCCAATTGGATAAAATAAAAGTCGGTGGCGACTCTTGCTATCCGCAACATTTCAATTAAAAAGTCAGTTCATCGAGTTACAAGGACGTGTACATGTTATTGGGTCTCAACACAAATGGAAAAGCTGTATTTGGAAATGTCTAACAACCAAACGCTCTATGCGTCGAATTGTTGGGTGTTGATTTAATAGAGGGTGAGGGGCGACAAAGAGGTAGGGGCCAAGGTATAAAGCTTTCTGCCCTTCAACTAGCTTATCAAGGCCTTCAGTTGAATGAAGGCTCTAGCGAAGAAAGTAAGCTACAAAAAACTAGACTAATGCATACAAAAAACTAGAGTTGTCTGAAACATTTAAATGTGACAAGACTAATGCATGCAGGCTAGGGAATCTCTTACACACCTATGCAATTATGGCAGTCGCCAACGGGGGGTGGCGACAACATTGATTTTTAAGAGTTGTCGCCAAATGGGGGTGGCGACAACTTTGATTTTTAAGAGTTGTCGCCAACGAGGGTGGCGACAAATTTGATTTTTAAGACCCATACTTTTCACCTTCCAATGGGTGAATGTACCGTCACTCTAGAGGACGTGTACATGTTATTGAGTCTCAACACAAATGGAAAAGCTGTATTTGGAAATGTCCAACAACCAAACGCTTTATGCGTCGAATTGTTGGGTGTTGATTTAATAGAGGGTGAGGGGCGACAAAGAGGTAGGGGCCAAGGTATAAAGCTTTCTGCACTTCAACTAGCTTATCAAGGCCTTCAGTTGAATGAAGGCTCTAGCGAAGAAAGTAAGCTACAAAAAACTAGAATGTATATTATGTTGTTATTTGGTAGGTTTATATTTCGCGAAGGCACGGGGAATAGTGTTAATTTTATGTACTTGTGTCTACTTGAGGACATCGATGCAATTAAGACGTATAGTTGGGGTTCGGCGGTGTTGGCATACCTCTATAGCTCTTTGTGCAAATGTGCAAAAAAGGATAGCTGTACATTTAGTGGATGTGCATTCTTGCTACAAACATGGGTATGGTGGAGAATGCCGGTATTAGCCCCTGAAAAATCCGCACATTTACGTCTTCCCTTACGCGTCAAGGTAACTTAATTATCCTATTTTAATTAGTGCATTTTTTTCCATTATTAATTGTAACTATATTGATTTTAATTTTTGAATGTGTTTAGGTTTAATACAACCGGGATGGACTACACCAATACGCCAGTAAACAAAATCATTTTTTACCGCCAACTATTGGATCGATTAAGACCCCAAGATGTAATACCACTAAAAATTTCCATCTTCGGAATATATTTGTAAAATTTACTATCTTATATAATTTCAAATTAATATTTTTTTTTGTTGCAGTTTATTTGGAGACCTTACTTGTGTTTGGACCACGTATCCGACTCTAAAGAGGCAGCTTTTTGGACGGTAAAAACACCCATCATACGATTCACCACTATGGAGATGCACCCAAGTGACCGTGTGAAGCTCCAATTCGGCATGCATCAAGGTATCCCTGACCCCCCTGAGCCTGAATCTTTGGGACGTTGGCATCTGGTGAAGGTTAGCGAACAGTGGTACGTAGAAAATTGGCAGACGTTTGCTAGAGATCAACGTAAAATATGGGCTAAACGTTCCACCACTGTTTTACAATTTCCTATGGCGCCGGAAGAAATAAAACCAACGCCTGAATATGTCAACTGGTACAGATCGGTCACAAATCCCAAAATGTTTGTGTCTGCCCCTTTCTATTTGGCAGACCCGCGAGAATAACAACCATATTTTGGAGGACAAAAACAACAACCACCTATTTTCCAACAACAACAACAACAACAACAAAATTTTCATCGAGAACAACCACCACCGTATTTCCAACATCATCAACCACCACCAAATTACCAACAACAACATTACCCACCACAACAACAACAACAACAAAATTACCACCACTAACCAATCCACCAATAAACGCCTTTTTACCACCACCACCAACAACAACAATCCCAACAATACCATGTCGGTAGCTCTTCCAGATCACACTTCCAAGACCTCCTCCATGTGGGGGGTTCTTCCACATCACCACCACTAACCCCCGACATAGGCATACAAGAAGAATACCTGCCTTACAACACATTCGACCAACCAACATCATAATACCCCAGTCAACCATCTAACTTCAATACACCACCACAACCAATCTATTTTAACCAAACCGAACCCACCACCAACTTCCAAAATCCAAACTTCCAGGCCGCACCCACTAGGAGAAATTTCAATCCACCTAGACAAAGCTTTGACGGCCATGCGGGCACCCGCCTTTCCTATAGCGGGAATACTAGAGGTCAAGGACGGCTCACAGATTTTGTAGACCCGGAATGCATTGAGGGGCCGTCGACTCAAACACAAGAGGAACCAAATAGAGGGGGG
Source organism: Vicia villosa (assembly GCF_029867415.1). Lineage (NCBI taxonomy): Eukaryota > Viridiplantae > Streptophyta > Magnoliopsida > Fabales > Fabaceae > Vicia > Vicia villosa. The sequence continues at coordinate 1,400,124 of NC_081182.1, read as the reverse complement.
CGTCGCAGGAATAGGGGAGCACTACCAACTCGTGACCCTTCTACGCGACCTATTAGACAACCTGATTGCGGATCGTACCATGGTCCACGTGGCGCTCAATAGGAATTTTATTTGTATCGTTAATGTATTTTGTGTTGTTTTTCATTTTATTGTACCTTTTTAATTATGATTAATGGCTAATGTATTTGGTAATTTTTGATTTATTGCTATTATTTTTCCAACTTAAAAAAAATAAAAAAACAACTAAAAAAATAATATAAAAAAATTGAAAAAAAAAAAAAGAAAAAAAACAGCAAAAAAAAAACATTAAAAAAATGAAGAAAAAAAATAAGGGGGGGGTGTTGTCGCCAAGGGGGGTGGCGACAACACCTAAATCATTGAACATGTTCGCCAGGCCCACTGGCGCCTCCTTTATGGGCTGAGTGTTGTCGCCACCCCCCCCGGCGACAACGTGTATTTTTTTTTTTAAAAAATGACATTTTGGTAATTTTTCTAAAAATGTGGTTATTTTTGATTTTTTTATAAAAGAAGTGGATATTAAAAAAAAAAATTGTAATTTGTGGCTGAAACTAGATCAGAACAATTCATTAGCAATATACTAAAACATACTTAATAAAATCAAATCAAATATGTTCATTAAAGATAAAATTCAATCGTTTTTTTTAGATTATTAAATTCAATCGTTTTGTTCAATTGGTACC